>NW_026910453.1:0-305015 GCF_963691925.1 Scomber scombrus | reverse complement strand
GACTTTCCAACGTGGGCAAAAATTGAAAAAAACGACAGGGCCGGTAGTGTCGAAAAAGTCAAAAATGGGGATTTTCCCAAACTTTGCTTAAAGAGGCCAGAGGGGGGGCTGGGTGAAAAAGGAGCAAAATCAAGCACAGTTGGGGCGTTTTCAGAAAATTGTGAAGGATTTTCCAAAGTGGGCAAAATTTGAAAAAAAAGACAGGTCCGATAGTGTCGAAAAAGTCAAAAATTGGGATTTTCCCAAATTTTTGCTAAAAGGGGCCAGGGGGCGGGCTGATTGAAAAACGAGCAAAATCAAGCACAGTTGGGGCGTTTTGGGAAAATTGTGAAGGATTTTCCAAACCGGGCAAAATTTGAAAAAAACGACAGTGCCGGTAGTGTCGAAAAAGTCAAAAATGGGGATTTTCCCAAACTTTGCTTAAAGAGGCCAGAGGGGGGGGGCTGGGTGAAAAAGGAGCAAAATCAAGCACAGTTGGGGCGTTTTGTGAAAATTGGGAAGGATTTTCCAAAGTGGGCAAAAATTGAAAAAAACGACAGGGCCGGTAGTGTCGAAAAAGTCAAAAATGGGGATTTTCACAAACCTTGCTAAAAGGTGCCAGTGGGTGGACTGAGTCAGAAAGGAGCAAAATCAAGCACAGTTGGGGCGTTTTGAGAAAATTGTGAAGGATTTTCCAAAGTGGGCAAAATTTGAAAAAAACGACAGGTCCGGTAGTGTCGAAAAAGTCAAAAATTGGGATTTTCCCACATTTTTGCTAACAGGGGCCAGGGGGCGGGCTGATTGAAAAACGAGCAAAATCAAGCACAGTTGGGGCGTTTTGGGAAAATTGTGAAGGATTTTCCAACGTGGGCAAAAATTGAAAAAAACGACAGGGCCGGTAGTGTCGAAAAAGTCAAAAATGGGGATTTTCCCAAACTTTGCTTAAAGAGGCCAGAGGGGGGGGGCTGGGTGAAAAAGGAGCAAAATCAAGCACAGTTGGGGCGTTTTGTGAAAATTGTGAAGGATTTTCCAAAGTGGGCAAAAATTGAAAAAAACGACAGGGCCGGTAGTGTCGAAAAAGTCAAAAATGGGGATTTTCCCAAACCTTGCTAAAAGGGGCCAGGGGGGCGGACTGAGTCAGAAATGAGCAAAATCAAGCACAGTTGGGGCGTTTTGAGAAAATTGTGAAGGATTTTCCAAACCGGGCAAAATTTGAAAAAAACGACAGGTCCGGTAGTGTCGAAAAAGTCAAAAATGGGGATTTTCCCAAACTTTGCTTAAAGAGGCCAGAGGGGGGGGCTGGGTGAAAAAGGAGCAAAATCAAGCACAGTTGGGGCGTTTTGTGAAAATTGTGAAGGATTTTCCAAAGTGGGCAAAAATTGAAAAAAACGACAGGGCCGGTAGTGTCGAAAAAGTCAAAAATGGGGATTTTCCCAAACCTTGCTAAAAGGTGCCAGGGGGCGGACTGAGTCAGAAAGGAGCAAAATCAAGCACAGTTGGGGCGTTTTGGGAAAATTGTGAAGGATTTTCCAACGTGGGCAAAAATTGAAAAAAACGACAGGGCCGGTAGTGTCGAAAAAGTCAAAAATGCGGATTTTCCCAAATCTTTGCTAAAAGGGGCCAGGGGGCGGGCTTATTGAAAAACGAGCAAAATCAAGCACAGTTGGGGCGTTTTGGGAAAATTGTGAAGGATTTTCCAAACCGGGCAAAATTTGAAAAAAACGACAGTGCCGGTAGTGTCGAAAAAGTCAAAAATGGGGATTTTCCCAAACTTTGCTTAAAGAGGCCAGAGGGGGGGGGGCTGGGTGAAAAAGGAGCAAAATCAAGCACAGTTGGGGCGTTTTGTGAAAATTGGGAAGGATTTTCCAAAGTGGGCAAAAATTGAAAAAAACGACAGGGCCGGTAGTGTCGAAAAAGTCAAAAATGGGGATTTTCACAAACCTTGCTAAAAGGTGCCAGTGGGTGGACTGAGTCAGAAAGGAGCAAAATCAAGCACAGTTGGGGCGTTTTGAGAAAATTGTGAAGGATTTTCCAAAGTGGGCAAAATTTGAAAAAAACGACAGGTCCGGTAGTGTCGAAAAAGTCAAAAATTGGGATTTTCCCACATTTTTGCTAACAGGGGCCAGGGGGCGGGCTGATTGAAAAACGAGCAAAATCAAGCACAGTTGGGGCGTTTTGGGAAAATTGTGAAGGATTTTCCAACGTGGGCAAAAATTGAAAAAAACGACAGGGCCGGTAGTGTCGAAAAAGTCAAAAATGGGGATTTTCCCAAACTTTGCTTAAAGAGGCCAGAGGGGGGGGGCTGGGTGAAAAAGGAGCAAAATCAAGCACAGTTGGGGCGTTTTGTGAAAATTGTGAAGGATTTTCCAAAGTGGGCAAAAATTGAAAAAAACGACAGGGCCGGTAGTGTCGAAAAAGTCAAAAATGGGGATTTTCCCAAACCTTGCTAAAAGGGGCCAGGGGGGCGGACTGAGTCAGAAATGAGCAAAATCAAGCACAGTTGGGGCGTTTTGAGAAAATTGTGAAGGATTTTCCAAACCGGGCAAAATTTGAAAAAAACGACAGGTCCGGTAGTGTCGAAAAAGTCAAAAATGGGGATTTTCCCAAACTTTGCTTAAAGAGGCCAGAGGGGGGGGCTGGGTGAAAAAGGAGCAAAATCAAGCACAGTTGGGGCGTTTTGTGAAAATTGTGAAGGATTTTCCAAAGTGGGCAAAAATTGAAAAAAACGACAGGGCCGGGTAGTGTCGAAAAAGTCAAAAATGGGGATTTTCCCAAACCTTGCTAAAAGGTGCCAGGGGGCGGACTGAGTCAGAAAGGAGCAAAATCAAGCACAGTTGGGGCGTTTTGGGAAAATTGTGAAGGATTTTCCAACGTGGGCAAAAATTGAAAAAAACGACAGGGCCGGTAGTGTCGAAAAAGTCAAAAATGCGGATTTTCCCAAATCTTTGCTAAAAGGGGCCAGGGGGCGGGCTTATTGAAAAACGAGCAAAATCAAGCACAGTTGGGGCGTTTTGTGAAAATTGTGAAGGATTTTCCAAACCGGGTAAAATTTGAAAAAAAAGACAGGGCCGGTAGTGTCGAAAAAGTCAAAAATGGGGATTTTCCCAAACCTTGCTAAAAGGGGCCAGGGGGGTGGACTGAGTCAGAAAGGAGCAAAATCAAGCACAGTTGGGGCGTTTTGGGAAAATTGTGAAGGATTTTCCAAACCGGGCAAAATTTGAAAAAAACGACAGTGCCGGTAGTGTCGAAAAAGTCAAAAATGGGGATTTTCCCAAACTTTGCTTAAAGAGGCCAGAGGGGGGAGCTGGGTGAAAAAGGAGCAAAATCAAGCACAGTTGGGGCGTTTTGTGAAAATTGTGAAGGATTTTCCAAAGTGGGCAAAAATTGAAAAAAACGACAGGGCCGGTAGTGTCGAAAAAGTCAAAAATGGGGATTTTCACAAACCTTGCTAAAAGGTGCCAGTGGGTGGACTGAGTCAGAAAGGAGCAAAATCAAGCACAGTTGGGGCGTTTTGAGAAAATTGTGAAGGATTTTCCAACGTGGCCAAAATTGAAAAAAAACGACAGGGCCGGTAGTGTCGAAAAAGTCAAAAATGGGGATTTTCCCAAACCTTGCTAAAAGGGGCCAGGGGGGCGGACTGAGTCAGAAATGAGCAAAATCAAGCACAGTTGGGGCGTTTTGAGAAAATTGTGAAGGATTTTCCAAACCGGGCAAAATTTGAAAAAAACGACAGGTCCGGTAGTGTCGAAAAAGTCAAAAATGGGGATTTTCCCAAACTTTGCTTAAAGAGGCCAGAGGGGGGGGGGCTGGGTGAAAAAGGAGCAAAATCAAGCACAGTTGGGGCGTTTTGTGAAAATTGTGAAGGATTTTCCAAACCGGGCAAAATTTGAAAAAAAGACAGGGCCGGGTAGTGTCGAAAAAGTCAAAAATGGGGATTTTCCCAAACCTTGCTAAAAGGTGCCAGGGGGCGGACTGAGTCAGAAAGGAGCAAAATCAAGCACAGTTGGGGCGTTTTGGGAAAATTGTGAAGGATTTTCCAAACCGGGCAAAATTTGAAAAAAAGACAGGGCCGGTAGTGTCGAAAAAGTCAAAAATTGGGATTTTCCCAAATTTTTGCTAAAAGGGGCCAGGGGGCGGGCTGATTGAAAAACGAGCAAAATCAAGCACAGTTGGGGCGTTTTGGGAAAATTGTGAAGGATTTTCCAACGTGGGCAAAAATTGAAAAAAACGACAGGGCCGGTAGTGTCGAAAAAGTCAAAAATGCGGATTTTCCCAAATCTTTGCTAAAAGGGGCCAGGGGGCGGGCTTATTGAAAAACGAGCAAAATCAAGCACAGTTGGGGCGTTTTGTGAAAATTGTGAAGGATTTCCAAACCGGGTAAAATTTGAAAAAAAAGACAGGGCCGGTAGTGTCGAAAAAGTCAAAAATGGGGATTTTCCCAAACCTTGCTAAAAGGGGCCAGGGGGGCGGACTGAGTCAGAAAGGAGCAAAATCAAGCACAGTTGGGGCGTTTTGGGAAAATTGTGAAGGATTTTCCAAACCGGGCAAAATTTGAAAAAAACGACAGTGCCGGTAGTGTCGAAAAAGTCAAAAATGGGGATTTTCCCAAACTTTGCTTAAAGAGGCCAGAGGGGGGGGCTGGGTGAAAAAGGAGCAAAATCAAGCACAGTTGGGGCGTTTTGTGAAAATTGTGAAGGATTTTCCAAAGTGGGCAAAAATTGAAAAAAACGACAGGGCCGGTAGTGTCGAAAAAGTCAAAAATGGGGATTTTCACAAACCTTGCTAAAAGGTGCCAGTGGGTGGACTGAGTCAGAAAGGAGCAAAATCAAGCACAGTTGGGGCGTTATCGAGAAAATTGTGAAGGATTTTCCAAACCGGGCAAAATTTGAAAAAAACGACAGGTCCGGTAGTGTCGAAAAAGTCAAAAATGGGAATTTTCCAAAACCTTGCTAAAAGGGGCCTGGGGGGCGGACTGAGTAAGAAAGGAGCAAAATCAAGCACAGTTGGGGCGTTGTGTGAAAATTGTGAAGGATTTTCCAAAGTGGGCAAAAATTTTAAAAAACGACAGGTCCGGTAGTGTCGAAAAAGTCAAAAATTGGGATTTTCCCAAATTTTTGCTAAAAGGGGCCAGGGGGGCGGGCTGATTGAAAAACGAGCAAAATCAAGCACATTTGGGGCGTTTTGGGAAAATTGTGAAGGACTTTCCAACGTGGGCAAAAATTGAAAAAAACGACAGGGCGGTAGTGTCGAAAAAGTCAAAAATGGGGATTTTCCCAACTTTGCTTAAAGAGGCCAGAGGGGGGGGCTGGGTGAAAAAGGAGCAAAATCAAGCACAGTTGGGGCGTTTTGTGAAAATTGTGAAGGATTTTCCAAAGTGGGCAAAAATTGAAAAAAACGACAGGGCCGGTAGTGTCGAAAAAGTCAAAAATGGGGATTTTCACAAACCTTGCTAAAAGGTGCCAGGGGGTGGACTGAGTCAGAAAGGAGCAAAATCAAGCACAGTTGGGGCGTTTTGAGAAAATTGTGAAGGATTTTCCAAAGTGGGCAAAATTTGAAAAAAACGACAGGTCCGATAGTGTCGAAAAAGTCAAAAATTGGGATTTTCCCAAATTTTTGCTAAAAGGGGCCAGGGGGCGGGCTGATTGAAAAACGAGCAAAATCAAGCACAGTTGGGGCGTTTTGGGAAAATTGTGAAGGATTTTCCAAACCGGGCAAAATTTGAAAAAAACGACAGGTCCGGTAGTGTCGAAAAAGTCAAAAATGGGGATTTTCCCAAACTTTGCTTAAAGAGGCCAGAGGGGGGGGCTGGGTGAAAAAGGAGCAAAATCAAGCACAGTTGGGGCGTTTTGTGAAAATTGTGAAGGATTTTCCAAACCGGGCAAAATTTGAAAAAAAGACAGGGCCGGTAGTGTCGAAAAAGTCAAAAATGGGGATTTTCACAAACCTTGCTAAAAGGTGCCAGGGGGCGGACTGAGTCAGAAATGAGCAAAATCAAGCACAGTTGGGGCGTTATCGAGAAAATTGTGAAGGATTTTCCAAACCGGGCAAAATTTGAAAAAAAACGACAGGTCCGGTAGTGTCGAAAAAGTCAAAAATGGGAATTTTCCAAAACCTTGCTAAAAGGGGCCTGGGGGGCGGACTGAGTAAGAAAGGAGCAAAATCAAGCACAGTTGGGGCGTTGTGTGAAAATTGTGAAGGATTTTCCAAAGTGGGCAAAAATTTTAAAAAACGACAGGTCCGGTAGTGTCGAAAAAGTCAAAAATTGGGATTTTCCCAAATTTTGCTAAAAGGGGCCAGGGGGCGGGCTGATTGAAAAACGAGCAAAATCAAGCACAGTTGGGGCGTTTTGGGAAAATTGTGAAGGACTTTCCAACGTGGGCAAAAATTGAAAAAAACGACAGGGCCGGTAGTGTCGAAAAAGTCAAAAATGGGGATTTTCCCAAACTTTGCTTAAAGAGGCCAGAGGGGGGGGCTGGGTGAAAAAGGAGCAAAATCAAGCACAGTTGGGGCGTTTTGTGAAAATTGTGAAGGATTTTCCAAAGTGGGCAAAAATTGAAAAAAACGACAGGGCCGGTAGTGTCGAAAAAGTCAAAAATGGGGATTTTCACAAACCTTGCTAAAAGTTGCCAGGGGGTGGACTGAGTCAGAAAGGAGCAAAATCAAGCACAGTTGGGGCGTTTTGGGAAAATTGTGAAGGATTTTCCAACGTGGGCAAAAATTGAAAAAAACGACAGGTCCGGTAGTGTCGAAAAAGTCAAAAATTGGGATTTTCCCAAATTTTTGCTAAAAGGGGCCAGGGGGCGGGCTGATTGAAAAACGAGCAAAATCAAGCACAGTTGGGGCGTTTTGGGAAAATTGTGAAGGATTTTCCAACGTGGGCAAAAATTGAAAAAAACGACAGGGCCGGTAGTGTCGAAAAAGTCAAAAATGCGGATTTTCCCAAATCTTTGCTAAAAGGGGCCAGGGGGCGGGCTTATTGAAAAACGAGCAAAATCAAGCACAGTTGGGGCGTTTTGTGAAAATTGTGAAGGATTTTCCAAAGTGGGCAAAAATTGAAAAAAACGACAGGGCCGGTAGTGTCGAAAAAGTCAAAAATGGGGATTTTCACAAACCTTGCTAAAAGGTGCCAGTGGGTGGACTGAGTCAGAAAGGAGCAAAATCAAGCACAGTTGGGGCGTTTTGAGAAAATTGTGAAGGATTTTCCAAAGTGGGCAAAATTTGAAAAAAACGACAGGTCCGGTAGTGTCGAAAAAGTCAAAAATTGGGATTTTCCCAAATTTTTGCTAAAAGGGGCCAGGGGGCGGGCTGATTGAAAAACGAGCAAAATCAAGCACAGTTGGGGCGTTTTGGGAAAATTGTGAAGGATTTTCCAACGTGGGCAAAAATTGAAAAAAACGACAGGGCCGGTAGTGTCGAAAAAGTCAAAAATTGGGATTTTCCCAAACTTTGCTTAAAGAGGCCAGAGGGGGGGGCTGGGTGAAAAAGGAGCAAAATCAAGCACAGTTGGGGCGTTTTGTGAAAATTGTGAAGGATTTTCCAAAGTGGGCAAAAATTGAAAAAAACGACAGGGCCGGTAGTGTCGAAAAAGTCAAAAATGGGGATTTTCCCAAACTTTGCTTAAAGAGGCCAGAGGGGGGGGCTGGGTGAAAAAGGAGCAAAATCAAGCACAGTTGGGGCGTTTTGTGAAAATTGTGAAGGATTTTCCAAAGTGGGCAAAAATTGAAAAAAACGACAGGGCCGGTAGTGTCGAAAAAGTCAAAAATGGGGATTTTCACAAACCTTGCTAAAAGGTGCCGGGGGGTGGACTGAGTCAGAAAGGAGCAAAATCAAGCACAGTTGGGGCGTTTTGAGAAAATTGTGAAGGATTTTCCAAAGTGGGCAAAATTTGAAAAAAACGACAGGTCCGATAGTGTCGAAAAAGTCAAAAATTGGGATTTTCCCAAATTTTTGCTAAAAGGGGCCAGGGGGCGGGCTGATTGAAAAACGAGCAAAATCAAGCACAGTTGGGGCGTTTTGTGAAAATTGTGAAGGATTTTCCAAACCGGGCAAAATTTGAAAAAAAGACAGGGCCGGTAGTGTCGAAAAAGTCAAAAATGGGGATTTTCCCAAACCTTGCTAAAAGGTGCCAGGGGGCGGACTGAGTCAGAAAGGAGCAAAATCAAGCACAGTTGGGGCGTTTTGGGAAAATTGTGAAGGATTTTCCAACGTGGGCAAAAATTGAAAAAAACGACAGGGCCGGTAGTGTCGAAAAAGTCAAAAATGCGGATTTTCCCAAACCTTGCTAAAAGGGGCCAGGGGGGCAGACTGAGTCAGAAATGAGCAAAATCAAGCACAGTTGGGGCGTTTTGAGAAAATTGTGAAGGATTTTCCAAACCGGGCAAAATTTGAAAAAAACGACAGGTCCGGTAGTGTCGAAAAAGTCAAAAATGGGGATTTTCCCAAACTTTGCTTAAAGAGGCCAGAGGGGGGGGCTGGGTGAAAAAGGAGCAAAATCAAGCACAGTTGGGGCGTTTTGTGAAAATTGTGAAGGATTTTCCAAAGTGGGCAAAAATTGAAAAAAACGACAGGGCCGGTAGTGTCGAAAAAGTCAAAAATGGGGATTTTCCCAAATCTTTGCTAAAAGGGGCCAGGGGGCGGGCTTATTGAAAAACGAGCAAAATCAAGCACAGTTGGGGCGTTTTGTGAAAATTGTGAAGGATTTTCCAAACCGGGCAAAATTTGAAAAAAAGACAGGGCCGGTAGTGTCGAAAAAGTCAAAAATGGGGATTTTCCCAAACCTTGCTAAAAGGTGCCAGGGGGCGGACTGAGTCAGAAAGGAGCAAAATCAAGCACAGTTGGGGCGTTTTGGGAAAATTGTGAAGGATTTTCCAACGTGGGCAAAAATTGAAAAAAACGACAGGTCCGGTAGTGTCGAAAAAGTCAAAAATGGGAATTTTCCAAAACCTTGCTAAAAGGGGCCTGGGGGGCGGACTAAGTAAAAAAGGAGCAAAATCAAGCACAGTTGGGGCGTTGTGTGAAAATTGTGAAGGATTTTCCAAAGTGGGCAAAAACTTTAAAAAAACGACAGGTCCGGTAGTGTCGAAAAAGTCAAAAATTGGGATTTTCCCAAATTTTTGCTAAAAAGGGGCCAGGGGGCGGGCTGATTGAAAAACGAGCAAAATCAAGCACAGTTGGGGCGTTTTGGGAAAATTGTGAAGGACTTTCCAACGTGGGCAAAAATTGAAAAAAACGACAGGGCCGGTAGTGTCGAAAAAGTCAAAAATGGGGATTTTCCCAAACTTTGCTTAAAGAGGCCAGAGGGGGGGGGGCTGGGTGAAAAAGGAGCAAAATCAAGCACAGTTGGGGCGTTTTCGAGAAAATTGTGAAGCATTTTCCAAAGTGGGCAAAAATTGAAAAAAACGACAGGGCCGGTAGTGTCGAAAAAGTCAAAAATGGGGATTTTCACAAACCTTGCTAAAAGGTGCCAGGGGGTGGACTGAGTCAGAAAGGAGCAAAATCAAGCACAGTTGGGGCGTTTTGAGAAAATTGTGAAGGATTTTCCGAAGTGGGCAAAATTTGAAAAAAACGACAGGTCCGGTAGTGTCAAAAAAGTCAAAAATTGGGATTTTCCCAAATTTTTGCTAAAAGGGGCCAGGGGGCGGGCTGATTGAAAAACGAGCAAAATCAAGCACAGTTGGGGCGTTTTGGGAAAATTGTGAAGGATTTTCCAACGTGGGCAAAAATTGAAAAAAACGACCGGGCCGGTAGTGTCGAAAAAGTCAAAAATGCGGATTTTCCCAAACCTTGCTAAAAGGGGCCAGGGGGGCGGACTGAGTCAGAAATGAGCAAAATCAAGCACAGTTGGGGCGTTTTGAGAAAATTGTGAAGGATTTTCCAAACCGGGCAAAATTTGAAAAAAACGACAGGTCCGGTAGTGTCGAAAAAGTCAAAAATGGGGATTTTCCCAAACTTTGCTTAAAGAGGCCAGAGGGGGGGGCTGGGTGAAAAAGGAGCAAAATCAAGCACAGTTGGGGCGTTTTGTGAAAATTGTGAAGGATTTTCCAAAGTGGGCAAAAATTGAAAAAAACGACAGGGCCGGTAGTGTCGAAAAAGTCAAAAATGGGGATTTTCACAAACCTTGCTAAAAGGTGCCAGGGGTTGGACTGAGTCAGAAAGGAGCAAAATCAAGCACAGTTGGGGCGTTTTGAGAAAATTGTGAAGGATTTTCCAAAGTGGGCAAAATTTGAAAAAAACGACAGGTCCGGTAGTGTCGAAAAAGTCAAAAATTGGGATTTTCCCAAATTTTTGCTAAAAGGGGCCAGGGGGTGGGCTGATTGAAAAACGAGCAAAATCAAGCACAGTTGGGGCGTTTTGGGAAAATTGTGAAGGACTTTCCAACGTGGGCAAAAATTGAAAAAAACGACAGGGCCGGTAGTGTCGAAAAAGTCAAAAATGGGGATTTTCCCAAACTTTGCTTAAAGAGGCCAGAGGGGGGGGGCTGGGTGAAAAAGGAGCAAAATCAAGCACAGTTGGGGCGTTTTGTGAAAATTGTGAAGGATTTTCCAAAGTGGGCAAAAATTGAAAAAAACGACAGGGCCGGTAGTGTCGAAAAAGTCAAAAATGCGGATTTTCACAAACCTTGCTAAAAGGTGCCAGGGGGTGGACTGAGTCAGAAAGGAGCAAAATCAAGCACAGTTGGGGCGTTTTGAGAAAATTGTGAAGGATTTTCCAAACCGGGCAAAATTTGAAAAAAACGACAGGTCCGGTAGTGTCGAAAAAGTCAAAAATGGGGATTTTCCCAAACTTTGCTTAAAGAGGCCAGAGGGGGGGGCTGGGTGAAAAAGGAGCAAAATCAAGCACAGTTGGGGCGTTTTGTGAAAATTGTGAAGGATTTTCCAAACCGGGCAAAATTTGAAAAAAAGACAGGGCCGGTAGTGTCGAAAAAGTCAAAAATGGGGATTTTCACAAACCTTGCTAAAAGGTGCCAGGGGGCGGACTGAGTCAGAAATGAGCAAAATCAAGCACAGTTGGGGCGTCATCGAGAAAATTGTGAAGGATTTTCCAAACCGGGCAAAATTTGAAAAAAAACGACAGGTCCGGTAGTGTCGAAAAAGTCAAAAATTGGAATTTTCCAAAATTTTGCTAAAAGGGGCCTGGGGGGCGGACTGAGTAAGAAAGGAGCAAAATCAAGCACAGTTGGGGCGTTGTGTGAAAATTGTGAAGGATTTTCCAAAGTGGGCAAAAATTTTAAAAAACGACAGGTCCGGTAGTGTCGAAAAAGTCAAAAATTGGGATTTTCCCAAATTT
Organism: Scomber scombrus; assembly: GCF_963691925.1. Classification (NCBI taxonomy): domain Eukaryota; kingdom Metazoa; phylum Chordata; class Actinopteri; order Scombriformes; family Scombridae; genus Scomber; species Scomber scombrus. The sequence goes on along the minus strand of NW_026910453.1, from coordinate 293,750 downwards.
TGCTAAAAGGGGCCAGGGGGCGGGCTGATTGAAAAACGAGCAAAATCAAGCACAGTTGGGGCGTTTTGGGAAAATTGTTAAGGATTTTCCAAACCGGGCAAAATTTGAAAAAAAGACAGGGCCGGTAGTGTCGAAAAAGTCAAAAATGGGGATTTTCCCAAACCTTGCTAAAAGGTGCCAGGGGGCGGACTGAGTCAGAAAGGAGCAAAATCAAGCACAGTTGGGGCGTTTTGGGAAAATTGTGAAGGATTTTCCAACGTGGGCAAAAATTGAAAAAAACGACAGGTCCGGTAGTGTCGAAAAAGTCAAAAATTGGGATTTTCCCAAATTTTTGCTAAAAGGGGCCAGGGGGCGGGCTGATTGAAAAACGAGCAAAATCAAGCACAGTTGGGGCGTTTTGGGAAAATTGTGAAGGATTTTCCAACGTGGGCAAAAATTGAAAAAAACGACAGGGCCGGTAGTGTCGAAAAAGTCAAAAATGCGGATTTTCCCAAATCTTTGCTAAAAGGGGCCAGGGGGCGGGCTTATTGAAAAACGAGCAAAATCAAGCACAGTTGGGGCGTTTTGTGAAAATTGTGAAGGATTTTCCAAACCGGGCAAAATTTGAAAAAAACGACAGTGCCGGTAGTGTCGAAAAAGTCAAAAATGGGGATTTTCCCAAACTTTGCTTAAAGAGGCCAGAAGGGGGGGGCTGGGTGAAAAAGGAGCAAAATCAAGCACAGTTGGGGCGTTTTGTGAAAATTGTGAAGGATTTTCCAAAGTGGGCAAAAATTGAAAAAAACGACAGGGCCGGTAGTGTCGAAAAAGTCAAAAATGGGGATTTTCACAAACCTTGCTAAAAGGTGCCAGTGGGTGGACTGAGTCAGAAAGGAGCAAAATCAAGCACAGTTGGGGCGTTTTGAGAAAATTGTGAAGGATTTTCCAACGTGGGCAAAAATTGAAAAAAACGACAGGGCCGGTAGTGTCGAAAAAGTCAAAAATGCGGATTTTCCCAAACCTTGCTAAAAGGGGCCAGGGGGGCGGACTGAGTCAGAAATGAGCAAAATCAAGCACAGTTGGGGCGTTATCGAGAAAATTGTGAAGGATTTTCCAAACCGGGCAAAATTTGAAAAAAACGACAGTGCCGGTAGTGTCGAAAAAGTCAAAAATGGGGATTTTCCCAAACTTTGCTTAAAGAGGCCAGAGGGGGGGGGCTGGGTGAAAAAGGAGCAAAATCAAGCACAGTTGGGGCGTTTTGTGAAAATTGTGAAGGATTTTCCAAAGTGGGCAAAAATTGAAAAAAACGACAGGGCCGGTAGTGTCGAAAAAGTCAAAAATGGGGATTTTCACAAACCTTGCTAAAAGGTGCCAGTGGGTGGACTGAGTCAGAAAGGAGCAAAATCAAGCACAGTTGGGGCGTTTTGAGAAAATTGTGAAGGATTTTCCAAAGTGGGCAAAATTTGAAAAAAACGACAGGTCCGGTAGTGTCGAAAAAGTCAAAAATTGGGATTTTCCCAAATTTTTGCTAAAAGGGGCCAGGGGGCGGGCTGATTGAAAAACGAGCAAAATCAAGCACAGTTGGGGCGTTTTGTGAAAATTGTGAAGGATTTTCCAAAGTGGGCAAAAATTGAAAAAAACGACAGGGCCGGTAGTGTCGAAAAAGTCAAAAATGGGGATTTTCCCAAACTTTGCTTAAAGAGGCCAGAGGGGGGGGCTGGGTGAAAAAGGAGCAAAATCAAGCACAGTTGGGGCGTTTTGTGAAAATTGTGAAGGATTTTCCAAAGTGGGCAAAAATTGAAAAAAACGACAGGGCCGGTAGTGTCGAAAAAGTAAAAAATGGGGATTTTCACAAACCTTGCTAAAAGGTGCCAGGGGGTGGACTGAGTCAGAAAGGAGCAAAATCAAGCACAGTTGGGGCGTTTTGAGAAAATTGTGAAGGATTTTCCAAAGTGGGCAAAATTTGAAAAAAACGACAGGTCCGATAGTGTCGAAAAAGTCAAAAATTGGGATTTTCCCAAATTTTTGCTAAAAGGGGCCAGGGGGCGGGCTGATTGAAAAACGAGCAAAATCAAGCACAGTTGGGGCGTTTTGTGAAAATTGTGAAGGATTTTCCAAACCGGGCAAAATTTGAAAAAAAGACAGGGCCGGTAGTGTCGAAAAAGTCAAAAATGGGGATTTTCCCAAACCTTGCTAAAAGGTGCCAGGGGGCGGACTGAGTCAGAAAGGAGCAAAATCAAGCACAGTTGGGGCGTTTTGGGAAAATTGTGAAGGATTTTCCAACGTGGGCAAAAATTGAAAAAAACGACAGGGCCGGTAGTGTCGAAAAAGTCAAAAATGCGGATTTTCCCAAACCTTGCTACAAGGGGCCAGGGGGGCAGACTGAGTCAGAAATGAGCAAAATCAAGCACAGTTGGGGCGTTTTGAGAAAATTGTGAAGGATTTTCCAAACCGGGCAAAATTTGAAAAAAACGACAGGTCCGGTAGTGTCGAAAAAGTCAAAAATGGGGATTTTCCCAAACTTTGCTTAAAGAGGCCAGAGGGGGGGGCTGGGTGAAAAAGGAGCAAAATCAAGCACAGTTGGGGCGTTTTGTGAAAATTGTGAAGGATTTTCCAAAGTGGGCAAAAATTGAAAAAAACGACAGGGCCGGTAGTGTCGAAAAAGTCAAAAATGGGGATTTTCCCAAATCTTTGCTAAAAGGGGCCAGGGGGCGGGCTTATTGAAAAACGAGCAAAATCAAGCACAGTTGGGGCGTTTTGTGAAAATTGTGAAGGATTTTCCAAACCGGGCAAAATTTGAAAAAAAGACAGGGCCGGTAGTGTCGAAAAAGTCAAAAATGGGGATTTTCCCAAACCTTGCTAAAAGGTGCCAGGGGGCGGACTGAGTCAGAAAGGAGCAAAATCAAGCACAGTTGGGGCGTTTTGGGAAAATTGTGAAGGATTTTCCAACGTGGGCAAAAATTGAAAAAAACGACAGGTCCGGTAGTGTCGAAAAAGTCAAAAATGGGAATTTTCCAAAACCTTGCTAAAAGGGGCCTGGGGGGCGGACTAAGTAAAAAAGGAGCAAAATCAAGCACAGTTGGGGCGTTGTGTGAAAATTGTGAAGGATTTTCCAAAGTGGGCAAAAATTTTTAAAAAACGACAGGTCCGGTAGTGTCGAAAAAGTCAAAAATTGGGATTTTCCCAAATTTTTGCTAAAAGGGGCCAGGGGGCGGGCTGATTGAAAAACGAGCAAAATCAAGCACAGTTGGGGCGTTTTGGGAAAATTGTGAAGGACTTTCCAACGTGGGCAAAAATTGAAAAAAACGACAGGGCCGGTAGTGTCGAAAAAGTCAAAAATGGGGATTTTCCCAAACTTTGCTTAAAGAGGCCAGAGGGGGGGGGCTGGGTGAAAAAGGAGCAAAATCAAGCACAGTTGGGGCGTTTTCGAGAAAATTGTGAAGCATTTTCCAAAGTGGGCAAAAATTGAAAAAAACGACAGGGCCGGTAGTGTCGAAAAAGTCAAAAATGGGGATTTTCACAAACCTTGCTAAAAGGTGCCAGGGGGTGGACTGAGTCAGAAAGGAGCAAAATCAAGCACAGTTGGGGCGTTTTGAGAAAATTGTGAAGGATTTTCCGAAGTGGGCAAAATTTGAAAAAAACGACAGGTCCGGTAGTGTCAAAAAAGTCAAAAATTGGGATTTTCCCAAATTTTTGCTAAAAGGGGCCAGGGGGCGGGCTGATTGAAAAACGAGCAAAATCAAGCACAGTTGGGGCGTTTTGGGAAAATTGTGAAGGATTTTCCAACGTGGGCAAAAATTGAAAAAAACGACCGGGCCGGTAGTGTCGAAAAAGTCAAAAATGGGGATTTTCCCAAACCTTGCTAAAAGGGGCCAGGGGGGCGGACTGAGTCAGAAATGAGCAAAATCAAGCACAGTTGGGGCGTTTTGAGAAAATTGTGAAGGATTTTCCAAACCGGGCAAAATTTGAAAAAAACGACAGGTCCGGTAGTGTCGAAAAAGTCAAAAATGGGGATTTTCCCAAACTTTGCTTAAAGAGGCCAGAGGGGGGGGCTGGGTGAAAAAGGAGCAAAATCAAGCACAGTTGGGGCGTTTTGTGAAAATTGTGAAGGATTTTCCAAAGTGGGCAAAAATTGAAAAAAACGACAGGGCCGGTAGTGTCGAAAAAGTCAAAAATGGGGATTTTCACAAACCTTGCTAAAAGGTGCCAGGGGTTGGACTGAGTCAGAAAGGAGCAAAATCAAGCACAGTTGGGGCGTTTTGAGAAAATTGTGAAGGATTTTCCAAAGTGGGCAAAATTTGAAAAAAACGACAGGTCCGGTAGTGTCGAAAAAGTCAAAAATTGGGATTTTCCCAAATTTTTGCTAAAAGGGGCCAGGGGGCGGGCTGATTGAAAAACGAGCAAAATCAAGCACAGTTGGGGCGTTTTGGGAAAATTGTGAAGGACTTTCCAACGTGGGCAAAAATTGAAAAAAACGACAGGGCCGGTAGTGTCGAAAAAGTCAAAAATGGGGATTTTCCCAAACTTTGCTTAAAGAGGCCAGAGGGGGGGGGCTGGGTGAAAAAGGAGCAAAATCAAGCACAGTTGGGGCGTTTTCGAGAAAATTGTGAAGCATTTTCCAAAGTGGGCAAAAATTGAAAAAAACGACAGGGCCGGTAGTGTCGAAAAAGTCAAAAATGGGGATTTTCACAAACCTTGCTAAAAGGTGCCAGGGGGTGGACTGAGTCAGAAAGGAGCAAAATCAAGCACAGTTGGGGCGTTTTGAGAAAATTGTGAAGGATTTTCCGAAGTGGGCAAAATTTGAAAAAAACGACAGGTCCGGTAGTGTCAAAAAAGTCAAAAATTGGGATTTTCCCAAATTTTTGCTAAAAGGGGCCAGGGGGCGGGCTGATTGAAAAACGAGCAAAATCAAGCACAGTTGGGGCGTTTTGGGAAAATTGTGAAGGATTTTCCAACGTGGGCAAAAATTGAAAAAAACGACCGGGCCGGTAGTGTCGAAAAAGTCAAAAATGGGGATTTTCCCAAACCTTGCTAAAAGGGGCCAGGGGGGCGGACTGAGTCAGAAATGAGCAAAATCAAGCACAGTTGGGGCGTTTTGAGAAAATTGTGAAGGATTTTCCAAACCGGGCAAAATTTGAAAAAAACGACAGGTCCGGTAGTGTCGAAAAAGTCAAAAATGGGGATTTTCCCAAACTTTGCTTAAAGAGGCCAGAGGGGGGGGCTGGGTGAAAAAGGAGCAAAATCAAGCACAGTTGGGGCGTTTTGTGAAAATTGTGAAGGATTTTCCAAAGTGGGCAAAAATTGAAAAAAACGACAGGGCCGGTAGTGTCGAAAAAGTCAAAAATGGGGATTTTCACAAACCTTGCTAAAAGGTGCCAGGGGTTGGACTGAGTCAGAAAGGAGCAAAATCAAGCACAGTTGGGGCGTTTTGAGAAAATTGTGAAGGATTTTCCAAAGTGGGCAAAATTTGAAAAAAACGACAGGTCCGGTAGTGTCGAAAAAGTCAAAAATTGGGATTTTCCCAAATTTTTGCTAAAAGGGGCCAGGGGGTGGGCTGATTGAAAAACGAGCAAAATCAAGCACAGTTGGGGCGTTTTGGGAAAATTGTGAAGGACTTTCCAACGTGGGCAAAAATTGAAAAAAACGACAGGGCCGGTAGTGTCGAAAAATTCAAAAATGGGGATTTTCCCAAACTTTGCTTAAAGAGGCCAGAGGGGGGGGGCTGGGTGAAAAAGGAGCAAAATCAAGCACAGTTGGGGCGTTTTGTGAAAATTGTGATGGATTTTCCAAAGTGGGCAAAAATTGAAAAAAACGACAGGGCCGGTAGTGTCGAAAAAGTCAAAAATGGGGATTTTCACAAACCTTGCTAAAAGGTGCCAGGGGTGGACTGAGTCAGAAAGGAGCAAAATCAAGCACAGTTGGGGCGTTTTGAGAAAATTGTGAAGGATTTTCCGAAGTGGGCAAAATTTGAAAAAAACGACAGGTCCGGTAGTGTCGAAAAAGTCAAAAATTGGGATTTTCCCAAATTTTTGCTAAAAGGGGCCAGGGGGCGGGCTGATTGAAAAACGAGCAAAATCAAGCACAGTTGGGGCGTTTTGGGAAAATTGTGAAGGATTTTCCAACGTGGGCAAAAATTGAAAAAAACGACCGGGCCGGTAGTGTCGAAAAAGTCAAAAATGCGGATTTTCCCAAACCTTGCTAAAAGGTGCCAGGGGGTGGACTGAGTCAGAAAGGAGCAAAATCAAGCACAGTTGGGGCGTTTTGAGAAAATTGTGAAGGATTTTCCAAACCGGGCAAAATTTGAAAAAAACGACAGGTCCGGTAGTGTCGAAAAAGTCAAAAATGGGGATTTTCCCAAACTTTGCTTAAAGAGGCCAGAGGGGGGGGCTGGGTGAAAAAGGAGCAAAATCAAGCACAGTTGGGGCGTTTTGTGAAAATTGTGAAGGATTTTCCAAAGTGGGCAAAAATTGAAAAAAACGACAGGGCCGGTAGTGTCGAAAAAGTCAAAAATGGGGATTTTCACAAACCTTGCTAAAAGGTGCCAGGGGTTGGACTGAGTCAGAAAGGAGCAAAATCAAGCACAGTTGGGGCGTTTTGAGAAAATTGTGAAGGATTTTCCAAAGTGGGCAAAATTTGAAAAAAACGACAGGTCCGGTAGTGTCGAAAAAGTCAAAAATTAGGATTTTCCCAAATTTTTGCTAAAAGGGGCCAGGGGGTGGGCTGATTGAAAAACGAGCAAAATCAAGCACAGTTGGGGCGTTTTGGGAAAATTGTGAAGGACTTTCCAACGTGGGCAAAAATTGAAAAAAACGACAGGGCCGGTAGTGTCGAAAAATTCAAAAATGGGGATTTTCCCAAACTTTGCTTAAAGAGGCCAGAGGGGGGGGGCTGGGTGAAAAAGGAGCAAAATCAAGCACAGTTGGGGCGTTTTGTGAAAATTGTGAAGGATTTTCCAAAGTGGGCAAAAATTGAAAAAAACGACAGGGCCGGTAGTGTCGAAAAAGTCAAAAATGGGGATTTTCACAAACCTTGCTAAAAGGTGCCAGGGGTGGACTGAGTCAGAAAGGAGCAAAATCAAGCACAGTTGGGGCGTTTTGAGAAAATTGTGAAGGATTTTCCGAAGTGGGCAAAATTTGAAAAAAACGACAGGTCCGGTAGTGTCGAAAAAGTCAAAAATTGGGATTTTCCCAAATTTTTGCTAAAAGGGGCCAGGGGGCGGGCTGATTGAAAAACGAGCAAAATCAAGCACAGTTGGGGCGTTTTGGGAAAATTGTGAAGGATTTTCCAACGTGGGCAAAAATTGAAAAAAACGACCGGGCCGGTAGTGTCGAAAAAGTCAAAAATGCGGATTTTCCCAAACCTTGCTAAAAGGGGCCAGGGGGGCGGACTGAGTCAGAAATGAGCAAAATCAAGCACAGTTGGGGCGTTTTGAGAAAATTGTGAAGGATTTTCCAAACCGGGCAAAATTTGAAAAAAACGACAGGTCCGGTAGTGTCGAAAAAGTCAAAAATGGGGATTTTCCCAAATCCTTGCTAAAAGGGGCCAGGGGGGCGGGCTGAGTGAGAAAGGAGCAAAATCAAGCAAAGTTGGGGCGTTGTGTGAAAATTGTGAAGGATTTTCCAAAGTGGGCAAAATTTGAAAAAAAAGACAGGGCCGGTAGTGTCGAAAAAGTCAAAAATGGGGATTTTCACAAAATTTGCTTAAAGAGGCCAGAGGGGGGGGCTGAGTGAAAAACGAGCAAAATCAAGCACAGTTGGGGCGTTTTGTGAAAATTGTGAAGGATTTTCCATACTGGCAAAAATTGAAAAAAACGACAGGGCCGGTAGTGTCGAAAAAGTCAAAAATGGGGATTTTCCCAAACCTTGCTAAAAGGGGCCAGGGGGGCGGGCTGAGTCAGAAAGGAGCAAAATCAAGCACAGTTGGGGCGTTGTGTGAAAATTGTGAAGGATTTTCCAAAGTGGGCAAAAATTGAAAAAAACGACAGGGCCGGTAGTGTCGAAAAAGTCAAAAATGGGGATTTTCCCAAACCTTGCTAAAAGGGGCCAGGGGGGCGGGCTGAGTCAGAAAGGAGCAAAATCAAGCACAGTTGGGGCGTTGTGTGAAAATTGTGAAGGATTTTCCAAAGTGGGCAAAAATTGAAAAAAACGACAGGGCCGGTAGTGTCGAAAAAGTCAAAAATGGGGATTTTCCCAAACTTTGCTTAAAGAGGCCAGAGGGGGGGGCTGGGTGAAAAAGGAGCAAAATCAAGCACAGTTGGGGCGTTTTGGGAAAATTGTGAAGGATTTTCCAAAGTGGGCAAAAATTGAAAAAAACGACAGGGCCGGTAGTGTCGAAAAAGTCAAAAATGGGGATTTTCACAAACCTTGCTAAAAGGTGCCAGGGGTTGGACTGAGTCAGAAAGGAGCAAAATCAAGCACAGTTGGGGCGTTTTGAGAAAATTGTGAAGGATTTTCCAAAGTGGGCAAAATTTGAAAAAAACGACAGGTCCGGTAGTGTCGAAAAAGTCAAAAATTGGGATTTTCCCAAATTTTTGCTAAAAGGGGCCAGGGGGCGGGCTGATTGAAAAACGAGCAAAATCAAGCACAGTTGGGGCGTTTTGTGAAAATTGTGAAGGATTTTCCAAACCGGATAAAATTTGAAAAAAAAGACAGGGCCGGTAGTGTCGAAAAAGTCAAAAATGGGGATTTTCCCAAACCTTGCTAAAAGGGGCCAGGGGGGCGGACTGAGTCAGAAAGGAGCAAAATCAAGCACAGTTGGGGCGTTTTGGGAAAATTGTGAAGGATTTTCCAAACCGGGCAAAATTTGAAAAAAAACGACAGTGCGGGTAGTGTCGAAAAAGTCAAAAATGGGGATTTTCCCAAACTTTGCTGAAAGAGGCCAGAGGGGGGGGGGGCTGGGTGAAAAAGGAGCAAAATCAAGCACAGTTGGGGCGTTTTGTGAAAATTGTGAAGGATTTTCCAAAGTGGGCAAAAATTGAAAAAAACGAAAGGGCCGGTAGTGTCGAAAAAGTCAAAAATGGGGATTTTCACAAACCTTGCTAAAAGGTGCCAGGGGGTGGACTGAGTCAGAAAGGAGCAAAATCAAGCACAGTTGGGGCGTTTTGAGAAAATTGTGAAGGATTTTCCAAACCGGGCAAAATTTGAAAAAAACGACAGGGCCGGTAGTGTCGAAAAAGTCAAAAATGGGGATTTTCCCAAATCCTTGCTAAAAGGGGCCAGGGGGGCGGGCTGAGTGAGAAAGGAGCAAAATCAAGCAAAGTTGGGGCGTTGTGTGAAAATTGTGAAGGATTTTCCAAAGTGGGCAAAATTTGAAAAAAAAGACAGGGCCGGTAGTGTCGAAAAAGTCAAAAATGGGGATTTTCACAAAATTTGCATAAAGAGGCCAGAGGGGGGGGCTGAGTGAAAAACGAGCAAAATCAAGCACAGTTGGGGCGTTTTGTGAAAATTGTGAAGGATTTTCCATACTGGCAAAAATTGAAAAAAACGACAGGGCCGGTAGTGTCGAAAAAGTCAAAAATGGGGATTTTCACAAACCTTGCTAAAAGGTGCCAGGGGGTGGACTGAGTCAGAAAGGAGCAAAATCAAGCACAGTTGGGGCGTTTTGAGAAAATTGTGAAGGATTTTCCAAAGTGGGCAAAATTTGAAAAAAACGACAGGTCCGGTAGTGTCGAAAAAGTCAAAAATGGGGATTTTCCCAAATTCTTGCTAAAAGGGGCCAGTGGGCGGGCTGATTGAAAAACGAGCAAAATCAAGCACAGTTGGGGCGTTTTGTATAAATTGTGAAGGATTTTCCAAACCGGGCAAAATTTGAAAAAAAGACAGGGCCGGTAGTGTCGAAAAAGTCAAAAATGGGAATTTTCCAAAACCTTGCTAAAAGGGGCCTGGGGGGCGGACTAAGTAAGAAAGGAGCAAAATCAAGCACAGTTGGGGCGTTGTGTGAAAATTGTGAAGGATTTTCCAAAGTGGGCAAAAATTTTAAAAAACGACAGGTCCGGTAGTGTCGAAAGAGTCAAAAATTGGGATTTTCCCAAATTTTTGCTAAAAGGGGCCAGGGGGCGGGCTGATTGAAAAACGAGCAAAATCAAGCACAGTTGGGGCGTTTTGGGAAAATTGTGAAGGACTTTCCAACGTGGGCAAAAATTGAAAAAAACGACAGGGCCGGTAGTGTCGAAAAAGTCAAAAATGGGGATTTTCCCAAATTTTTGCTAAAAGGGGCCAGGGGGCGGGCTGATTGAAAAACGAGCAAAATCAAGCACAGTTGGGGCGTTTTGTGAAAATTGTGAAGGATTTTCCAAAGTGGGCAAAAATTGAAAAAAACGACAGGGCCGGTAGTGTCGAAAAAGTCAAAAATGGGGATTTTCACAAACCTTGCTAAAAGGTGCCAGGGGGTGGACTGAGTCAGAAAGGAGCAAAATCAAGCACAGTTGGGGCGTTTTGAGAAAATTGTGAAGGATTTTCCAAAGTGGGCAAAATTTGAAAAAAACGACAGGTCCGGTAGTGTCGAAAAAGTCAAAAATTGGGATTTTCCCAAATTTTTGCTAAAAGGGGCCAGGGGGCGGGCTGATTGAAAAACGAGCAAAATCAAGCACAGTTGGGGCGTTTTGGGAAAATTGTGAAGGATTTTCCAACGTGGGCAAAAATTGAAAAAAACGACAGGGCCGGTAGTGTCGAAAAAGTCAAAAATGCGGATTTTCCCAAACCTTGCTAAAAGGGGCCAGGGGGGCGGACTGAGTCAGAAATGAGCAAAATCAAGCACAGTTGGGGCGTTTTGAGAAAATTGTGAAGGATTTTCCAAACCGGGCAAAATTTGAAAAAAACGACAGGTCCGGTAGTGTCGAAAAAGTCAAAAATGGGGATTTTCCCAAACTTTGCTTAAAGAGGCCAGACGGGGGGGGCTGGGTGAAAAAGGAGCAAAATCAAGCACAGTTGGGGCGTTTTGTGAAAATTGTGAAGGATTTTCCAAACCGGGCAAAATTTGAAAAAAAGACAGGGCCGGTAGTGTCGAAAAAGTCAAAAATGGGGATTTTCACAAACCTTGCTAAAAGGTGCCAGGGGGCGGACTGAGTCAGAAAGGAGCAAAATCAAGCACAGTTGGGGCGTTTTGGGAAAATTGTGAAGGATTTTCCAACGTGGGCAAAAATTGAAAAAAACGACAGGGCCGGTAGTGTCGAAAAAGTCAAAAATGCAGATTTTCCCAAACCTTGCTAAAAGGGGCCAGGGGGGCGGACTGAGTCAGAAATGAGCAAAATCAAGCACAGTTGGGGCGTTATCGAGAAAATTGTGAAGGATTTTCCAAACCGGGTAAAATTTGAAAAAAACGACAGGTCCGGTAGTGTCGAAAAAGTCAAAAATGGGGATTTTCCAAAACCTTGCTAAAAGGGGCCTGGGGGGGGGACTGAGTAAGAAAGGAGCAAAATCAAGCACAGTTGGGGCGTTGTGTGAAAATTGTGAAGGATTTTCCAAAGTGGGCAAAAATTTTAAAAAACGACAGGTCCGGTAGTGTCGAAAAAGTCAAAAATTGGGATTTTCCCAAATTTTTGCTAAAAGGGGCCAGGGGGCGGGCTGATTGAAAAACGAGCAAAATCAAGCACAGTTGGGGCGTTTTGGGAAAATTGTGAAGGACTTTCCAACGTGGGCAAAAATTGAAAAAAACGACAGGGCCGGTAGTGTCGAAAAAGTCAAAAATGGGGATTTTCCCAAACTTTGCTTAAAGAGGCCAGAGGGGGCGGCTGGGTGAAAAAGGAGCAAAATCAAGCACAGTTGGGGCGTTTTGTGAAAATTGTGAAGGATTTTCCAAAGTGGGCAAAAATTGAAAAAAACGACAGGGCCGGTAGTGTCGAAAAAGTCAAAAATGGGGATTTTCAAAAACCTTGCTAAAAGGTGCCAGGGGGTGGACTGAGTCAGAAAGGAGCAAAATCAAGCACAGTTGGGGCGTTTTGAGAAAATTGTGAAGGATTTTCCAAAGTGGGCAAAATTTGAAAAAAAAGACAGGTCCGATAGTGTCGAAAAAGTCAAAAATTGGGATTTTCCCAAATTTTTGCTAAAAGGGGCCAGGGGGCGGGCTGATTGAAAAACGAGCAAAATCAAGCACAGTTGGGGCGTTTTGGGAAAATTGTGAAGGATTTTCCAAACCGGGCAAAATTTGAAAAAAACGACAGTGCCGGTAGTGTCGAAAAAGTCAAAAATGGGGATTTTCCCAAACTTTGCTTAAAGAGGCCAGAGGGGGGGGGCTGGGTGAAAAAGGAGCAAAATCAAGCACAGTTGGGGCGTTTTGTGAAAATTGGGAAGGATTTTCCAAAGTGGGCAAAAATTGAAAAAAACGACAGGGCCGGTAGTGTCGAAAAAGTCAAAAATGGGGATTTTCACAAACCTTGCTAAAAGGTGCCAGTGGGTGGACTGAGTCAGAAAGGAGCAAAATCAAGCACAGTTGGGGCGTTTTGAGAAAATTGTGAAGGATTTTCCAAAGTGGGCAAAATTTGAAAAAAACGACAGGTCCGGTAGTGTCGAAAAAGTCAAAAATGGGGATTTTCCCAAACTTTGCTTAAAGAGGCCAGAGGGGGGAGCTGGGTGAAAAAGGAGCAAAATCAAGCACAGTTGGGGCGTTTTGTGAAAATTGTGAAGGATTTTCCAAAGTGGGCAAAAATTGAAAAAAACGACAGGGCCGGTAGTGTCGAAAAAGTCAAAAATGGGGATTTTCACAAACCTTGCTAAAAGGTGCCAGTGGGTGGACTGAGTCAGAAAGGAGCAAAATCAAGCACAGTTGGGGCGTTTTGAGAAAATTGTGAAGGATTTTCCAAACCGGGCAAAATTTGAAAAAAACGACAGGTCCGGTAGTGTCGAAAAAGTCAAAAATGGGGATTTTCCCAAACTTTGCTTAAAGAGGCCAGAGGGGGGGGGCTGGGTGAAAAAGGAGCAAAATCAAGCACAGTTGGGGCGTTTTGTGAAAATTGTGAAGGATTTTCCAAACCGGGCAAAATTTGAAAAAAAGACAGGGCCGGTAGTGTCGAAAAAGTCAAAAATGGGGATTTTCCCAAACCTTGCTAAAAGGTGCCAGGGGGCGGACTGAGTCAGAAAGGAGCAAAATCAAGCACAGTTGGGGCGTTTTGGGAAAATTGTGAAGGATTTTCCAAACCGGGCAAAATTTGAAAAAAAGACAGGGCCGGTAGTGTCGAAAAAGTCAAAAATTGGGATTTTCCCAAATTTTTGCTAAAAGGGGCCAGGGGGCGGGCTGATTGAAAAACGAGCAAAATCAAGCACAGTTGGGGCGTTTTGGGAAAATTGTGAAGGATTTTCCAACGTGGGCAAAAATTGAAAAAAACGACAGGGCCGGTAGTGTCGAAAAAGTCAAAAATGCGGATTTTCCCAAATCTTTGCTAAAAGGGGCCAGGGGTCGGGCTTATTGAAAAACGAGCAAAATCAAGCACAGTTGGGGCGTTTTGTGAAAATTGTGAAGGATTTTCCAAACCGGGTAAAATTTGAAAAAAAAGACAGGGCCGGTAGTGTCGAAAAAGTCAAAAATGGGGATTTTCCCAAACCTTGCTAAAAGGGGCCAGGGGGGCGGACTGAGTCAGAAAGGAGCAAAATCAAGCACAGTTGGGGCGTTTTGGGAAAATTGTGAAGGATTTTCCAAACCGGGCAAAATTTGAAAAAAACGACAGTGCCGGTAGTGTCGAAAAAGTCAAAAATGGGGATTTTCCCAAACTTTGCTTAAAGAGGCCAGAGGGGGGGGCTGGGTGAAAAAGGAGCAAAATCAAGCACAGTTGGGGCGTTTTGTGAAAATTGTGAAGGATTTTCCAAAGTGGGCAAAAATTGAAAAAAACGACAGGGCCGGTAGTGTCGAAAAAGTCAAAAATGGGGATTTTCACAAACCTTGCTAAAAGGTGCCAGTGGGTGGACTGAGTCAGAAAGGAGCAAAATCAAGCACAGTTGGGGCGTTTTGAGAAAATTGTGAAGGATTTTCCAACGTGGCCAAAATTGAAAAAAACGACAGGGCCGGTAGTGTCGAAAAAGTCAAAAATGCGGATTTTCCCAAACCTTGCTAAAAGGGGCCAGGGGGGCGGACTGAGTCAGAAATGAGCAAAATCAAGCACAGTTGGGGCGTTATCGAGAAAATTGTGAAGGATTTTCCAAACCGGGCAAAATTTGAAAAAAACGACAGGTCCGGTAGTGTCGAAAAAGTCAAAAATGGGAATTTTCCAAAACCTTGCTAAAAGGGGCCTGGGGGGCGGACTGAGTAAGAAAGGAGCAAAATCAAGCACAGTTGGGGCGTTGTGTGAAAATTGTGAAGGATTTTCCAAAGTGGGCAAAAATTTTAAAAAACGACAGGTCCGGTAGTGTCGAAAAAGTCAAAAATGGGGATTTTCCCAAATTTTTGCTAAAAGGGGCCAGGGGGCGGGCTGATTGAAAAACGAGCAAAATCAAGCACATTTGGGGCGTTTTGGGAAAATTGTGAAGGACTTTCCAACGTGGGCAAAAATTGAAAAAAACGACAGGGCCGGTAGTGTCGAAAAAGTCAAAAATGGGGATTTTCCCAAACTTTGCTTAAAGAGGCCAGAGGGGGGGGCTGGGTGAAAAAGGAGCAAAATCAAGCACAGTTGGGGCGTTTTGTGAAAATTGTGAAGGATTTTCCAAAGTGGGCAAAAATTGAAAAAAACGACAGGGCCGGTAGTGTCGAAAAAGTCAAAAATGGGGATTTTCACAAACCTTGCTAAAAGGTGCCAGGGGGTGGACTGAGTCAGAAAGGAGCAAAATCAAGCACAGTTGGGGCGTTTTGAGAAAATTGTGAAGGATTTTCCAAAGTGGGCAAAATTTGAAAAAAACGACAGGTCCGATAGTGTCGAAAAAGTCAAAAATTGGGATTTTCCCAAATTTTTGCTAAAAGGGGCCAGGGGGCGGGCTGATTGAAAAACGAGCAAAATCAAGCACAGTTGGGGCGTTTTGGGAAAATTGTGAAGGATTTTCCAAACCGGGCAAAATTTGAAAAAAACGACAGTGCCGGTAGTGTCGAAAAAGTCAAAAATGGGGATTTTCCCAAACTTTGCTTAAAGAGGCCAGAGGGGGGGGGCTGGGTGAAAAAGGAGCAAAATCAAGCACAGTTGGGGCGTTTTGTGAAAATTGTGAAGGATTTTCCAAAGTGGGCAAAAATTGAAAAAAACGACAGGGCCGGTAGTGTCGAAAAAGTCAAAAATGGGGATTTTCCCAAACCTTGCTAAAAGGGGCCAGGGGGGCGGACTGAGTCAGAAATGAGAAAAATCAAGCACAGTTGGGGCGTTTTGAGAAAATTGTGAAGGATTTTCCAAACCGGGCAAAATTTGAAAAAAACGACAGGTCCGGTAGTGTCGAAAAAGTCAAAAATGGGGATTTTCCCAAACTTTGCTTAAAGAGGCCAGAGGGGGGGGCTGGGTGAAAAAGGAGCAAAATCAAGCACAGTTGGGGCGTTTTGTGAAAATTGTGAAGGATTTTCCAAACCGGGCAAAATTTGAAAAAGAGACAGGGCCGGTAGTGTCGAAAAAGTCAAAAATGGGGATTTTCACAAACCTTGCTAAAAGGTGCCAGGGGGCGGACTGAGTCAGAAATGAGCAAAATCAAGCACAGTTGGGGCGTTATCGAGAAAATTGTGAAGGATTTTCCAAACCGGGCAAAATTTGAAAAAAAACGACAGGTCCGGTAGTGTCGAAAAAGTAAAAAATGGGAATTTTCCAAAACCTTGCTAAAAGGGGCCTGGGGGGCGGACTGAGTAAGAAAGGAGCAAAATCAAGCACAGTTGGGGCGTTGTGTGAAAATTGTGAAGGATTTTACAAAGTGGGCAAAAATTTTAAAAAACGACAGGTCCGGTAGTGTCGAAAAAGTCAAAAATTGGGATTTTCCCAAATTTTGCTAAAAGGGGCCAGGGGGCGGGCTGATTGAAAAACGAGCAAAATCAAGCACAGTTGGGGCGTTTTGGGAAAATTGTGAAGGACTTTCCAACGTGGGCAAAAATTGAAAAAAACGACAGGGCCGGTAGTGTCGAAAAAGTCAAAAATGGGGATTTTCCCAAACTTTGCTTAAAGAGGCCAGAGGGGGGGGCTGGGTGAAAAAGGAGCAAAATCAAGCACAGTTGGGGCGTTTTGTGAAAATTGTGAAGGATTTTCCAAAGTGGGCAAAAATTGAAAAAAACGACAGGGCCGGTAGTGTCGAAAAAGTCAAAAATGGGGATTTTCACAAACCTTGCTAAAAGTTGCCAGGGGGTGGACTGAGTCAGAAAGGAGCAAAATCAAGCACAGTTGGGCGTTTTGAGAAAATTGTGAAGGATTTTCCAAAGTGGGCAAAATTTGAAAAAAACGACAGGTCCGATAGTGTCGAAAAAGTCAAAAATTGGGATTTTCCCAAATTTTTGCTAAAAGGGGCCAGGGGGCGGGCTGATTGAAAAGCGAGCAAAATCAAGCACAGTTGGGGCGTTTTGGGAAAATTGTGAAGGATTTTCCAAACCGGGCAAAATTTGAAAAAAAGACAGGGCCGGTAGTGTCGAAAAAGTCAAAAATGGGGATTTTCCCAAACCTTGCTAAAAGGTGCCAGGGGGCGGACTGAGTCAGAAAGGAGCAAAATCAAGCACAGTTGGGGCGTTTTGGGAAAATTGTGAAGGATTTTCCAACGTGGGCAAAAATTGAAAAAAACGACAGGTCCGGTAGTGTCGAAAAAGTCAAAAATTGGGATTTTCCCAAATTTTTGCTAAAAGGGGCCAGGGGGCGGGCTGATTGAAAAACGAGCAAAATCAAGCACAGTTGGGGCGTTTTGGGAAAATTGTGAAGGATTTTCCAACGTGGGCAAAAATTGAAAAAAACGACAGGGCCGGTAGTGTCGAAAAAGTCAAAAATGCGGATTTTCCCAAATCTTTGCTAAAAGGGGCCAGGGGGCGGGCTTATTGAAAAACGAGCAAAATCAAGCACAGTTGGGGCGTTTTGTGAAAATTGTGAAGGATTTTCCAAACCGGGTAAAATTTGAAAAAAAAGACAGGGCCGGTAGTGTCGAAAAAGTCAAAAATGGGGATTTTCCCAAACCTTGCTAAAAGGGGCCAGGGGGGCGGGCTGAGTCAGAAAGGAGCAAAATCAAGCACAGTTGGGGCGTTGTGTGAAAATTGTGAAGGATTTTCCAAAGTGGGCAAAAATTGAAAAAAACGACAGGGCCGGTAGTGTCGAAAAAGTCAAAAATGGGGATTTTCCCAAACTTTGCTTAAAGAGGCCAGAGGGGGGGGCTGGGTGAAAAAGGAGCAAAATCAAGCACAGTTGGGGCGTTTTGTGAAAATTGTGAAGGATTTTCCAAAGTGGGCAAAAATTGAAAAAAACGACAGGGCCGGTAGTGTCGAAAAAGTCAAAAATGGGGATTTTCACAAACCTTGCTAAAAGGTGCCAGGGGTTGGACTGAGTCAGAAAGGAGCAAAATCAAGCACAGTTGGGGCGTTTTGAGAAAATTGTGAAGGATTTTCCAAAGTGGGCAAAATTTGAAAAAAACGACAGGTCCGGTAGTGTCGAAAAAGTCAAAAATTGGGATTTTCCCAAATTTTTGCTAAAAGGGGCCAGGGGGCGGGCTGATTGAAAAACGAGCAAAATCAAGCACAGTTGGGGCGTTTTGTGAAAATTGTGAAGGATTTTCCAAACCGGATAAAATTTGAAAAAAAAGACAGGGCCGGTAGTGTCGAAAAAGTCAAAAATGGGGATTTTCCCAAACCTTGCTAAAAGGGGCCAGGGGGGCGGACTGAGTCAGAAAGGAGCAAAATCAAGCACAGTTGGGGCGTTTTGGGAAAATTGTGAAGGATTTTCCAAACCGGGCAAAATTTGAAAAAAAACGACAGTGCGGGTAGTGTCGAAAAAGTCAAAAATGGGGATTTTCCCAAACTTTGCTGAAAGAGGCCAGAGGGGGGGGGGGGCTGGGTGAAAAAGGAGCAAAATCAAGCACAGTTGGGGCGTTTTGTGAAAATTGTGAAGGATTTTCCAAAGTGGGCAAAAATTGAAAAAAACGACAGGGCCGGTAGTGTCGAAAAAGTCAAAAATGGGGATTTTCACAAACCTTGCTAAAAGGTGCCAGGGGGTGGACTGAGTCAGAAAGGAGCAAAATCAAGCACAGTTGGGGCGTTTTGAGAAAATTGTGAAGGATTTTCCAAACCGGGCAAAATTTGAAAAAAACGACAGGGCCGGTAGTGTCGAAAAAGTCAAAAATGGGGATTTTCCCAAATCCTTGCTAAAAGGGGCCAGGGGGGCGGGCTGAGTGAGAAAGGAGCAAAATCAAGCAAAGTTCGGGCGTTGTGTGAAAATTGTGAAGGATTTTCCAAAGTGGGCAAAATTTGAAAAAAAAGACAGGGCCGGTAGTGTCGAAAAAGTCAAAAATGGGGATTTTCACAAAATTTGCATAAAGAGGCCAGAGGGGGGGGCTGAGTGAAAAACGAGCAAAATCAAGCACAGTTGGGGCGTTTTGTGAAAATTGTGAAGGATTTTCCATACTGGCAAAAATTGAAAAAAACGACAGGGCCGGTAGTGTCGAAAAAGTCAAAAATGCGGATTTTCCCAAACCTTGCTACAAGGGGCCAGGGGGGCAGACTGAGTCAGAAATGAGCAAAATCAAGCACAGTTGGGGCGTTTTGAGAAAATTGTGAAGGATTTTCCAAACCGGGCAAAATTTGAAAAAAACGACAGGTCCGGTAGTGTCGAAAAAGTCAAAAATGGGGATTTTCCCAAACTTTGCTTAAAGAGGCCAGAGGGGGGGGCTGGGTGAAAAAGGAGCAAAATCAAGCACAGTTGGGGCGTTTTGTGAAAATTGTGAAGGATTTTCCAAAGTGGGCAAAAATTGAAAAAAACGACAGGGCCGGTAGTGTCGAAAAAGTCAAAAATGGGGATTTTCCCAAATCTTTGCTAAAAGGGGCCAGGGGGCGGGCTTATTGAAAAACGAGCAAAATCAAGCACAGTTGGGGCGTTTTGTGAAAATTGTGAAGGATTTTCCAAACCGGGCAAAATTTGAAAAAAAGACAGGGCCGGTAGTGTCGAAAAAGTCAAAAATGGGGATTTTCCCAAACCTTGCTAAAAGGTGCCAGGGGGCGGACTGAGTCAGAAAGGAGCAAAATCAAGCACAGTTGGGGCGTTTTGGGAAAATTGTGAAGGATTTTCCAACGTGGGCAAAAATTGAAAAAAACGACAGGTCCGGTAGTGTCGAAAAAGTCAAAAATGGGAATTTTCCAAAACCTTGCTAAAAGGGGCCTGGGGGGCGGACTAAGTAAAAAAGGAGCAAAATCAAGCACAGTTGGGGCGTTGTGTGAAAATTATGAAGGATTTTCCAAAGTGGGCAAAAATTTTAAAAAAACGACAGGTCCGGTAGTGTCGAAAAAGTCAAAAATCTGGATTTTCCCAAATTTTTGCTAAAAGGGGCCAGGGGGCGGGCTGATTGAAAAACGAGCAAAATCAAGCACAGTTGGGGCGTTTTGGGAAAATTGTGAAGGACTTTCCAACGTGGGCAAAAATTGAAAAAAACGACAGGGCCGGTAGTGTCGAAAAAGTCAAAAATGGGGATTTTCCCAAACTTTCCTTAAAGAGGCCAGAGGGGGGGGGCTGGGTGAAAAAGGAGCAAAATCAAGCACAGTTGGGGCGTTTTCGAGAAAATTGTGAAGCATTTTCCAAAGTGGGCAAAAATTGAAAAAAACGACAGGGCCGGTAGTGTCGAAAAAGTCAAAAATGGGGATTTTCACAAACCTTGCTAAAAGGTGCCAGGGGGTGGACTGAGTCAGAAAGGAGCAAAATCAAGCACAGTTGGGGCGTTTTGAGAAAATTGTGAAGGATTTTCCGAAGTGGGCAAAATTTGAAAAAAAACGACAGGTCCGGTAGTGTCAAAAAAGTCAAAAATTGGGATTTTCCCAAATTTTTGCTAAAAGGGGCCAGGGGGCGGGCTGATTGAAAAACGAGCAAAATCAAGCACAGTTGGGGCGTTTTGGGAAAATTGTGAAGGATTTTCCAACGTGGGCAAAAATTGAAAAAAACGACCGGGCCGGTAGTGTCGAAAAAGTCAAAAATGGGGATTTTCCCAAACCTTGCTAAAAGGGGCCAGGGGGGCGGACTGAGTCAGAAATGAGCAAAATCAAGCACAGTTGGGGCGTTTTGAGAAAATTGTGAAGGATTTTCCAAACCGGGCAAAATTTGAAAAAAACGACAGGTCCGGTAGTGTCGAAAAAGTCAAAAATGGGGATTTTCCCAAACTTTGCTTAAAGAGGCCAGAGGGGGGGGCTGGGTGAAAAAGGAGCAAAATCAAGCACAGTTGGGGCGTTTTGTGAAAATTGTGAAGGATTTTCCAAAGTGGGCAAAAATTGAAAAAAACGACAGGGCCGGTAGTGTCGAAAAAGTCAAAAATGGGGATTTTCACAAACCTTGCTAAAAGGTGCCAGGGGTTGGACTGAGTCAGAAAGGAGCAAAATCAAGCACAGTTGGGGCGTTTTGAGAAAATTGTGAAGGATTTTCCAAAGTGGGCAAAATTTGAAAAAAACGACAGGTCCGGTAGTGTCGAAAAAGTCAAAAATTGGGATTTTCCCAAATTTTTGCTAAAAGGGGCCAGGGGGTGGGCTGATTGAAAAACGAGCAAAATCAAGCACAGTTGGGGCGTTTTGGGAAAATTGTGAAGGACTTTCCAACGTGGGCAAAAATTGAAAAAAACGACAGGGCCGGTAGTGTCGAAAAAGTCAAAAATGGGGATTTTCCCAAACTTTGCTTAAAGAGGCCAGAGGGGGGGGGGCTGGGTGAAAAAGGAGCAAAATCAAGCACAGTTGGGGCGTTTTGTGAAAATTGTGAAGGATTTTCCAAAGTGGGCAAAAATTGAAAAAAACGACAGGGCCGGTAGTGTCGAAAAAGTCAAAAATGGGGATTTTCACAAACCTTGCTAAAAGGTGCCAGGGGGTGGACTGAGTCAGAAAGGAGCAAAATCAAGCACAGTTGGGGCGTTTTGAGAAAATTGTGAAGGATTTTCCGAAGTGGGCAAAATTTGAAAAAAACGACAGGTCCGGTAGTGTCGAAAAAGTCAAAAATTGGGATTTTCCCAAATTTTTGCTAAAAGGGGCCAGGGGGCGGGCTGATTGAAAAACGAGCAAAATCAAGCACAGTTGGGGCGTTTTGGGAAAATTGTGAAGGATTTTCCAACGTGGGCAAAAATTGAAAAAAACGACCGGGCCGGTAGTGTCGAAAAAGTCAAAAATGCGGATTTTCCCAAACCTTGCTAAAAGGGGCCAGGGGGGCGGACTGAGTCAGAAATGAGCAAAATCAAGCACAGTTGGGGCGTTTTGAGAAAATTGTGAAGGATTTTCCAAACCGGGCAAAATTTGAAAAAAACGACAGGTCCGGTAGTGTCGAAAAAGTCAAAAATGGGGATTTTCCCAAATCCTTGCTAAAAGGGGCCAGGGGGGCGGGCTGAGTGAGAAAGGAGCAAAATCAAGCAAAGTTGGGGCGTTGTGTGAAAATTGTGAAGGATTTTCCAAAGTGGGCAAAATTTGAAAAAAAAGACAGGGCCGGTAGTGTCGAAAAAGTCAAAAATGGGGATTTTCACAAAATTTGCTTAAAGAGGCCAGAGGGGGGG
Organism: Scomber scombrus; assembly: GCF_963691925.1. Lineage (NCBI taxonomy): Eukaryota > Metazoa > Chordata > Actinopteri > Scombriformes > Scombridae > Scomber > Scomber scombrus. The sequence continues at coordinate 272,199 of NW_026910453.1, read as the reverse complement.
GCTGAGTGAAAAACGAGCAAAATCAAGCACAGTTGGGGCCTTTTGTGAAAATTGTGAAGGATTTTCCATACTGGCAAAAATTGAAAAAAACGACAGGGCCGGTAGTGTCGAAAAAGTCAAAAATGGGGATTTTCCCAAACCTTGCTAAAAGGGGCCAGGGGGGCGGGCTGAGTCAGAAAGGAGCAAAATCAAGCACAGTTGGGGCGTTGTGTGAAAATTGTGAAGGATTTTCCAAAGTGGGCAAAAATTGAAAAAAACGACAGGGCCGGTAGTGTCGAAAAAGTCAAAAATGGGGATTTTCCCAAATCTTTGCTAAAAGGGGCCAGGGGGCGGGCTTATTGAAAAACGAGCAAAATCAAGCACAGTTGGGGCGTTTTGTGAAAATTGTGAAAGATTTTCCAAACCGGGCAAAATTTGAAAAAAAGACAGGGCCGGTAGTGTCGAAAAAGTCAATAATGGGGATTTTCCCAAACCTTGCTAAAAGGTGCCAGGGGGCGGACTGAGTCAGAAAGGAGCAAAATCAAGCACAGTTGGGGCGTTTTGGGAAAATTGTGAAGGATTTTCCAACGTGGGCAAAAATTGAAAAAAACGACAGGGCCGGTAGTGTCGAAAAAGTCAAAAATGCGGATTTTCCCAAACCTTGCTAAAAGGGGCCAGGGGGGCGGACTGAGTCAGAAATGAGCAAAATCAAGCACAGTTGGGGCGTTATCGAGAAAATTGTGAAGGATTTTCCAAACCGGGCAAAATTTGAAAAAAACGACAGGTCCGGTAGTGTCGAAAAAGTCAAAAATGGGAATTTTCCAAAACCTTTGCTAAAAGGGGCCTGGGGGGCGGACTAAGTAAAAAAGGAGCAAAATCAAGCACAGTTGGGGCGTTGTGTGAAAATTGTGAAGGATTTTCCAAAGTGGGCAAAAATTTTAAAAAAACGACAGGTCCGGTAGTGTCGAAAAAGTCAAAAATTGGGATTTTCCCAAATTTTTGCTAAAAGGGGCCAGGGGGCGGGCTGATTGAAAAACGAGCAAAATCAAGCACAGTTGGGGCGTTTTGGGAAAATTGTGAAGGACTTTCCAACGTGGGCAAAAATTGAAAAAAACGACAGGGCCGGTAGTGTCGAAAAAGTCAAAAATGGGGATTTTCCCAAACCTTGCTAAAAGGGGCCAGGGGGGCGGACTGAGTCAGAAAGGAGCAAAATCAAGCACAGTTGGGGCGTTTTGGGAAAATTGTGAAGGATTTTCCAAACCGGGCAAAATTTGAAAAAAAACGACAGTGCGGGTAGTGTCGAAAAAGTCAAAAATGGGGATTTTCCCAAACTTTGCTGAAAGAGGCCAGAGGGGGGGGGGGCTGGGTGAAAAAGGAGCAAAATCAAGCACAGTTGGGGCGTTTTGTGAAAATTGTGAAGGATTTTCCAAAGTGGGCAAAAATTGAAAAAAACGACAGGGCCGGTAGTGTCGAAAAAGTCAAAAATGGGGATTTTCACAAACCTTGCTAAAAGGTGCCAGGGGGTGGACTGAGTCAGAAAGGAGCAAAATCAAGCACAGTTGGGGCGTTTTGAGAAAATTGTGAAGGATTTTCCAAAGTGGGCAAAATTTGAAAAAAAAGACAGGTCCGATAGTGTCGAAAAAGTCAAAAATTGGGATTTTCCCAAATTTTTGCTAAAAGGGGCCAGGGGGCGGGCTGATTGAAAAACGAGCAAAATCAAGCACAGTTGGGGCGTTTTGGGAAAATTGTGAAGGATTTTCCAAACCGGGCAAAATTTGAAAAAAACGACAGTGCCGGTAGTGTCGAAAAAGTCAAAAATGGGGATTTTCCCAAACTTTGCTTAAAGAGGCCAGAGGGGGGGGGCTGGGTGAAAAAGGAGCAAAATCAAGCACAGTTGGGGCGTTTTGTGAAAATTGGGAAGGATTTTCCAAAGTGGGCAAAAATTGAAAAAAACGACAGGGCCGGTAGTGTCGAAAAAGTCAAAAATGGGGATTTTCACAAACCTTGCTAAAAGGTGCCAGGGGGTGGACTGAGTCAGAAAGGAGCAAAATCAAGCACAGTTGGGGCGTTTTGAGAAAATTGTGAAGGATTTTCCAAAGTGGGCAAAATTTGAAAAAAACGACAGGGCCGGTAGTGTCGAAAAAGTCAAAAATGGGGATTTTCACAAACCTTGCTAAAAGGTGCCAGTGGGTGGACTGAGTCAGAAAGGAGCAAAATCAAGCACAGTTGGGGCGTTTTGAGAAAATTGTGAAGGATTTTCCAACGTGGCCAAAATTGAAAAAAACGACAGGGCCGGTAGTGTCGAAAAAGTCAAAAATGGGGATTTTCCCAAACCTTGCTAAAAGGGGCCAGGGGGGCGGACTGAGTCAGAAATGAGCAAAATCAAGCACAGTTGGGGCGTTTTGAGAAAATTGTGAAGGATTTTCCAAACCGGGCAAAATTTGAAAAAAACGACAGGTCCGGTAGTGTCGAAAAAGTCAAAAATGGGGATTTTCCCAAACTTTGCTTAAAGAGGCCAGAGGGGGGGGGCTGGGTGAAAAAGGAGCAAAATCAAGCACAGTTGGGGCGTTTTGTGAAAATTGTGAAGGATTTTCCAAACCGGGCAAAATTTGAAAAAAAGACAGGGCCGGTAGTGTCGAAAAAGTCAAAAATGGGGATTTTCACAAACCTTGCTAAAAGGTGCCAGGGGGCGGACTGAGTCAGAAAGGAGCAAAATCAAGCACAGTTGGGGCGTTTTGGGAAAATTGTGAAGGATTTTCCAAACCGGGCAAAATTTGAAAAAAAGACAGGGCCGGTAGTGTCGAAAAAGTCAAAAATTGGGATTTTCCCAAATTTTTGCTAAAAGGGGCCAGGGGGCGGGCTGATTGAAAAACGAGCAAAATCAAGCACAGTTGGGGCGTTTTGGGAAAATTGTGAAGGATTTTCCAACGTGGGCAAAAATTGAAAAAAACGACAGGGCCGGTAGTGTCGAAAAAGTCAAAAATGCGGATTTTCCCAAATCTTTGCTAAAAGGGGCCAGGGGTCGGGCTTATTGAAAAACGAGCAAAATCAAGCACAGTTGGGGCGTTTTGTGAAAATTGTGAAGGATTTTCCAAACCGGGTAAAATTTGAAAAAAAAGACAGGGCCGGTAGTGTCGAAAAAGTCAAAAATGGGGATTTTCCCAAACCTTGCTAAAAGGGGCCAGGGGGGCGGACTGAGTCAGAAAGGAGCAAAATCAAGCACAGTTGGGGCGTTTTGGGAAAATTGTGAAGGATTTTCCAAACCGGGCAAAATTTGAAAAAAACGACAGTGCCGGTAGTGTCGAAAAAGTCAAAAATGGGGATTTTCCCAAACTTTGCTTAAAGAGGCCAGAGGGGGGGGCTGGGTGAAAAAGGAGCAAAATCAAGCACAGTTGGGGCGTTTTGTGAAAATTGTGAAGGATTTTCCAAAGTGGGCAAAAATTGAAAAAAACGACAGGGCCGGTAGTGTCGAAAAAGTCAAAAATGGGGATTTTCACAAACCTTGCTAAAAGGTGCCAGTGGGTGGACTGAGTCAGAAAGGAGCAAAATCAAGCACAGTTGGGGCGTTTTGAGAAAATTGTGAAGGATTTTCCAACGTGGCCAAAATTGAAAAAAACGACAGGGCCGGTAGTGTCGAAAAAGTCAAAAATGCGGATTTTCCCAAACCTTGCTAAAAGGGGCCAGGGGGGCGGACTGAGTCAGAAATGAGCAAAATCAAGCACAGTTGGGGCGTTATCGAGAAAATTGTGAAGGATTTTCCAAACCGGGCAAAATTTGAAAAAAACGACAGGTCCGGTAGTGTCGAAAAAGTCAAAAATGGGAATTTTCCAAAACCTTGCTAAAAGGGGCCTGGGGGGCGGACTGAGTAAGAAAGGAGCAAAATCAAGCACAGTTGGGGCGTTGTGTGAAAATTGTGAAGGATTTTCCAAAGTGGGCAAAAATTTTAAAAAACGACAGGTCCGGTAGTGTCGAAAAAGTCAAAAATTGGGATTTTCCCAAATTTTTGCTAAAAGGGGCCAGGGGGCGGGCTGATTGAAAAACGAGCAAAATCAAGCACATTTGGGGCGTTTTGGGAAAATTGTGAAGGACTTTCCAACGTGGGCAAAAATTGAAAAAAACGACAGGGCCGGTAGTGTCGAAAAAGTCAAAAATGGGGATTTTCCCAAACTTTGCTTAAAGAGGCCAGAGGGGGGGGCTGGGTGAAAAAGGAGCAAAATCAAGCACAGTTGGGGCGTTTTGTGAAAATTGTGAAGGATTTTCCAAAGTGGGCAAAAATTGAAAAAAACGACAGGGCCGGTAGTGTCGAAAAAGTCAAAAATGGGGATTTTCACAAACCTTGCTAAAAGGTGCCAGGGGGTGGACTGAGTCAGAAAGGAGCAAAATCAAGCACAGTTGGGGCGTTTTGAGAAAATTGTGAAGGATTTTCCAAAGTGGGCAAAATTTGAAAAAAACGACAGGTCCGATAGTGTCGAAAAAGTCAAAAATTGGGATTTTCCCAAATTTTTGCTAAAAGGGGCCAGGGGGCGGGCTGATTGAAAAACGAGCAAAATCAAGCACAGTTGGGGCGTTTTGGGAAAATTGTGAAGGATTTTCCAAACCGGGCAAAATTTGAAAAAAACGACAGTGCCGGTAGTGTCGAAAAAGTCAAAAATGGGGATTTTCCCAAACTTTGCTTAAAGAGGCCAGAGGGGGGGGGCTGGGTGAAAAAGGAGCAAAATCAAGCACAGTTGGGGCGTTTTGTGAAAATTGTGAAGGATTTTCCAAAGTGGGCAAAAATTGAAAAAAACGACAGGGCCGGTAGTGTCGAAAAAGTCAAAAATGGGGATTTTCCCAAACCTTGCTAAAAGGGGCCAGGGGGGCGGACTGAGTCAGAAATGAGAAAAATCAAGCACAGTTGGGGCGTTTTGAGAAAATTGTGAAGGATTTTCCAAACCGGGCAAAATTTGAAAAAAACGACAGGTCCGGTAGTGTCGAAAAAGTCAAAAATGGGGATTTTCCCAAACTTTGCTTAAAGAGGCCAGAGGGGGGGGCTGGGTGAAAAAGGAGCAAAATCAAGCACAGTTGGGGCGTTTTGTGAAAATTGTGAAGGATTTTCCAAACCGGTCAAAATTTGAAAAAAAGACAGGGCCGGTAGTGTCGAAAAAGTCAAAAATGGGGATTTTCACAAACCTTGCTAAAAGGTGCCAGGGGGCGGACTGAGTCAGAAATGAGCAAAATCAAGCACAGTTGGGGCGTTATCGAGAAAATTGTGAAGGATTTTCCAAACCGGGCAAAATATGAAAAAAAACGACAGGTCCGGTAGTGTCGAAAAAGTAAAAAATGGGAATTTTCCAAAACCTTGCTAAAAGGGGCCTGGGGGGCGGACTGAGTAAGAAAGGAGCAAAATCAAGCACAGTTGGGGCGTTGTGTGAAAATTGTGAAGGATTTTCCAAAGTGGGCAAAAATTTTAAAAAACGACAGGTCCGGTAGTGTCGAAAAAGTCAAAAATTGGGATTTTCCCAAATTTTGCTAAAAGGGGCCAGGGGGCGGGCTGATTGAAAAACGAGCAAAATCAAGCACAGTTGGGGCGTTTTGGGAAAATTGTGAAGGACTTTCCAACGTGGGCAAAAATTGAAAAAAACGACAGGGCCGGTAGTGTCGAAAAAGTCAAAAATGGGGATTTTCCCAAACTTTGCTTAAAGAGGCCAGAGGGGGGGGCTGGGTGAAAAAGGAGCAAAATCAAGCACAGTTGGGGCGTTTTGTGAAAATTGTGAAGGATTTTCCAAAGTGGGCAAAAATTGAAAAAAACGACAGGGCCGGTAGTGTCGAAAAAGTCAAAAATGGGGATTTTCACAAACCTTGCTAAAAGTTGCCAGGGGGTGGACTGAGTCAGAAAGGAGCAAAATCAAGCACAGTTGGGCGTTTTGAGAAAATTGTGAAGGATTTTCCAAAGTGGGCAAAATTTGAAAAAAACGACAGGTCCGATAGTGTCGAAAAAGTCAAAAATTGGGATTTTCCCAAATTTTTGCTAAAAGGGGCCAGGGGGCGGGCTGATTGAAAAGCGAGCAAAATCAAGCACAGTTGGGGCGTTTTGGGAAAATTGTGAAGGATTTTCCAAACCGGGCAAAATTTGAAAAAAAGACAGGGCCGGTAGTGTCGAAAAAGTCAAAAATGGGGATTTTCCCAAACCTTGCTAAAAGGTGCCAGGGGGCGGACTGAGTCAGAAAGGAGCAAAATCAAGCACAGTTGGGGCGTTTTGGGAAAATTGTGAAGGATTTTCCAACGTGGGCAAAAATTGAAAAAAACGACAGGTCCGGTAGTGTCGAAAAAGTCAAAAATTGGGATTTTCCCAAATTTTTGCTAAAAGGGGCCAGGGGGCGGGCTGATTGAAAAACGAGCAAAATCAAGCACAGTTGGGGCGTTTTGGGAAAATTGTGAAGGATTTTCCAACGTGGGCAAAAATTGAAAAAAACGACAGGGCCGGTAGTGTCGAAAAAGTCAAAAATGCGGATTTTCCCAAATCTTTGCTAAAAGGGGCCAGGGGGCGGGCTTATTGAAAAACGAGCAAAATCAAGCACAGTTGGGGCGTTTTGTGAAAATTGTGAAGGATTTTCCAAACCGGGTAAAATTTGAAAAAAAAGACAGGGCCGGTAGTGTCGAAAAAGTCAAAAATGGGGATTTTCCCAAACCTTGCTAAAAGGGGCCAGGGGGGCGGGCTGAGTCAGAAAGGAGCAAAATCAAGCACAGTTGGGGCGTTGTGTGAAAATTGTGAAGGATTTTCCAAAGTGGGCAAAAATTGAAAAAAACGACAGGGCCGGTAGTGTCGAAAAAGTCAAAAATGGGGATTTTCCCAAACTTTGCTTAAAGAGGCCAGAGGGGGGGGCTGGGTGAAAAAGGAGCAAAATCAAGCACAGTTGGGGCGTTTTGTGAAAATTGTGAAGGATTTTCCAAAGTGGGCAAAAATTGAAAAAAACGACAGGGCCGGTAGTGTCGAAAAAGTCAAAAATGGGGATTTTCACAAACCTTGCTAAAAGGTGCCAGGGGTTGGACTGAGTCAGAAAGGAGCAAAATCAAGCACAGTTGGGGCGTTTTGAGAAAATTGTGAAGGATTTTCCAAAGTGGGCAAAATTTGAAAAAAACGACAGGTCCGGTAGTGTCGAAAAAGTCAAAAATTGGGATTTTCCCAAATTTTTGCTAAAAGGGGCCAGGGGGCGGGCTGATTGAAAAACGAGCAAAATCAAGCACAGTTGGGGCGTTTTGTGAAAATTGTGAAGGATTTTCCAAACCGGATAAAATTTGAAAAAAAAGACAGGGCCGGTAGTGTCGAAAAAGTCAAAAATGGGGATTTTCCCAAACCTTGCTAAAAGGGGCCAGGGGGGCGGACTGAGTCAGAAAGGAGCAAAATCAAGCACAGTTGGGGCGTTTTGGGAAAATTGTGAAGGATTTTCCAAACCGGGCAAAATTTGAAAAAAAACGACAGTGCGGGTAGTGTCGAAAAAGTCAAAAATGGGGATTTTCCCAAACTTTGCTGAAAGAGGCCAGAGGGGGGGGGGGGCTGGGTGAAAAAGGAGCAAAATCAAGCACAGTTGGGGCGTTTTGTGAAAATTGTGAAGGATTTTCCAAAGTGGGCAAAAATTGAAAAAAACGACAGGGCCGGTAGTGTCGAAAAAGTCAAAAATGGGGATTTTCACAAACCTTGCTAAAAGGTGCCAGGGGGTGGACTGAGTCAGAAAGGAGCAAAATCAAGCACAGTTGGGGCGTTTTGAGAAAATTGTGAAGGATTTTCCAAACCGGGCAAAATTTGAAAAAAACGACAGGGCCGGTAGTGTCGAAAAAGTCAAAAATGGGGATTTTCCCAAATCCTTGCTAAAAGGGGCCAGGGGGGCGGGCTGAGTGAGAAAGGAGCAAAATCAAGCAAAGTTGGGGCGTTGTGTGAAAATTGTGAAGGATTTTCCAAAGTGGGCAAAATTTGAAAAAAAAGACAGGGCCGGTAGTGTCGAAAAAGTCAAAAATGGGGATTTTCACAAAATTTGCATAAAGAGGCCAGAGGGGGGGGCTGAGTGAAAAACGAGCAAAATCAAGCACAGTTGGGGCGTTTTGTGAAAATTGTGAAGGATTTTCCATACTGGCAAAAATTGAAAAAAACGACAGGGCCGGTAGTGTCGAAAAAGTCAAAAATGCGGATTTTCCCAAACCTTGCTACAAGGGGCCAGGGGGGCAGACTGAGTCAGAAATGAGCAAAATCAAGCACAGTTGGGGCGTTTTGAGAAAATTGTGAAGGATTTTCCAAACCGGGCAAAATTTGAAAAAAACGACAGGTCCGGTAGTGTCGAAAAAGTCAAAAATGGGGATTTTCCCAAACTTTGCTTAAAGAGGCCAGAGGGGGGGGCTGGGTGAAAAAGGAGCAAAATCAAGCACAGTTGGGGCGTTTTGTGAAAATTGTGAAGGATTTTCCAAAGTGGGCAAAAATTGAAAAAAACGACAGGGCCGGTAGTGTCGAAAAAGTCAAAAATGGGGATTTTCCCAAATCTTTGCTAAAAGGGGCCAGGGGGCGGGCTTATTGAAAAACGAGCAAAATCAAGCACAGTTGGGGCGTTTTGTGAAAATTGTGAAGGATTTTCCAAACCGGGCAAAATTTGAAAAAAAGACAGGGCCGGTAGTGTCGAAAAAGTCAAAAATGGGGATTTTCCCAAACCTTGCTAAAAGGTGCCAGGGGGCGGACTGAGTCAGAAAGGAGCAAAATCAAGCACAGTTGGGGCGTTTTGGGAAAATTGTGAAGGATTTTCCAACGTGGGCAAAAATTGAAAAAAACGACAGGTCCGGTAGTGTCGAAAAAGTCAAAAATGGGAATTTTCCAAAACCTTGCTAAAAGGGGCCTGGGGGGCGGACTAAGTAAAAAAGGAGCAAAATCAAGCACAGTTGGGGCGTTGTGTGAAAATTGTGAAGGATTTTCCAAAGTGGGCAAAAATTTTAAAAAAACGACAGGTCCGGTAGTGTCGAAAAAGTCAAAAATCTGGATTTTCCCAAATTTTTGCTAAAAGGGGCCAGGGGGCGGGCTGATTGAAAAACGAGCAAAATCAAGCACAGTTGGGGCGTTTTGGGAAAATTGTGAAGGACTTTCCAACGTGGGCAAAAATTGAAAAAAACGACAGGGCCGGTAGTGTCGAAAAAGTCAAAAATGGGGATTTTCCCAAACTTTGCTTAAAGAGGCCAGAGGGGGGGGGCTGGGTGAAAAAGGAGCAAAATCAAGCACAGTTGGGGCGTTTTCGAGAAAATTGTGAAGCATTTTCCAAAGTGGGCAAAAATTGAAAAAAACGACAGGGCCGGTAGTGTCGAAAAAGTCAAAAATGGGGATTTTCACAAACCTTGCTAAAAGGTGCCAGGGGGTGGACTGAGTCAGAAAGGAGCAAAATCAAGCACAGTTGGGGCGTTTTGAGAAAATTGTGAAGGATTTTCCGAAGTGGGCAAAATTTGAAAAAAACGACAGGTCCGGTAGTGTCAAAAAAGTCAAAAATTGGGATTTTCCCAAATTTTTGCTAAAAGGGGCCAGGGGGCGGGCTGATTGAAAAACGAGCAAAATCAAGCACAGTTGGGGCGTTTTGGGAAAATTGTGAAGGATTTTCCAACGTGGGCAAAAATTGAAAAAAACGACCGGGCCGGTAGTGTCGAAAAAGTCAAAAATCTGGATTTTCCCAAACCTTGCTAAAAGGGGCCAGGGGGGCGGACTGAGTCAGAAATGAGCAAAATCAAGCACAGTTGGGGCGTTTTGAGAAAATTGTGAAGGATTTTCCAAACCGGGCAAAATTTGAAAAAAACGACAGGTCCGGTAGTGTCGAAAAAGTCAAAAATGGGGATTTTCCCAAACTTTGCTTAAAGAGGCCAGAGGGGGGGGCTGGGTGAAAAAGGAGCAAAATCAAGCACAGTTGGGGCGTTTTGTGAAAATTGTGAAGGATTTTCCAAAGTGGGCAAAAATTGAAAAAAACGACAGGGCCGGTAGCGTCGAAAAAGTCAAAAATGGGGATTTTCACAAACCTTGCTAAAAGGTGCCAGGGGTTGGACTGAGTCAGAAAGGAGCAAAATCAAGCACAGTTGGGGCGTTTTGAGAAAATTGTGAAGGATTTTCCAAAGTGGGCAAAATTTGAAAAAAACGACAGGTCCGGTAGTGTCGAAAAAGTCAAAAATTGGGATTTTCCCAAATTTTTGCTAAAAGGGGCCAGGGGGTGGGCTGATTGAAAAACGAGCAAAATCAAGCACAGTTGGGGCGTTTTGGGAAAATTGTGAAGGACTTTCCAACGTGGGCAAAAATTGAAAAAAACGACAGGGCCGGTAGTGTCGAAAAAGTCAAAAATGGGGATTTTCCCAAACTTTGCTTAAAGAGGCCAGAGGGGGGGGGGCTGGGTGAAAAAGGAGCAAAATCAAGCACAGTTGGGGCGTTTTGTGAAAATTGTGAAGGATTTTCCAAAGTGGGCAAAAATTGAAAAAAACGACAGGGCCGGTAGTGTCGAAAAAGTCAAAAATGGGGATTTTCACAAACCTTGCTAAAAGGTGCCAGGGGGTGGACTGAGTCAGAAAGGAGCAAAATCAAGCACAGTTGGGGCGTTTTGAGAAAATTGTGAAGGATTTTCCGAAGTGGGCAAAATTTGAAAAAAACGACAGGTCCGGTAGTGTCGAAAAAGTCAAAAATTGGGATTTTCCCAAATTTTTGCTAAAAGGGGCCAGGGGGCGGGCTGATTGAAAAACGAGCAAAATCAAGCACAGTTGGGGCGTTTTGGGAAAATTGTGAAGGATTTTCCAACGTGGGCAAAAATTGAAAAAAACGACCGGGCCGGTAGTGTCGAAAAAGTCAAAAATGCGGATTTTCCCAAACCTTGCTAAAAGGGGCCAGGGGGGCGGACTGAGTCAGAAATGAGCAAAATCAAGCACAGTTGGGGCGTTTTGAGAAAATTGTGAAGGATTTTCCAAACCGGGCAAAATTTGAAAAAAACGACAGGTCCGGTAGTGTCGAAAAAGTCAAAAATGGGGATTTTCCCAAATCCTTGCTAAAAGGGGCCAGGGGGGCGGGCTGAGTGAGAAAGGAGCAAAATCAAGCAAAGTTGGGGCGTTGTGTGAAAATTGTGAAGGATTTTCCAAAGTGGGCAAAATTTGAAAAAAAAGACAGGGCCGGTAGTGTCGAAAAAGTCAAAAATGGGGATTTTCACAAAATTTGCTTAAAGAGGCCAGAGGGGGGGGCTGAGTGAAAAACGAGCAAAATCAAGCACAGTTGGGGCCTTTTGTGAAAATTGTGAAGGATTTTCCATACTGGCAAAAATTGAAAAAAACGACAGGGCCGGTAGTGTCGAAAAAGTCAAAAATGGGGATTTTCCCAAACCTTGCTAAAAGGGGCCAGGGGGGCGGGCTGAGTCAGAAAGGAGCAAAATCAAGCACAGTTGGGGCGTTGTGTGAAAATTGTGAAGGATTTTCCAAAGTGGGCAAAAATTGAAAAAAACGACAGGGCCGGTAGTGTCGAAAAAGTCAAAAATGGGGATTTTCCCAAATCTTTGCTAAAAGGGGCCAGGGGGCGGGCTTATTGAAAAACGAGCAAAATCAAGCACAGTTGGGGCGTTTTGTGAAAATTGTGAAGGATTTTCCTAACCGGGCAAAATTTGAAAAAAAGACAGGGCCGGTAGTGTCGAAAAAGTCAATAATGGGGATTTTCCCAAACCTTGCTAAAAGGTGCCAGGGGGCGGACTGAGTCAGAAAGGAGCAAAATCAAGCACAGTTGGGGCGTTTTGGGAAAATTGTGAAGGATTTTCCAACGTGGGCAAAAATTGAAAAAAACGACAGGGCCGGTAGTGTCGAAAAAGTCAAAAATGCGGATTTTCCCAAACCTTGCTAAAAGGGGCCAGGGGGGCGGACTGAGTCAGAAATGAGCAAAATCAAGCACAGTTGGGGCGTTATCGAGAAAATTGTGAAGGATTTTCCAAACCGGGCAAAATTTGAAAAAAACGACAGGTCCGGTAGTGTCGAAAAAGTCAAAAATGGGAATTTTCCAAAACCTTTGCTAAAAGGGGCCTGGGGGGCGGACTAAGTAAAAAAGGAGCAAAATCAAGCACAGTTGGGGCGTTGTGTGAAAATTGTGAAGGATTTTCCAAAGTGGGCAAAAATTTTAAAAAAACGACAGGTCCGGTAGTGTCGAAAAAGTCAAAAATTGGGATTTTCCCAAATTTTTGCTAAAAGGGGCCAGGGGGCGGGCTGATTGAAAAACGAGCAAAATCAAGCACAGTTGGGGCGTTTTGGGAAAATTGTGAAGGACTTTCCAACGTGGGCAAAAATTGAAAAAAACGACAGGGCCGGTAGTGTCGAAAAAGTCAAAAATGGGGATTTTCCCAAACCTTGCTACAAGGGGCCAGGGGGGCAGACTGAGTCAGAAATGAGCAAAATCAAGCACAGTTGGGGCGTTTTGAGAAAATTGTGAAGGATTTTCCAAACCGGGCAAAATTTGAAAAAAACGACAGGTCCGGTAGTGTCGAAAAAGTCAAAAATGGGGATTTTCCCAAACTTTGCTTAAAGAGGCCAGAGGGGGGGGCTGGGTGAAAAAGGAGCAAAATCAAGCACAGTTGGGGCGTTTTGTGAAAATTGTGAAGGATTTTCCAAAGTGGGCAAAAATTGAAAAAAACGACAGGGCCGGTAGTGTCGAAAAAGTCAAAAATGGGGATTTTCCCAAATCTTTGCTAAAAGGGGCCAGGGGGCGGGCTTATTGAAAAACGAGCAAAATCAAGCACAGTTGGGGCGTTTTGTGAAAATTGTGAAGGATTTTCCAAACCGGGCAAAATTTGAAAAAAAGACAGGGCCGGTAGTGTCGAAAAAGTCAAAAATGGGGATTTTCCCAAACCTTGCTAAAAGGTGCCAGGGGGCGGACTGAGTCAGAAAGGAGCAAAATCAAGCACAGTTGGGGCGTTTTGGGAAAATTGTGAAGGATTTTCCAACGTGGGCAAAAATTGAAAAAAACGACAGGTCCGGTAGTGTCGAAAAAGTCAAAAATGGGAATTTTCCAAAACCTTGCTAAAAGGGGCCTGGGGGGCGGACTAAGTAAAAAAGGAGCAAAATCAAGCACAGTTGGGGCGTTGTGTGAAAATTGTGAAGGATTTTCCAAAGTGGGCAAAAATTTTAAAAAAACGACAGGTCCGGTAGTGTCGAAAAAGTCAAAAATCTGGATTTTCCCAAATTTTTGCTAAAAGGGGCCAGGGGGCGGGCTGATTGAAAAACGAGCAAAATCAAGCACAGTTGGGGCGTTTTGGGAAAATTGTGAAGGACTTTCCAACGTGGGCAAAAATTGAAAAAAACGACAGGGCCGGTAGTGTCGAAAAAGTCAAAAATGGGGATTTTCCCAAACTTTGCTTAAAGAGGCCAGAGGGGGGGGGCTGGGTGAAAAAGGAGCAAAATCAAGCACAGTTGGGGCGTTTTCGAGAAAATTGTGAAGCATTTTCCAAAGTGGGCAAAAATTGAAAAAAACGACAGGGCCGGTAGTGTCGAAAAAGTCAAAAATGGGGATTTTCACAAACCTTGCTAAAAGGTGCCAGGGGGTGGACTGAGTCAGAAAGGAGCAAAATCAAGCACAGTTGGGAAATTGTGAAGGATTTTCCGAAGTGGGCAAAATTTGAAAAAAACGACACGGTCCGGTAGTGTCAAAAAAGTCAAAATTGGGATTTTCCCAAATTTTTGCTAAAAGGGCCAGGGGGCGGGCTGATTGAAAAACGAGCAAAATCAAGCACAGTTGGGGCGTTTTGGGAAAATTGTGAAGGATTTTCCAACGTGGGCAAAAATTGAAAAAAACGACCGGGCCGGTAGTGTCGAAAAAGTCAAAAATCTGGATTTTCCCAAACCTTGCTAAAAGGGGCCAGGGGGGCGGACTGAGTCAGAAATGAGCAAAATCAAGCACAGTTGGGGCGTTTTGAGAAAATTGTGAAGGATTTTCCAAACCGGGCAAAATTTGAAAAAAACGACAGGTCCGGTAGTGTCGAAAAAGTCAAAAATGGGGATTTTCCCAAACTTTGCTTAAAGAGGCCAGAGGGGGGGGCTGGGTGAAAAAGGAGCAAAATCAAGCACAGTTGGGGCGTTTTGTGAAAATTGTGAAGGATTTTCCAAAGTGGGCAAAAATTGAAAAAAACGACAGGGCCGGTAGCGTCGAAAAAGTCAAAAATGGGGATTTTCACAAACCTTGCTAAAAGGTGCCAGGGGTTGGACTGAGTCAGAAAGGAGCAAAATCAAGCACAGTTGGGGCGTTTTGAGAAAATTGTGAAGGATTTTCCAAAGTGGGCAAAATTTGAAAAAAACGACAGGTCCGGTAGTGTCGAAAAAGTCAAAAATTGGGATTTTCCCAAATTTTTGCTAAAAGGGGCCAGGGGGTGGGCTGATTGAAAAACGAGCAAAATCAAGCACAGTTGGGGCGTTTTGGGAAAATTGTGAAGGACTTTCCAACGTGGGCAAAAATTGAAAAAAACGACAGGGCCGGTAGTGTCGAAAAAGTCAAAAATGGGGATTTTCCCAAACTTTGCTTAAAGAGGCCAGAGGGGGGGGGGCTGGGTGAAAAAAGGAGCAAATTCAAGCACAGTTGGGGCGTTTTGTGAAAATTGTGAAGGATTTTCCAAAGTGGGCAAAAATTGAAAAAAACGACAGGGCCGGTAGTGTCGAAAAAGTCAAAAATGGGGATTTTCACAAACCTTGCTAAAAGGTGCCAGGGGGTGGACTGAGTCAGAAAGGAGCAAAATCAAGCACAGTTGGGGCGTTTTGAGAAAATTGTGAAGGATTTTCCGAAGTGGGCAAAATTTGAAAAAAACGACAGGTCCGGTAGTGTCGAAAAAGTCAAAAATTGGGATTTTCCCAAATTTTTGCTAAAAGGGGCCAGGGGGCGGGCTGATTGAAAAACGAGCAAAATCAAGCACAGTTGGGGCGTTTTGGGAAAATTGTGAAGGATTTTCCAACGTGGGCAAAAATTGAAAAAAACGACCGGGCCGGTAGTGTCGAAAAAGTCAAAAATGCGGATTTTCCCAAACCTTGCTAAAAGGGGCCAGGGGGGCGGACTGAGTCAGAAATGAGCAAAATCAAGCACAGTTGGGGCGTTTTGAGAAAATTGTGAAGGATTTTCCAAACCGGGCAAAATTTGAAAAAAACGACAGGTCCGGTAGTGTCGAAAAAGTCAAAAATGGGGATTTTCCCAAATCCTTGCTAAAAGGGGCCAGGGGGGCGGGCTGAGTGAGAAAGGAGCAAAATCAAGCAAAGTTGGGGCGTTGTGTGAAAATTGTGAAGGATTTTCCAAAGTGGGCAAAATTTGAAAAAAAAGACAGGCCGTATGTCGAAAAAGTCAAAAATGGGGATTGGGATTTCACAAATTTGCTTAAAGAGGCCAGAGGGGGGGGCTGAGTGAAAAACGAGCAAAATCAAGCACAGTTGGGGCCTTTTGTGAAAATTGTGAAGGATTTTCCATACTGGCAAAAATTGAAAAAAACGACAGGGCCGGTAGTGTCGAAAAAGTCAAAAATGGGATTTTCCCAAACCTTGCTAAAAGGGGCCAGGGGGGCGGGCTGAGTCAGAAAGGAGCAAAATCAAGCACAGTTGGGGCGTTGTGTGAAAATTGTGAAGGATTTTCCAAAGTGGGCAAAAATTGAAAAAAACGACAGGGCCGGTAGTGTCGAAAAAGTCAAAAATGGGGATTTTCCCAAATCTTTGCTAAAAGGGGCCAGGGGGCGGGCTTATTGAAAAACGAGCAAAATCAAGCACAGTTGGGGCGTTTTGTGAAAATTGTGAAGGATTTTCCTAACCGGGCAAAATTTGAAAAAAAGACAGGGCCGGTAGTGTCGAAAAAGTCAATAATGGGGATTTTCCCAAACCTTGCTAAAAGGTGCCAGGGGGCGGACTGAGTCAGAAAGGAGCAAAATCAAGCACAGTTGGGGCGTTTTGGGAAAATTGTGAAGGATTTTCCAACGTGGGCAAAAATGAAAAAAAACGACAGGGCCGGTAGTGTCGAAAAAGTCAAAAATGCGGATTTTCCCAAACCTTGCTAAAAGGGGCCAGGGGGGCGGACTGAGTCAGAAATGAGCAAAATCAAGCACAGTTGGGGCGTTATCGAGAAAATTGTGAAGGATTTTCCAAACCGGGCAAAATTTGAAAAAAACGACAGGTCCGGTAGTGTCGAAAAAGTCAAAAATGGAATTTTCCAAAACCTTTGCTAAAAGGGGCCTGGGGGGCGGACTAAGTAAAAAAGGAGCAAAATCAAGCACAGTTGGGGCGTTGTGTGAAAATTGTGAAGGATTTTCCAAAGTGGGCAAAAATTTAAAAAAACGACAGGTCCGGTAGTGTCGAAAAAGTCAAAAATTGGGATTTTCCCAAATTTTTGCTAAAAGGGGCCAGGGGGCGGGCTGATTGAAAAACGAGCAAAATCAAGCACAGTTGGGGCGTTTTGGGAAAATTGTGAAGGACTTTCCAACGTGGGCAAAAATTGAAAAAAACGACAGGGCCGGTAGTGTCGAAAAAGTCAAAAATGGGGATTTTCCCAAACCTTGCTACAAGGGGCCAGGGGGGCAGACTGAGTCAGAAATGAGCAAAATCAAGCACAGTTGGGGCGTTTTGAGAAAATTGTGAAGGATTTTCCAAACCGGGCAAAATTTGAAAAAAACGACAGGTCCGGTAGTGTCGAAAAAGTCAAAAATGGGGATTTTCCCAAACTTTGCTTAAAGAGGCCAGAGGGGGGGGCTGGGTGAAAAAGGAGCAAAATCAAGCACAGTTGGGGCGTTTTGTGAAAATTGTGAAGGATTTTCCAAAGTGGGCAAAAATTGAAAAAAACGACAGGGCCGGTAGTGTCGAAAAAGTCAAAAATGGGGATTTTCCCAAATCTTTGCTAAAAGGGGCCAGGGGGCGGGCTTATTGAAAAACGAGCAAAATCAAGCACAGTTGGGGCGTTTTGTGAAAATTGTGAAGGATTTTCCAAACCGGGCAAAATTTGAAAAAAAGACAGGGCCGGTAGTGTCGAAAAAGTCAAAAATGGGGATTTTCCCAAACCTTGCTAAAAGGTGCCAGGGGGCGGACTGAGTCAGAAAGGAGCAAAATCAAGCACAGTTGGGGCGTTTTGGGAAAATTGTGAAGGATTTTCCAACGTGGGCAAAAATTGAAAAAAACGACAGGTCCGGTAGTGTCGAAAAAGTCAAAAATGGGAATTTTCCAAACCTTGCTAAAAGGGGCCTGGGGGGCGGACTAAGTAAAAAAGGAGCAAAATCAAGCACAGTTGGGGCGTTGTGTGAAAATTGTGAAGGATTTTCCAAAGTGGGCAAAAATTTTAAAAAAACGACAGGTCCGGTAGTGTCGAAAAAGTCAAAAATCTGGATTTTCCCAAATTTTTGCTAAAAGGGGCCAGGGGGCGGGCTGATTGAAAAACGAGCAAAATCAAGCACAGTTGGGGCGTTTTGGGAAAATTGTGAAGGACTTTCCAACGTGGGCAAAAATTGAAAAAAAACGACAGGGCCGGTAGTGTCGAAAAAGTCAAAAATGGGGATTTTCCCAAACTTTGCTTAAAGAGGCCAGAGGGGGGGGGGCTGGGTGAAAAAGGAGCAAAATCAAGCACAGTTGGGGCGTTTTCGAGAAAATTGTGAAGCATTTTCCAAAGTGGGCAAAAATTGAAAAAAACGACAGGGCCGGTAGTGTCGAAAAAGTCAAAAATGGGGATTTTCACAAACCTTGCTAAAAGGTGCCAGGGGGTGGACTGAGTCAGAAAGGAGCAAAATCAAGCACAGTTGGGGCGTTTTGAGAAAATTGTGAAGGATTTTCCGAAGTGGGCAAAATTTGAAAAAAACGACAGGTCCGGTAGTGTCAAAAAAGTCAAAAATTGGGATTTTCCCAAATTTTTGCTAAAAGGGGCCAGGGGGCGGGCTGATTGAAAAACGAGCAAAATCAAGCACAGTTGGGGCGTTTTGGGAAAATTGTGAAGGATTTTCCAACGTGGGCAAAAATTGAAAAAAACGACCGGGCCGGTAGTGTCGAAAAAGTCAAAAATCTGGATTTTCCCAAACCTTGCTAAAAGGGGCCAGGGGGGCGACTGAGTCAGAAATGAGCAAAATCAAGCACAGTTGGGGCGTTTGAGAAAATTGTGAAGGATTTTCCAAACCGGGCAAAATTTGAAAAAAACGACAGGTCCGGTAGTGTCGAAAAAGTCAAAAATGGGGATTTTCCCAAACTTTGCTTAAAGAGGCCAGAGGGGGGGGCTGGGTGAAAAAGGAGCAAAATCAAGCACAGTTGGGGGTTTTGTGAAAATTGTGAAGGATTTTCCAAAGTGGGCAAAAATTGAAAAAAACGACAGGGCCGGTAGTGTCGAAAAAGTCAAAAATGGGGATTTTCACAAACCTTGCTAAAAGGTGCCAGGGGTTGGACTGAGTCAGAAAGGAGCAAAATCAAGCACAGTTGGGGCGTTTTGAGAAAATTGTGAAGGATTTTCCAAAGTGGGCAAAATTTGAAAAAAACGACAGGTCCGGTAGTGTCGAAAAAGTCAAAAATTGGGATTTTCCCAAATTTTTGCTAAAAGGGGCCAGGGGGTGGGCTGATTGAAAAACGAGCAAAATCAAGCACAGTTGGGGCGTTTTGGGAAAATTGTGAAGGACTTTCCAACGTGGGCAAAAATTGAAAAAAACGACAGGGCCGGTAGTGTCGAAAAAGTCAAAAATGGGGATTTTCCCAAACTTTGCTTAAAGAGGCCAGAGGGGGGGGGGCTGGGTGAAAAAGGAGCAAAATCAAGCACAGTTGGGGCGTTTTGTGAAAATTGTGAAGGATTTTCCAAAGTGGGCAAAAATTGAAAAAAACGACAGGGCCGGTAGTGTCGAAAAAGTCAAAAATGGGGATTTTCACAAACCTTGCTAAAAGGTGCCAGGGGGTGGACTGAGTCAGAAAGGAGCAAAATCAAGCACAGTTGGGGCGTTTTGAGAAAATTGTGAAGGATTTTCCGAAGTGGGCAAAATTTGAAAAAAACGACAGGTCCGGTAGTGTCGAAAAAGTCAAAAATTGGGATTTTCCCAAATTTTTGCTAAAAGGGGCCAGGGGGCGGGCTGATTGAAAAACGAGCAAAATCAAGCACAGTTGGGGCGTTTTGGGAAAATTGTGAAGGATTTTCCAACGTGGGCAAAAATTGAAAAAAACGACCGGGCCGGTAGTGTCGAAAAAGTCAAAAATGCGGATTTTCCCAAACCTTGCTAAAAGGGGCCAGGGGGGCGGACTGAGTCAGAAATGAGCAAAATCAAGCACAGTTGGGGCGTTTTGAGAAAATTGTGAAGGATTTTCCAAACCGGGCAAAATTTGAAAAAAACGACAGGTCCGGTAGTGTCGAAAAAGTCAAAAATGGGGATTTTCCCAAATCCTTGCTAAAAGGGGCCAGGGGGGCGGGCTGAGTGAGAAAGGAGCAAAATCAAGCAAAGTTGGGGCGTTGTGTGAAAATTGTGAAGGATTTTCCAAAGTGGGCAAAATTTGAAAAAAAAGACAGGGCCGGTAGTGTCGAAAAAGTCAAAAATGGGGATTTTCACAAAATTTGCTTAAAGAGGCCAGAGGGGGGGGCTGAGTGAAAAACGAGCAAAATCAAGCACAGTTGGGGCCTTTTGTGAAAATTGTGAAGGATTTTCCATACTGGCAAAAATTGAAAAAAACGACAGGGCCGGTAGTGTCGAAAAAGTCAAAAATGGGGATTTTCCCAAACCTTGCTAAAAGGGGCCAGGGGGGCGGGCTGAGTCAGAAAGGAGCAAAATCAAGCACAGTTGGGGCGTTGTGTGAAAATTGTGAAGGATTTTCCAAAGTGGGCAAAAATTGAAAAAAACGACAGGGCCGGTAGTGTCGAAAAAGTCAAAAATGGGGATTTTCCCAAATCTTTGCTAAAAGGGGCCAGGGGGCGGGCTTATTGAAAAACGAGCAAAATCAAGCACAGTTGGGGCGTTTTGTGAAAATTGTGAAGGATTTTCCAAACCGGGCAAAATTTGAAAAAAAGACAGGGCCGGTAGTGTCGAAAAAGTCAATAATGGGGATTTTCCCAAACCTTGCTAAAAGGTGCCAGGGGGCGGACTGAGTCAGAAAGGAGCAAAATCAAGCACAGTTGGGGCGTTTTGGGAAAATTGTGAAGGATTTTCCAACGTGGGCAAAAATTGAAAAAAACGACAGGGCCGGTAGTGTCGAAAAAGTCAAAAATGCGGATTTTCCCAAACCTTGCTAAAAGGGGCCAGGGGGGCGGACTGAGTCAGAAATGAGCAAAATCAAGCACAGTTGGGGCGTTATCGAGAAAATTGTGAAGGATTTTCCAAACCGGGCAAAATTTGAAAAAAACGACAGGTCCGGTAGTGTCGAAAAAGTCAAAAATGGGAATTTTCCAAAACCTTTGCTAAAAGGGGCCTGGGGGGCGGACTAAGTAAAAAAGGAGCAAAATCAAGCACAGTTGGGGCGTTGTGTGAAAATTGTGAAGGATTTTCCAAAGTGGGCAAAAATTTTAAAAAAACGACAGGTCCGGTAGTGTCGAAAAAGTCAAAAATTGGGATTTTCCCAAATTTTTGCTAAAAGGGGCCAGGGGGCGGGCTGATTGAAAAACGAGCAAAATCAAGCACAGTTGGGGCGTTTTGGGAAAATTGTGAAGGACTTTCCAACGTGGGCAAAAATTGAAAAAAACGACAGGGCCGGTAGTGTCGAAAAAGTCAAAAATGGGGATTTTCCCAAACTTTGCTTAAAGAGGCCAGGGGGGGGGGCTGGGTGAAAAAGGAGCAAAATCAAGCACAGTTGGGGCGTTTTGGGAAAATTGTGAAGCATTTTCCAAAGTGGGCAAAAATTGAAAAAAACGACAGGGCCGGTAGTGTCGAAAAAGTCAAAAATGGGGATTTTCACAAACCTTGCTAAAAGGTGCCAGGGGGTGGACTGAGTCAGAAAGGAGCAAAATCAAGCACAGTTGGGGCGTTTTGAGAAAATTGTGAAGGATTTTCCGAAGTGGGAAAAATTTGAAAAAAACGACAGGTCCGGTAGTGTCAAAAAAGTCAAAAATTGGGATTTTCCCAAATTTTTGCTAAAAG
Source organism: Scomber scombrus (assembly GCF_963691925.1). Taxonomy (NCBI): domain Eukaryota; kingdom Metazoa; phylum Chordata; class Actinopteri; order Scombriformes; family Scombridae; genus Scomber; species Scomber scombrus. Next base: position 251,188 of record NW_026910453.1, on the reverse strand, counting down.
GGGCCAGGGGGCGGGCTGATTGAAAAACGAGCAAAATCAAGCACAGTTGGGGCGTTTTGGGAAAATTGTGAAGGATTTTCCAACGTGGGCAAAAATTGAAAAAAACGACCGGGCCGGTAGTGTCGAAAAAGTCAAAAATGCGGATTTTCCCAAACCTTGCTAAAAGGGGCCAGGGGGGCGGACTGAGTCAGAAATGAGCAAAATCAAGCACAGTTGGGGCGTTTTGAGAAAATTGTGAAGGATTTTCCAAACCGGGCAAAATTTGAAAAAAACGACAGGTCCGGTAGTGTCGAAAAAGTCAAAAATGGGGATTTTCCCAAACTTTGCTTAAAGAGGCCAGAGGGGGGGGCTGGGTGAAAAAGGAGCAAAATCAAGCACAGTTGGGGCGTTTTGTGAAAATTGTGAAGGATTTTCCAAAGTGGGCAAAAATTGAAAAAAACGACAGGGCCGGTAGTGTCGAAAAAGTCAAAAATGGGGATTTTCACAAACCTTGCTAAAAGGTGCCAGGGGTTGGACTGAGTCAGAAAGGAGCAAAATCAAGCACAGTTGGGGCGTTTTGAGAAAATTGTGAAGGATTTTCCAAAGTGGGCAAAATTTGAAAAAAACGACAGGTCCGGTAGTGTCGAAAAAGTCAAAAATTGGGATTTTCCCAAATTTTTGCTAAAAGGGGCCAGGGGGTGGGCTGATTGAAAAACGAGCAAAATCAAGCACAGTTGGGGCGTTTTGGGAAAATTGTGAAGGACTTTCCAACGTGGGCAAAAATTGAAAAAAACGACAGGGCCGGTAGTGTCGAAAAAGTCAAAAATGGGGATTTTCCCAAACTTTGCTTAAAGAGGCCAGAGGGGGGGGGCTGGGTGAAAAAGGAGCAAAATCAAGCACAGTTGGGGCGTTTTGTGAAAATTGTGAAGGATTTTCCAAAGTGGGCAAAAATTGAAAAAAACGACAGGGCCGGTAGTGTCGAAAAAGTCAAAAATGGGGATTTTCACAAACCTTGCTAAAAGGTGCCAGGGGGTGGACTGAGTCAGAAAGGAGCAAAATCAAGCACAGTTGGGGCGTTTTGAGAAAATTATGAAGGATTTTCCGAAGTGGGCAAAATTTGAAAAAAACGACAGGTCCGGTAGTGTCGAAAAAGTCAAAAATTGGGATTTTCCCAAATTTTTGCTAAAAGGGGCCAGGGGGCGGGCTGATTGAAAAACGAGCAAAATCAAGCACAGTTGGGGCGTTTTGGGAAAATTGTGAAGGATTTTCCAACGTGGGCAAAAATTGAAAAAAACGACCGGGCCGGTAGTGTCGAAAAAGTCAAAAATGCGGATTTTCCCAAACCTTGCTAAAAGGGGCCAGGGGGGCGGACTGAGTCAGAAATGAGCAAAATCAAGCACAGTTGGGGCGTTTTGAGAAAATTGTGAAGGATTTTCCAAACCGGGCAAAATTTGAAAAAAACGACAGGTCCGGTAGTGTCGAAAAAGTCAAAAATGGGGATTTTCCCAAACTTTGCTTAAAGAGGCCAGAGGGGGGGGCTGGGTGAAAAAGGAGCAAAATCAAGCACAGTTGGGGCGTTTTGGGAAAATTGTGAAGGATTTTCCAAAGTGGGCAAAAATTGAAAAAAACGACAGGGCCGGTAGTGTCGAAAAAGTCAAAAATGGGGATTTTCACAAACCTTGCTAAAAGGTGCCAGGGGTTGGACTGAGTCAGAAAGGAGCAAAATCAAGCACAGTTGGGGCGTTTTGAGAAAATTGTGAAGGATTTTCCAAAGTGGGCAAAATTTGAAAAAAACGACAGGTCCGGTAGTGTCGAAAAAGTCAAAAATTGGGATTTTCCCAAATTTTTGCTAAAAGGGGCCAGGGGGCGGGCTGATTGAAAAACGAGCAAAATCAAGCACAGTTGGGGCGTTTTGTGAAAATTGTGAAGGATTTTCCAAACCGGATAAAATTTGAAAAAAAAGACAGGGCCGGTAGTGTCGAAAAAGTCAAAAATGGGGATTTTCCCAAACCTTGCTAAAAGGGGCCAGGGGGCGGACTGAGTCAGAAAGGAGCAAAATCAAGCACAGTTGGGGCGTTTTGGGAAAATTGTGAAGGATTTTCCAAACCGGGCAAAATTTGAAAAAAAACGACAGTGCGGGTAGTGTCGAAAAAGTCAAAAATGGGGATTTTCCCAAACTTTGCTGAAAGAGGCCAGAGGGGGGGGGGGCTGGGTGAAAAAGGAGCAAAATCAAGCACAGTTGGGGCGTTTTGTGAAAATTGTGAAGGATTTTCCAAAGTGGGCAAAAATTGAAAAAAACGACAGGGCCGGTAGTGTCGAAAAAGTCAAAAATGGGGATTTTCACAAACCTTGCTAAAAGGTGCCAGGGGGTGGACTGAGTCAGAAAGGAGCAAAATCAAGCACAGTTGGGGCGTTTTGAGAAAATTGTGAAGGATTTTCCAAACCGGGCAAAATTTGAAAAAAACGACAGGGCCGGTAGTGTCGAAAAAGTCAAAAATGGGGATTTTCCCAAATCCTTGCTAAAAGGGGCCAGGGGGGCGGGCTGAGTCAGAAAGGAGCAAAATCAAGCACAGTTGGGGCGTTGTGTGAAAATTGTGAAGGATTTTCCAAAGTGGGCAAAAATTGAAAAAAACGACAGGGCCGGTAGTGTCGAAAAAGTCAAAAATGGGGATTTTCCCAAACTTTGCTTAAAGAGGCCAGAGGGGGGGGCTGGGTGAAAAAGGAGCAAAATCAAGCACAGTTGGGGCGTTTTGTGAAAATTGTGAAGGATTTTCCAAAGTGGGCAAAAATTGAAAAAAACGACAGGGCCGGTAGTGTCGAAAAAGTCAAAAATGGGGATTTTCACAAACCTTGCTAAAAGGTGCCAGGGGTTGGACTGAGTCAGAAAGGAGCAAAATCAAGCACAGTTGGGGCGTTTTGAGAAAATTGTGAAGGATTTTCCAAAGTGGGCAAAATTTGAAAAAAACGACAGGGCCGGTAGTGTCGAAAAAGTCAAAAATTGGGATTTTCCCAAATTTTTGCTAAAAGGGGCCAGGGTGCGGGCTGATTGAAAAACGAGCAAAATCAAGCACAGTTGGGGCGTTTTGGGAAAATTGTGAAGGATTTTCCAAACCGGGCATAAATTGAAAAAAAAGACAGGGCCGGTAGTGTCGAAAAAGTCAAAAATGGGGATTTTCCCAAATTTTTGCTAAAAGGGGCCAGGGGGCGGGCTGATTGAAAAACGAGCAAAATCAAGCACAGTTGGGGCGTTTTGGGAAAATTGTGAAGGATTTTCCAAAGTGGGCAAAAATTGAAAAAAACGACAGGGCCGGTAGTGTCGAAAAAGTCAAAAATGGGGATTTTCACAAACCTTGCTAAAAGGTGCCAGGGGGTGGACTGAGTCAGAAAGGAGCAAAATCAAGCACAGTTGGGGCGTTTTGAGAAAATTGTGAAGGATTTTCCAAAGTGGGCAAAATTTGAAAAAAACGACAGGTCCGGTAGTGTCGAAAAAGTCAAAAATTGGGATTTTCCCAAATTTTTGCTAAAAGGGGCCAGGGGGCGGGCTGATTGAAAAACGAGCAAAATCAAGCACAGTTGGGGCGTTTTGGGAAAATTGTGAAGGATTTTCCAACGTGGGCAAAAATTGAAAAAAACAACAGGGCCGGTAGTGTCGAAAAAGTCAAAAATGCGGATTTTCCCAAACTTTGCTTAAAGAGGCCAGAGGGGGGGGGCTGGGTGAAAAAGGAGCAAAATCAAGCACAGTTGGGGCGTTTTGTGAAAATTGTGAAGGATTTTCCAAACCGGGCAAAATTTGAAAAAAAGACAGGGCCGGTAGTGTCGAAAAAGTCAAAAATGGGGATTTTCACAAACCTTGCTAAAAGGTGCCAGGGGGCGGACTGAGTCAGAAAGGAGCAAAATCAAGCACAGTTGGGGCGTTTTGGGAAAATTGTGAAGGATTTTCCAACGTGGGCAAAAATTGAAAAAAACGACAGGGCCGGTAGTGTCGAAAAAGTCAAAAATGCGGATTTTCCCAAACCTTGCTAAAAGGGGCCAGGGGGGCGGACTGAGTCAGAAATGAGCAAAATCAAGCACAGTTGGGGCGTTATCGAGAAAATTGTGAAGGATTTTCCAAACCGGGCAAAATTTGAAAAAAACGACAGTTCCGGTAGTGTCGAAAAAGTCAAAAATGGGGATTTTCCCAAACTTTGCTTAAAGAGGCCAGAGGGGGGGGCTGGGTGAAAAAGGAGCAAAATCAAGCACAGTTGGGGCGTTTTGTGAAAATTGTGAAGGATTTTCCAAAGTGGGCAAAAATTGAAAAAAACGACAGGGCCGGTAGTGTCGAAAAAGTCAAAAATGGGGATTTTCACAAACCTTGCTAAAAGGTGCCAGGGGGTGGACTGAGTCAGAAAGGAGCAAAATCAAGCACAGTTGGGCGTTTTGAGAAAATTGTGAAGGATTTTCCAAAGTGGGCAAAATTTGAAAAAAACGACAGGTCCGATAGTGTCGAAAAAGTCAAAAATTGGGATTTTCCCAAATTTTTGCTAAAAGGGGCCAGGGGGCGGGCTGATTGAAAAACGAGCAAAATCAAGCACAGTTGGGGCGTTTTGGGAAAATTGTGAAGGATTTTCCAAACCGGGCAAAATTTGAAAAAAAGACAGGGCCGGTAGTGTCGAAAAAGTCAAAAATGGGGATTTTCCCAAACCTTGCTAAAAGGTGCCAGGGGGCGGACTGAGTCAGAAAGGAGCAAAATCAAGCACAGTTGGGGCGTTTTGGGAAAATTGTGAAGGATTTTCCAACGTGGGCAAAAATTGAAAAAAACGACAGGTCCGGTAGTGTCGAAAAAGTCAAAAATTGGGATTTTCCCAAATTTTTGCTAAAAGGGGCCAGGGGGCGGGCTGATTGAAAAACGAGCAAAATCAAGCACAGTTGGGGCGTTTTGGGAAAATTGTGAAGGATTTTCCAACGTGGGCAAAAATTGAAAAAAACGACAGGGCCGGTAGTGTCGAAAAAGTCAAAAATGCGGATTTTCCCAAATCTTTGCTAAAAGGGGCCAGGGGGCGGGCTTATTGAAAAACGAGCAAAATCAAGCACAGTTGGGGCGTTTTGGGAAAATTGTGAAGGATTTTCCAACGTGGGCAAAAATTGAAAAAAACGACCGGGCCGGTAGTGTCGAAAAAGTCAAAAATGCGGATTTTCCCAAACCTTGCTAAAAGGGGCCAGGGGGGCGGACTGAGTCAGAAATGAGCAAAATCAAGCACAGTTGGGGCGTTTTGAGAAAATTGTGAAGGATTTTCCAAACCGGGCAAAATTTGAAAAAAACGACAGGTCCGGTAGTGTCGAAAAAGTCAAAAATGGGGATTTTCCCAAACTTTGCTTAAAGAGGCCAGAGGGGGGGGCTGGGTGAAAAAGGAGCAAAATCAAGCACAGTTGGGGCGTTTTGTGAAAATTGTGAAGGATTTTCCAAAGTGGGCAAAAATTGAAAAAAACGACAGGGCCGGTAGTGTCGAAAAAGTCAAAAATGGGGATTTTCACAAACCTTGCTAAAAGGTGCCAGGGGTTGGACTGAGTCAGAAAGGAGCAAAATCAAGCACAGTTGGGGCGTTTTGAGAAAATTGTGAAGGATTTTCCAAAGTGGGCAAAATTTGAAAAAAACGACAGGTCCGGTAGTGTCGAAAAAGTCAAAAATTGGGATTTTCCCAAATTTTTGCTAAAAGGGGCCAGGGGGTGGGCTGACTGAAAAACGAGCAAAATCAAGCACAGTTGGGGCGTTTTGGGAAAATTGTGAAGGACTTTCCAACGTGGGCAAAAATTGAAAAAAACGAGAGGGCCGGTAGTGTCGAAAAAGTCAAAAATGGGGATTTTCCCAAACTTTGCTTAAAGAGGCCAGAGGGGGGGGCTGGGTGAAAAAGGAGCAAAATCAAGCACAGTTGGGGCGTTTTGTGAAAATTGTGAAGGATTTTCCAAAGTGGGCAAAAATTGAAAAAAACGACAGGGCCGGTAGTGTCGAAAAAGTCAAAAATGCGGATTTTCCCAAACCTTGCTAAAAGGGGCCAGGGGGGCGGACTGAGTCAGAAATGAGCAAAATCAAGCACAGTTGGGGCGTTTTGAGAAAATTGTGAAGGATTTTCCAAACCGGGCAAAATTTGAAAAAAACGACAGGTCCGGTAGTGTCGAAAAAGTCAAAAATGGGGATTTTCCCAAACTTTGCTTAAAGAGGCCAGAGGGGGGGGCTGGGTGAAAAAGGAGCAAAATCAAGCACAGTTGGGGCGTTTTGGGAAAATTGTGAAGGATTTTCCAAAGTGGGCAAAAATTGAAAAAAACGACAGGGCCGGTAGTGTCGAAAAAGTCAAAAATGGGGATTTTCACAAACCTTGCTAAAAGGTGCCAGGGGTTGGACTGAGTCAGAAAGGAGCAAAATCAAGCACAGTTGGGGCGTTTTGAGAAAATTGTGAAGGATTTTCCAAAGTGGGCAAAATTTGAAAAAAACGACAGGTCCGGTAGTGTCGAAAAAGTCAAAAATTGGGATTTTCCCAAATTTTTGCTAAAAGGGGCCAGGGGGTGGGCTGATTGAAAAACGAGCAAAATCAAGCACAGTTGGGGCGTTTTGGGAAAATTGTGAAGGATTTTCCAACGTGGGCAAAAATTGAAAAAAACGACAGGGCCGGTAGTGTCGAAAAAGTCAAAAATGCGGATTTTCCCAAACCTTGCTAAAAGGGGCCAGGGGGGCGGACTGAGTCAGAAATGAGCAAAATCAAGCACAGTTGGGGCGTTTTGAGAAAATTGTGAAGGATTTTCCAAACCGGGCAAAATTTGAAAAAAACGACAGGTCCGGTAGTGTCGAAATAGTCAAAAATTAGGATTTTCCCAAACTTTGCTTAAAGAGGCCAGAGGGGGGGGCTGGGTGAAAAAGGAGCAAAATCAAGCACAGTTGGGGCGTTTTGTGAAAATTGTGAAGGATTTTCCAAAGTGGGCAAAAATTGAAAAAAACGACAGGGCCGGTAGTGTCGAAAAAGTCAAAAATGGGGATTTTCCCAAACCTTGCTAAAAGGTGCCAGGGGGCGGACTGAGTCAGAAAGGAGCAAAATCAAGCACAGTTGGGGCGTTTTGGGAAAATTGTGAAGGATTTTCCAACGTGGGCAAAAATTGAAAAAAACGACAGGGCCGGTAGTGTCGAAAAAGTCAAAAATGCGGATTTTCCCAAACCTTGCTAAAAGGGGCCAGGGGGGCGGACTGAGTCAGAAATGAGCAAAATCAAGCACAGTTGGGGCGTTATCGAGAAAATTGTGAAGGATTTTCCAAAGTGGGCAAAATTTGAAAAAAACGACAGGTCCGGTAGTGTCGAAAAAGTCAAAAATGGGAATTTTCCAAAACCTTGCTAAAAGGGGCCTGGGGGGCGGACTAAGTAAAAAAGGAGCAAAATCAAGCACAGTTGGGGCGTTGTGTGAAAATTGTGAAGGATTTTCCAAAGTGGGCAAAATTTTTTAAAAAACGACAGGTCCGGTAGTGTCGAAAAAGTCAAAAATTGGGATTTTCCCAAATTTTTGCTAAAAGGGGCCAGGGGGCGGGCTGATTGAAAAACGAGCAAAATCAAGCACAGTTGGGGCGTTTTGGGAAAATTGTGAAGGACTTTCCAACGTGGGCAAAAATTGAAAAAAACGACAGGGCCGGTAGTGTCGAAAAAGTCAAAAATGGGGATTTTCCCAAACTTTGCTTAAAGAGGCCAGAGGGGGGGGCTGGGTGAAAAAGGAGCAAAATCAAGCACAGTTGGGGCGTTTTGTGAAAATTGTGAAGGATTTTCCAAAGTGGGCAAAAATTGAAAAAAACGACAGGGCCGGTAGTGTCGAAAAAGTCAAAAATGGGGATTTTCACAAACCTTGCTAAAAGGTGCCAGGGGGTGGACTGAGTCAGAAAGGAGCAAAATCAAGCACAGTTGGGGCGTTTTGAGAAAATTGTGAAGGATTTTCCAAAGTGGGCAAAATTTGAAAAAAACGACAGGTCCGGTAGTGTCGAAAAAGTCAAAAATTGGGATTTTCCCAAATCTTTGCTAAAAGGGGCCAGGGGGCGGGCTGATTGAAAAACAAGCAAAATCAAGCACAGTTGGGGCGTTTTGTGAAAATTGTGAAGGATTTTCCAAACCGGGCAAAATTTGAAAAAACGACAGGGCCGGTAGTGTCGAAAAAGTCAAAAATGGGGATTTTCCCAAACCTTGCTAAAAGGTGCCAGGGGGCGGACTGAGTCAGAAAGGAGCAAAATCAAGCACAGTTGGGGCGTTTTGGGAAAATTGTGAAGGATTTTCCAAACCGGGCAAAATTTGAAAAAAACGACAGTGCCGGTAGTGTCGAAAAAGTCAAAAATGGGGATTTTCCCAAACTTTGCTTAAAGAGGCCAGAGGGGGGGGGCTGGGTGAAAAAGGAGCAAAATCAAGCACAGTTGGGGCGTTTTGTGAAAATTGTGAAGGATTTTCCAAAGTGGGCAAAAATTGAAAAAAACGACAGGGCCGGTAGTGTCGAAAAAGTCAAAAATGGGGATTTTCACAAACCTTGCTAAAAGGTGCCAGGGGTTGGACTGAGTCAGAAAGGAGCAAAATCAAGCACAGTTGGGGCGTTTTGAGAAAATTGTGAAGGATTTTCCAAAGTGGGAAAAAATTTGAAAAAAACGACAGGTCCGGTAGTGTCGAAAAAGTCAAAAATTGGGATTTTCCCAAATTTTTGCTAAAAGGGGCCAGGGGGCGGGCTGATTGAAAAACGAGCAAAATCAAGCACAGTTGGGGCGTTTTGGGAAAATTGTGAAGGATTTTCCAACGTGGCCAAAAATTGAAAAAAACGACAGGGCCGGTAGTGTCGAAAAAGTCAAAAATGCGGATTTTCCCAAATCTTTGCTAAAAGGGGCCAGGGGGCGGGCTTATTGAAAAACGAGCAAAATCAAGCACAGTTGGGGCGTTTTGTGAAAATTGTGAAGGATTTTCCAAACCGGGCAAAATTTGAAAAAAAGACAGGGCCGGTAGTGTCGAAAAAGTCATAAATGGGGATTTTCCCAAACCTTGCTAAAAGGTGCCAGGGGGCAGACTGAGTCAGAAAGGAGCAAAATCAAGCACAGTTGGGGCGTTTTGGGAAAATTGTGAAGGATTTTCCAACGTGGGCAAAAATTGAAAAAAACGACAGGGCCGGTAGTGTCGAAAAAGTCAAAAATGCGGATTTTCCCAAACCTTGCTAAAAGGGGCCAGGGGGGCAGACTGAGTCAGAAATGAGCAAAATCAAGCACAGTTGGGGCGTTTTGAGAAAATTGTGAAGGATTTTCCAAACCGGGCAAAATTTGAAAAAAACGACAGGTCCGGTAGTGTCGAAAAAGTCAAAAATGGGGATTTTCCCAAACTTTGCTTAAAGAGGCCAGGGGGCGGGCTGATTGAAAAACGAGCAAAATCAAGCACAGTTGGGGCGTTTTGGGAAAATTGTGAAGGACTTTCCAACGTGGGCAAAAATTGAAAAAAACGACAGGGCCGGTAGTGTCGAAAAAGTCAAAAATGGGGATTTTCCCAAACTTTGCTTAAAGAGGCCAGAAGGGGGGGCTGGGTGAAAAAGGAGCAAAATCAAGCACAGTTGGGGCGTTTTGTGAAAATTGTGAAGGATTTTCCAACGTGGGCAAAAATTGAAAAAAACGACAGGGCCGGTAGTGTCGAAAAAGTCAAAAATGCGGATTTTCCCAAATCTTTGCTAAAAGGGGCCAGGGGGCGGGCTTATTGAAAAACGAGCAAAATCAAGCACAGTTGGGGCGTTTTGTGAAAATTGTGAAGGATTTTCCAAACCGGGCAAAATTTGAAAAAAAGACAGGGCCGGTAGTGTCGAAAAAGTCAAAAATGGGGATTTTCCCAAACCTTGCTAAAAGGTGCCAGGGGGCGGACTGAGTCAGAAAGGAGCAAAATCAAGCACAGTTGGGGCGTTTTGGGAAAATTGTGAAGGATTTTCCAACGTGGGCAAAAAATTGAAAAAAACGACAGGGCCGGTAGTGTCGAAAAAGTCAAAAATGGGAATTTTCCCAAACCTTGCTAAAAGGGGCCTGGGGGGCGGACTAAGTAAAAAATGAGCAAAATCAAGCACAGTTGGGGCGTTTTGAGAAAATTGTGAAGGATTTTCCAAAGTGGGCAAAATTTTTTAAAAAACGACAGGTCCGGTAGTGTCGAAAAAGTCAAAAATGGGGATTTTCCCAAACTTTGCTTAAAGAGGCCAGGGGGCGGGCTGATTGAAAAACGAGCAAAATCAAGCACAGTTGGGGCGTTTTGGGAAAATTGTGAAGGACTTTCCAACGTGGGCAAAAATTGAAAAAAACGACAGGGCCGGTAGTGTCGAAAAAGTCAAAAATGGGGATTTTCCCAAACTTTGCTTAAAGAGGCCAGAAGGGGGGGCTGGGTGAAAAAGGAGCAAAATCAAGCACAGTTGGGGCGTTTTGTGAAAATTGTGAAGGATTTTCCAACGTGGGCAAAAATTGAAAAAAACGACAGGGCCGGTAGTGTCGAAAAAGTCAAAAATGCGGATTTTCCCAAATCTTTGCTAAAAGGGGCCAGGGGGCGGGCTTATTGAAAAACGAGCAAAATCAAGCACAGTTGGGGCGTTTTGGGAAAATTGTGAAGGATTTTCCAACGTGGGCAAAAATTGAAAAAAACGACAGGGCCGGTAGTGTCGAAAAAGTCAAAAATGCGGATTTTCCCAAACCTTGCTAAAAGGGGCCAGGGGGGCGGACTGAGTCAGAAATGAGCAAAATCAAGCACAGTTGGGGCGTTTTGAGAAAATTGTGAAGGATTTTCCAAACCGGGCAAAATTTGAAAAAAACGACAGGTCCGGTAGTGTCGAAATAGTCAAAAATTAGGATTTTCCCAAACTTTGCTTAAAGAGGCCAGAGGGGGGGGCTGGGTGAAAAAGGAGCAAAATCAAGCACAGTTGGGGCGTTTTGTGAAAATTGTGAAGGATTTTCCAAAGTGGGCAAAAATTGAAAAAAACGACAGGGCCGGTAGTGTCGAAAAAGTCAAAAATGGGGATTTTCCCAAACCTTGCTAAAAGGTGCCAGGGGGCGGACTGAGTCAGAAAGGAGCAAAATCAAGCACAGTTGGGGCGTTTTGGGAAAATTGTGAAGGATTTTCCAACGTGGGCAAAAATTGAAAAAAACGACAGGGCCGGTAGTGTCGAAAAAGTCAAAAATGCGGATTTTCCCAAACCTTGCTAAAAGGGGCCAGGGGGGCGGACTGAGTCAGAAATGAGCAAAATCAAGCACAGTTGGGGCGTTATCGAGAAAATTGTGAAGGATTTTCCAAAGTGGGCAAAATTTGAAAAAAACGACAGGTCCGGTAGTGTCGAAAAAGTCAAAAATGGGAATTTTCCAAAACCTTGCTAAAAGGGGCCTGGGGGGCGGACTAAGTAAAAAAGGAGCAAAATCAAGCACAGTTGGGGCGTTGTGTGAAAATTGTGAAGGATTTTCCAAAGTGGGCAAAATTTTTTAAAAAACGACAGGTCCGGTAGTGTCGAAAAAGTCAAAAATTGGGATTTTCCCAAATTTTTGCTAAAAGGGGCCAGGGGGCGGGCTGATTGAAAAACGAGCAAAATCAAGCACAGTTGGGGCGTTTTGGGAAAATTGTGAAGGACTTTCCAACGTGGGCAAAAATTGAAAAAAACGACAGGGCCGGTAGTGTCGAAAAAGTCAAAAATGGGGATTTTCCCAAACTTTGCTTAAAGAGGCCAGAGGGGGGGGCTGGGTGAAAAAGGAGCAAAATCAAGCACAGTTGGGGCGTTTTGTGAAAATTGTGAAGGATTTTCCAAAGTGGGCAAAAATTGAAAAAAACGACAGGGCCGGTAGTGTCGAAAAAGTCAAAAATGGGGATTTTCACAAACCTTGCTAAAAGGTGCCAGGGGGTGGACTGAGTCAGAAAGGAGCAAAATCAAGCACAGTTGGGGCGTTTTGAGAAAATTGTGAAGGATTTTCCAAAGTGGGCAAAATTTGAAAAAAACGACAGGTCCGGTAGTGTCGAAAAAGTCAAAAATTGGGATTTTCCCAAATTTTTGCTAAAAGGGGCCAGGGGGCGGGCTGATTGAAAAACAAGCAAAATCAAGCACAGTTGGGGCGTTTTGTGAAAATTGTGAAGGATTTTCCAAACCGGGCAAAATTTGAAAAAACGACAGGGCCGGTAGTGTCGAAAAAGTCAAAAATGGGGATTTTCCCAAACCTTGCTAAAAGGTGCCAGGGGGCGGACTGAGTCAGAAAGGAGCAAAATCAAGCACAGTTGGGGCGTTTTGGGAAAATTGTGAAGGATTTTCCAAACCGGGCAAAATTTGAAAAAAACGACAGTGCCGGTAGTGTCGAAAAAGTCAAAAATGGGGATTTTCCCAAACTTTGCTTAAAGAGGCCAGAGGGGGGGGGCTGGGTGAAAAAGGAGCAAAATCAAGCACAGTTGGGGCGTTTTGTGAAAATTGTGAAGGATTTTCCAAAGTGGGCAAAAATTGAAAAAAACGACAGGGCCGGTAGTGTCGAAAAAGTCAAAAATGGGGATTTTCACAAACCTTGCTAAAAGGTGCCAGGGGTTGGACTGAGTCAGAAAGGAGCAAAATCAAGCACAGTTGGGGCGTTTTGAGAAAATTGTGAAGGATTTTCCAAAGTGGGAAAAAATTTGAAAAAAACGACAGGTCCGGTAGTGTCGAAAAAGTCAAAAATTGGGATTTTCCCAAATTTTTGCTAAAAGGGGCCAGGGGGCGGGCTGATTGAAAAACGAGCAAAATCAAGCACAGTTGGGGCGTTTTGGGAAAATTGTGAAGGATTTTCCAACGTGGCCAAAAATTGAAAAAAACGACAGGGCCGGTAGTGTCGAAAAAGTCAAAAATGCGGATTTTCCCAAATCTTTGCTAAAAGGGGCCAGGGGGCGGGCTTATTGAAAAACGAGCAAAATCAAGCACAGTTGGGGCGTTTTGTGAAAATTGTGAAGGATTTTCCAAACCGGGCAAAATTTGAAAAAAAGACAGGGCCGGTAGTGTCGAAAAAGTCATAAATGGGGATTTTCCCAAACCTTGCTAAAAGGTGCCAGGGGGCAGACTGAGTCAGAAAGGAGCAAAATCAAGCACAGTTGGGGCGTTTTGGGAAAATTGTGAAGGATTTTCCAACGTGGGCAAAAATTGAAAAAAACGACAGGGCCGGTAGTGTCGAAAAAGTCAAAAATGCGGATTTTCCCAAACCTTGCTAAAAGGGGCCAGGGGGGCAGACTGAGTCAGAAATGAGCAAAATCAAGCACAGTTGGGGCGTTTTGAGAAAATTGTGAAGGATTTTCCAAACCGGGCAAAATTTGAAAAAAACGACAGGTCCGGTAGTGTCGAAAAAGTCAAAAATGGGGATTTTCCCAAACTTTGCTTAAAGAGGCCAGGGGGCGGGCTGATTGAAAAACGAGCAAAATCAAGCACAGTTGGGGCGTTTTGGGAAAATTGTGAAGGACTTTCCAACGTGGGCAAAAATTGAAAAAAACGACAGGGCCGGTAGTGTCGAAAAAGTCAAAAATGGGGATTTTCCCAAACTTTGCTTAAAGAGGCCAGAAGGGGGGGCTGGGTGAAAAAGGAGCAAAATCAAGCACAGTTGGGGCGTTTTGTGAAAATTGTGAAGGATTTTCCAACGTGGGCAAAAATTGAAAAAAACGACAGGGCCGGTAGTGTCGAAAAAGTCAAAAATGCGGATTTTCCCAAATCTTTGCTAAAAGGGGCCAGGGGGCGGGCTTATTGAAAAACGAGCAAAATCAAGCACAGTTGGGGCGTTTTGTGAAAATTGTGAAGGATTTTCCAAACCGGGCAAAATTTGAAAAAAAGACAGGGCCGGTAGTGTCGAAAAAGTCAAAAATGGGGATTTTCCCAAACCTTGCTAAAAGGTGCCAGGGGGCGGACTGAGTCAGAAAGGAGCAAAATCAAGCACAGTTGGGGCGTTTTGGGAAAATTGTGAAGGATTTTCCAACGTGGGCAAAAAATTGAAAAAAACGACAGGGCCGGTAGTGTCGAAAAAGTCAAAAATGGGAATTTTCCCAAACCTTGCTAAAAGGGGCCTGGGGGGCGGACTAAGTAAAAAATGAGCAAAATCAAGCACAGTTGGGGCGTTTTGAGAAAATTGTGAAGGATTTTCCAAAGTGGGCAAAATTTTTTAAAAAACGACAGGTCCGGTAGTGTCGAAAAAGTCAAAAATGGGGATTTTCCCAAACTTTGCTTAAAGAGGCCAGGGGGCGGGCTGATTGAAAAACGAGCAAAATCAAGCACAGTTGGGGCGTTTTGGGAAAATTGTGAAGGACTTTCCAACGTGGGCAAAAATTGAAAAAAACGACAGGGCCGGTAGTGTCGAAAAAGTCAAAAATGGGGATTTTCCCAAACTTTGCTTAAAGAGGCCAGAAGGGGGGGCTGGGTGAAAAAGGAGCAAAATCAAGCACAGTTGGGGCGTTTTGTGAAAATTGTGAAGGATTTTCGAACGTGGGCAAAAATTGAAAAAAACGACAGGGCCGGTAGTGTCGAAAAAGTCAAAAATGCGGATTTTCCCAAATCTTTGCTAAAAGGGGCCAGGGGGCGGGCTTATTGAAAAACGAGCAAAATCAAGCACAGTTGGGGCGTTTTGTGAAAATTGTGAAGGATTTTCCAAACCGGGCAAAATTTGAAAAAAAGACAGGGCCGGTAGTGTCGAAAAAGTCAAAAATGGGGATTTTCCCAAACCTTGCTAAAAGGTGCCAGGGGGCGGACTGAGTCAGAAAGGAGCAAAATCAAGCACAGTTGGGGCGTTTTGGGAAAATTGTGAAGGATTTTCCAACGTGGGCAAAAATTGAAAAAAACGACAGGGCCGGTAGTGTCGAAAAAGTCAAAAATGCGGATTTTCCCAAACCTTGCTAAAAGGGGCCAGGGGGGCAGACTGAGTCAGAAATGAGCAAAATCAAACACAGTTGGGGCGTTTTGAGAAAATTGTGAAGGATTTTCCAAACCGGGCAAAATTTGAAAAAAACGACAGGTCCGGTAGTGTCGAAAAAGTCAAAAATGGGGATTTTCCCAAACTTTGCTTAAAGAGGCCAGGGGGCGGGCTGATTGAAAAACGAGCAAAATCAAGCACAGTTGGGGCGTTTTGGGAAAATTGTGAAGGACTTTCCAACGTGGGCAAAAATTGAAAAAAACGACAGGGCCGGTAGTGTCGAAAAAGTCAAAAATGGGGATTTTCCCAAACTTTGCTTAAAGAGGCCAGAAGGGGGGGCTGGGTGAAAAAGGAGCAAAATCAAGCACAGTTGGGGCGTTTTGTGAAAATTGTGAAGGATTTTCCAAAGTGGGCAAAAATTGAAAAAAACGACAGGGCCGGTAGTGTCGAAAAAGTCAAAAATGGGGATTTTCACAAACCTTGCTAAAAGGTGCCAGGGGGTGGACTGAGTCAGAAAGGAGCAAAATCAAGCACAGTTGGGGCGTTTTGAGAAAATTGTGAAGGATTTTCCAAAGTGGGCAAAAATTGAAAAAAACGACAGGTCCGGTAGTGTCGAAAAAGTCAAAAATTGGGATTTTCCCAAATTTTTGCTAAAAGGGGCCAGGGGGCGGGCTGATTGAAAAACGAGCAAAATCAAGCACAGTTGGGGCGTTTTGGGAAAATTGTGAAGGATTTTTCAACGTGGGCAAAAATTGAAAAAAACGACCGGGCCGGTAGTGTCGAAAAAGTCAAAATGCGGATTTTCCCAAACCTTGCTAAAAGGGGCCAGGGGGGCGGACTGAGTCAGAAATGAGCAAAATCAAGCACAGTTGGGGCGTTTTGAGAAAATTGTGAAGGATTTTCCAAACCAGGCAAAATTTGAAAAAAACGACAGGTCCGGTAGTGTCGAAAAAGTCAAAAATTGGGATTTTCCCAAACTTTGCTTAAAGAGGCCAGAGGGGGGGGCTGGGTGAAAAAGGAGCAAAATCAAGCACAGTTGGGGCGTTTTGTGAAAATTGTGAAGGATTTTCCAAAGTGGGCAAAAATTGAAAAAAACGACAGGGCCGGTAGTGTCGAAAAAGTCAAAAATGGGGATTTTCCCAAACCTTGCTAAAAGGTGCCAGGGGGTGGACTGAGTCAGAAAGGAGCAAAATCAAGCACAGTTGGGGCGTTTTGAGAAAATTGTGAAGGATTTTCCAAAGTGGGAAAAATTTGAAAAAAACGACAGGTCCGGTAGTGTCGAAAAAGTCAAAAATTGGGATTTTCCCAAATTTTTACTAAAAGGGGCCAGGGGGCGGGCTGATTGAAAAACGAGCAAAATCAAGCACAGTTGGGGCGTTGTGGGAAAATTGTGAAGGATTTTCCAAACCGGGCAAAATTTGAAAAAACGACAGGGCCGGTAGTGTCGAAAAAGTCAAAAATGGGGATTTTCCCAAACCTTGCTAAAAGGTGCCAGGGGGCGGACTGAGTCAGAAAGGAGCAAAATCGAGCACAGTTGGGGCGTTTTGGGAAAATTGTGAAGGATTTTCCAACGTGGGCAAAAATTGAAAAAAACGACAGGGCCGGTAGTGTCGAAAAAGTCAAAAATGGGGATTTTCACAAACCTTGCTAAAAGGTGCCAGGGGTTGGACTGAGTCAGAAAGGAGCAAAATCAAGCACAGTTGGGGCGTTTTGAGAAAATTGTGAAGGATTTTCCAAAGTGGGCAAAATTTGAAAAAAACGACAGGTCCGGTAGTGTCGAAAAAGTCAAAAATTGGGATTTTCCCAAATTTTTGCTAAAAGGGGCCAGGGGGTGGGCTGATTGAAAAACGAGCAAAATCAAGCACAGTTGGGGCGTTTTGGGAAAATTGTGAAGGACTTTCCAACGTGGGCAAAAATTGAAAAAAACGACAGGGCCGGTAGTGTCGAAAAAGTCAAAAATGGGGATTTTCCCAAACTTTGCTTAAAGAGGCCAGAGGGGGGGGCTGGGTGAAAAAGGAGCAAAATCAAGCACAGTTGGGGCGTTTTGTGAAAATTGTGAAGGATTTTCCAAAGTGGGCAAAAATTGAAAAAAACGACAGGGCCGGTAGTGTCGAAAAAGTCAAAAATGGGGATTTTCCCAAATCTTTGCTAAAAGGGGCCAGGGGGCGGGCTTATTGAAAAACGAGCAAAATCAAGCACAGTTGGGGCGTTTTGTGAAAATTGTGAAGGATTTTCCAAACCGGGCAAAATTTGAAAAAACGACAGGGCCGGTAGTGTCGAAAAAGTCAAAAATGGGGATTTTCCCAAACCTTGCTAAAAGGTGCCAGGGGGCGGACTGAGTCAGAAAGGAGCAAAATCGAGCACAGTTGGGGCGTTTTGGGAAAATTGTGAAGGATTTTCCAACGTGGGCAAAAATTGAAAAAAACGACAGGGCCGGTAGTGTCGAAAAAGTCAAAAATGGGGATTTTCACAAACCTTGCTAAAAGGTGCCAGGGGTTGGACTGAGTCAGAAAGGAGCAAAATCAAGCACAGTTGGGGCGTTTTGAGAAAATTGTGAAGGATTTTCCAAAGTGGGCAAAATTTGAAAAAAACGACAGGTCCGGTAGTGTCGAAAAAGTCAAAAATTGGGATTTTCCCAAATTTTTGCTAAAAGGGGCCAGGGGGTGGGCTGATTGAAAAACGAGCAAAATCAAGCACAGTTGGGGCGTTTTGGGAAAATTGTGAAGGACTTTCCAACGTGGGCAAAAATTGAAAAAAACGACAGGGCCGGTAGTGTCGAAAAAGTCAAAAATGGGGATTTTCCCAAACTTTGCTTAAAGAGGCCAGAGGGGGGGGCTGGGTGAAAAAGGAGCAAAATCAAGCACAGTTGGGGCGTTTTGTGAAAATTGTGAAGGATTTTCCAAAGTGGGCAAAAATTGAAAAAAACGACAGGGCCGGTAGTGTCGAAAAAGTCAAAAATGGGGATTTTCCCAAATCTTTGCTAAAAGGGGCCAGGGGGCGGGCTTATTGAAAAACGAGCAAAATCAAGCACAGTTGGGGCGTTGTGTGAAAATTGTGAAGGATTTTCCAAAGTGGGCAAAAAATTTTAAAAAACGACAGGTCCGGTAGTGTCGAAAAAGTCAAAAATTGGGATTTTCCCAAATTTTTGCTAAAAGGGGCCAGGGGGCGGGCTGATTGAAAAACGAGCAAAATCAAGCACAGTTGGGGCGTTTTAGGAAAATTGTGAAGGACTTTCCAACGTGGGCAAAAATTGAAAAAAACGACAGGGCCGGTAGTGTCGAAAAAGTCAAAAATGGGGATTTTCCCAAACTTTGCTTAAAGAGGCCAGAGGGGGGGGCTGGGTGAAAAAGGAGCAAAATCAAGCACAGTTGGGGCGTTTTGAGAAAATTGTGAAGGATTTTCCAAACCGGGCAAAATTTGAAAAAAAACGACAGGTCCGGTAGTGTCGAAAAAGTCAAAAATGGGGATTTTCCCAAACTTTGCTTAAAGAGGCCAGAGGGGGGGGGCTGGGTGAAAAAGGAGCAAAATCAAGCACAGTTGGGGCGTTTTGTGAAAATTGTGAAGGATTTTCCAAACCGGGCAAAATTTGAAAAAAAGACAGGGCCGGTAGTGTCGAAAAAGTCAAAAATGGGGATTTTCCCAAATTTTTGCTAAAAGGGGCCAGGGGGTGGGCTGATTGAAAAACGAGCAAAATCAAGCACAGTTGGGGCGTTTTGGGAAAATTGTGAAGGATTTTCCAACGTGGGCAAAAATTGAAAAAAACGACAGGGCCGGTAGTGTCGAAAAAGTCAAAAATGCGGATTTTCCCAAACCTTGCTAAAAGGGGCCAGGGGGGCGGACTGAGTCAGAAATGAGCAAAATCAAGCACAGTTGGGGCGTTATCGAGAAAATTGTGAAGGATTTTCCAAACCGGGCAAAATTTGAAAAAAACGACAGGTCCGGTAGTGTCGAAAAAGTCAAAAATGGGAATTTTCCAAAACCTTGCTAAAAGGGGCCTGGGGGGCGGACTGAGTAAGAAAGGAGCAAAATCAAGCACAGTTGGGGCGTTGTGTGAAAATTGTGAAGGATTTTCCAAAGTGGGCAAAAATTTTAAAAAACGACAGGTCCGGTAGTGTCGAAAAAGTCAAAAATGGGGATTTTCCTGAACTTTGCTTAAAGAGGCCAGAGGGGGGGGGGCTGGGTGTAAAAGGAGCAAAATCAAGCACAGTTGGGGCGTTTTGGGAAAATTGTGAAGGATTTTCCAAAGTGGGCAAAAATTGAAAAAAACGACAGGGCCGGTAGTGTCGAAAAAGTCAAAAATGGGGATTTTCACAAACCTTGCTAAAAGGTGCCAGGGGGTGGACTGAGTCAGAAAGGAGCAAAATCAAGCACAGATGGGGCGTTTTGTGAAAATTGTGAAGGATTTTCCAAACCGGGCAAAATTTGAAAAAAAGACAGGGCCGGTAGTGTCGAAAAAGTCAAAAATGGGGATTTTCCCAAACCTTGCTAAAAGGTGCCAGGGGGCGGACTGAGTCAGAAAGGAGCAAAATCAAGCACAGTTGGGGCGTTTTGGGAAAATTGTGAAGGATTTTCCAAACCGGGCAAAATTTGAAAAAAAGACAGGGCCGGTAGTGTCGAAAAAGTCAAAAATGGGGATTTTCCCAAACCTTGCTAAAAGGGGCCAGGGGGCGGACTGAGTCAGAAAGGAGCAAAATCAAGCACAGTTGGGGCGTTTTGGGAAAATTGTGAAGGATTTTCCAAACCGGGCAAAAATTGAAAAAAACGACAGGGCCGGTAGTGTCGAAAAAGTCAAAAATGCGGATTTTCCCAAACCTTGCTAAAAGGGGCCAGGGGGGCAGACTGAGTCAGAAATGAGCAAAATCAAGCACAGTTGGGGCGTTTTGAGAAAATTGTGAAGGATTTTCCAAACCGGGCAAAATTTGAAAAAAACGACAGGTCCGGTAGTGTCGAAAAAGTCAAAAATGGGGATTTTCCCAAACTTTGCTTAAAGAGGCCAGGGGGCGGGCTGATTGAAAAACGAGCAAAATCAAGCACAGTTGGGGCGTTTTGGGAAAATTGTGAAGGACTTTCCAACGTGGGCAAAAATTGAAAAAAACGACAGGGCCGGTAGTGTCGAAAAAGTCAAAAATGGGGATTTTCCCAAACTTTGCTTAAAGAGGCCAGAGGGGTGGACTGAGTCAGAAAGGAGCAAAATCAAGCACAGTTGGGGCGTTTTGAGAAAATTGTGAAGGATTTTCCAAAGTGGGCAAAATTTGAAAAAAACGACAGGGCCGGTAGTGTCGAAAAAGTCAAAAATTGGGATTTTCCCAAATTTTTGCTAAAAGGGGCCAGGGGGCGGGCTGATTGAAAAACGAGCAAAATCAAGCACAGTTGGGGCGTTTTGGGAAAATTGTGAAGGATTTTCCAAACCGGGCATAAATTGAAAAAAAAGACAGGGCCGGTAGTGTCGAAAAAGTCAAAAATGGGGATTTTCCCAAACCTTGCTAAAAGGTGCCAGGGGGCGGACTGAGTCAGAAAGGAGCAAAATCAAGCACAGTTGGGGCGTTTTGGGAAAATTGTGAAGGATTTTCCAACGTGGGCAAAAATTGAAAAAAACGACAGGGCCGGTAGTGTCGAAAAAGTCAAAAATGCGGATTTTCCCAAACCTTGCTAAAAGGGGCCAGGGGGGCAGACTGAGTCAGAAATGAGCAAAATCAAGCACAGTTGGGGCGTTTTGTGAAAATTGTGAAGGATTTTCCAAACCGGGCAAAAATTGAAAAAAACGACAGGGCCGGTAGTGTCGAAAAAGTCAAAAATGCGGATTTTCCCAAACCTTGCTAAAAGGGGCCAGGGGGGCAGACTGAGTCAGAAATGAGCAAAATCAAGCACAGTTGGGGCGTTTTGTGAAAATTGTGAAGGATTTTCCAAACCGGGCAAAATTTGAAAAAAAGACAGGGCCGGTAGTGTCGAAAAAGTCAAAAATGGGGATTTTCCCAAACTTTGCTTAAAGAGGCCAGGGGGCGGGCTGATTGAAAAACGAGCAAAATCAAGCACAGTTGGGGCGTTTTGGGAAAATTGTGAAGGACTTTCCAACGTGGGCAAAAATTGAAAAAAACGACAGGGCCGGTAGTGTCGAAAAAGTCAAAAATGGGGATTTTCCCAAACTTTGCTTAAAGAGGCCAGAGGGGTGGACTGAGTCAGAAAGGAGCAAAATCAAGCACAGTTGGGGCGTTTTGAGAAAATTGTGAAGGATTTTCCAAAGTGGGCAAAATTTGAAAAAAACGACAGGGCCGGTAGTGTCGAAAAAGTCAAAAATTGGGATTTTCCCAAATTTTTGCTAAAAGGGGCCAGGGGGCGGGCTGATTGAAAAACGAGCAAAATCAAGCACAGTTGGGGCGTTTTGGGAAAATTGTGAAGGATTTTCCAAACCGGGCATAAATTGAAAAAAAAGACAGGGCCGGTAGTGTCGAAAAAGTCAAAAATGGGGATTTTCCCAAACCTTGCTAAAAGGGGCCAGGGGGGCGGACTGAGTCAGAAAGGAGCAAAATCAAGCACAGTTGGGGCGTTTTGGGAAAATTGTGAAGGATTTTCCAAACCGGGCAAAATTTGAAAAAACGACAGGGCCGGTAGTGTCGAAAAAGTCAAAAATGGGGATTTTCCCAAACCTTGCTAAAAGGTGCCAGGGGGCGGACTGAGTCAGAAAGGAGCAAAATCAAGCACAGTTGGGGCGTTTTGGGAAAATTGTGAAGGATTTTCCAACGTGGGCAAAAATTGAAAAAAACGACAGGGCCGGTAGTGTCGAAAAAGTCAAAAATGGGGATTTTCACAAACCTTGCTAAAAGGTGCCAGGGGGTGGACTGAGTCAGAAAGGAGCAAAATCAAGCACAGTTGGGGCGTTTTGAGAAAATTGTGAAGGATTTTCCAAAGTGGGCAAAATTTGAAAAAAACGACAGGGCCGGTAGTGTCGAAAAAGTCAAAAATTGGGATTTTCCCAAATTTTTGCTAAAAGGGGCCAGGGGGCGGGCTGATTGAAAAACGAGCAAAATCAAGCACAGTTGGGGCGTTTTGGGAAAATTGTGAAGGATTTTCCAAACCGGGCATAAATTGAAAAAAAAGACAGGGCCGGTAGTGTCGAAAAAGTCAAAAATGGGGATTTTCCCAAACCTTGCTAAAAGGGGCCAGGGGGGCGGACTGAGTCAGAAAGGAGCAAAATCAAGCACAGTTGGGGCGTTTTGGGAAAATTGTGAAGGATTTTCCAAACCGGGCAAAATTTGAAAAAAAACGACAGGGCCGGTAGTGTCGAAAAAGTCAAAAATGGGGATTTTCCCAAATCCTTGCTAAAAGGGGCCAGGGGGGCGGGCTGAGTGAGAAAGGAGCAAAATCAAGCACAGTTGGGGCGTTGTGTGAAAATTGTGAAGGATTTTCCAAACTGGGCAAAATTTGAAAAAAACGACAGGGCCGGTAGTGTCGAAAAGGTCAAAAATGGGGATTTTCCCAAACTTTGCTTAAAGAGGCCAGAGGGGGGGGGGCTGGGTGAAAAAGGAGCAAAATCAAGCACAGTTGGGGCGTTTTGGGAAAATTGTGAAGGATTTTCCAACGTGGGCAAAAATTGAAAAAAACGACAGGGCCGGTAGTGTCGAAAAAGTCAAAAATGCGGATTTTCCCAAATCTTTGCTAAAAGGGGCCAGGGGGCGGGCTTATTGAAAAACGAGCAAAATCAAGCACAGTTGGGGCGTTTTGTGAAAATTGTGAAGGATTTTCCAAACCGGGCAAAATTTGAAAAAAAGACAGGGCCGGTAGTGTCGAAAAAGTCAAAAATGGGGATTTTCCCAAACCTTGCTAAAAGGGGCCAGGGGGCGGACTGAGTCAGAAAAGAGCAAAATCAAGCACAGTTGGGGCGTTTTGGGAAAATTGTGAAGGATTTTCCAACGTGGGCAAAAATTGAAAAAAACGACAGGGCCGGTAGTGTCGAAAAAGTCAAAAATGCGGATTTTCCCAAACCTTGCTAAAAGGGGCCAGGGGGGCAGACTGAGTCAGAAATGAGCAAAATCAAGCACAGTTGGGGCGTTTTGAGAAAATTGTGAAGGATTTTCCAAACCGGGCAAAATTTGAAAAAAACGACAGGTCCGGTAGTGTCGAAAAAGTCAAAAATGGGGATTTTCCCAAACTTTGCTTAAAGAGGCCAGGGGGCGGGCTGATTGAAAAACGAGCAAAATCAAGCACAGTTGGGGCGTTTTGGGAAAATTGTGAAGGATTTTCCAACGTGGGCAAAAATTGAAAAAAACGACAGGGCCGGTAGTGTCGAAAAAGTCAAAAATGGGGATTTTCACAAACTTTGCTTAAAGAGGCCAGAGGGGTGGACTGAGTCAGAAAGGAGCAAAATCAAGCACAGTTGGGGCGTTTTGAGAAAATTGTGAAGGATTTTCCAAAGTGGGCAAAATTTGAAAAAAACGACAGGGCCGGTAGTGTCGAAAAAGTCAAAAATTGGGATTTTCCCAAATTTTTGCTAAAAGGGGCCAGGGGGCGGGCTGATTGAAAGACGAGCAAAATCAAGCACAGTTGGGGCGTTTTGGGAAAATTGTGAAGGATTTTCCAAACCGGGCATAAATTGAAAAAAAAGACAGGGCCGGTAGTGTCGAAAAAGTCAAAAATGGGGATTTTCCCAAACCTTGCTAAAAGGGGCCAGGGGGGCGGACTGAGTCAGAAAGGAGCAAAATCAAGCACAGTTGGGGCGTTTTGGGAAAATTGTGAAGGATTTTCCAAACCGGGCAAAATTTGAAAAAACGACAGGGCCGGTAGTGTCGAAAAAGTCAAAAATGGGGATTTTCCCAAACCTTGCTAAAAGGTGCCAGGGGGCGGACTGAGTCAGAAAGGAGCAAAATCAAGCACAGTTGGGGCGTTTTGGGAAAATTGTGAAGGATTTTCCAACGTGGGCAAAAATTGAAAAAAACGACAGGGCCGGTAGTGTCGAAAAAGTCAAAAATGGGGATTTTCACAAACCTTGCTAAAAGGTGCCAGGGGGTGGACTGAGTCAGAAAGGAGCAAAATCAAGCACAGTTGGGGCGTTTTGAGAAAATTGTGAAGGATTTTCCAAAGTGGGCAAAATTTGAAAAAAACGACAGGGCCGGTAGTGTCGAAAAAGTCAAAAATTGGGATTTTCCCAAATTTTTGCTAAAAGGGGCCAGGGGGCGGGCTGATTGAAAAACGAGCAAAATCAAGCACAGTTGGGGCGTTTTGGGAAAATTGTGAAGGATTTTCCAAACCGGGCATAAATTGAAAAAAAAGACAGGGCCGGTAGTGTCGAAAAAGTCAAAAATGGGGATTTTCCCAAACCTTGCTAAAAGGGGCCAGGGGGGCGGACTGAGTCAGAAAGGAGCAAAATCAAGCACAGTTGGGGCGTTTTGGGAAAATTGTGAAGGATTTTCTAAACCGGGCAAAATTTGAAAAAAAACGACAGGGCCGGTAGTGTCGAAAAAGTCAAAAATGGGGATTTTCCCAAATCCTTGCTAAAAGGGGCCAGGGGGGCGGGCTGAGTGAGAAAGGAGCAAAATCAAGCACAGTTGGGGCGTTGTGTGAAAATTGTGAAGGATTTTCCAAACCGGGCAAAATTTGAAAAAAACGACAGGGCCGGTAGTGTCGAAAAAGTCAAAAATGGGGATTTTCCCAAACTTTGCTTAAAGAGGCCAGAGGGGGGGGCTGGGTGAAAAAGGAGCAAAATCAAGCACAGTTGGGGCGTTTTGTGAAAATTGTGAAGGATTTTCCAAAGTGGGCAAAAATGGAAAAAAACGACAGGGCCGGTAGTGTCGAAAAAGTCAAAAATGGGGATTTTCCCAAACCTTGCTAAAAGGGGCCAGGGGGGCGGACTGAGTCAGAAATGAGCAAAATCAAGCACAGTTGGGGCGTTTTGAGAAAATTGTGAAGGATTTTCCAAACCGGGCAAAATTTGAAAAAAACGACAGGTCCGGTAGTGTCGAAAAAGTCAAAAATGGGGATTTTCCCAAACTTTGCTTAAAGAGGCCAGAGGGGGGGGCTGGGTGAAAAAGGAGCAAAATCAAGCACAGTTGGGGCGTTTTGTGAAAATTGTGAAGGATTTTCCAAACCGGGCAAAATTTGAAAAAAAGACAGGGCCGGTAGTGTCGAAAAAGTCAAAAATGGGGATTTTCACAAACCTTGCTAAAAGGTGCCAGGGGTTGGACTAAGTCAGAAAGGAGCAAAATCAAGCACAGTTGGGGCGTTATCGAGAAAATTGTGAAGGATTTTCCAAAGTGGGCAAAAATTGAAAAAAACGACAGGTCCGGTAGTGTCGAAAAAGTCAAAAATGGGGATTTTCACAAACCTTGCTAAAAGGTGCCAGGGGGTGGACTGAGTCAGAAAGGAGCAAAATCAAGCACAGTTGGGGCGTTTTGTGAAAATTGTGAAGGATTTTCCAAACCGGGCAAAATTTGAAAAAAAGACAGGGCCGGTAGTGTCGAAAAAGTCAAAAATGGGGATTTTACCCAAACCTTGCTAAAAGGGGCCAGGGGGGCAGACTGAGTCAGAAATGAGCAAAATCAAGCACAGTTGGGGCGTTTTGAGAAAATTGTGAAGGATTTTCCAAACCGGGCAAAATTTGAAAAAAACGACAGGTCCGGTAGTGTCGAAAAAGTCAAAAATGGGGATTTTCCCAAACTTTGCTTAAAGAGGCCAGAGGGGAGGGCTGGGTGAAAAAGGAGCAAAATCAAGCACAGTTGGGGCGTTTTGTGAAAATTGTGAAGGATTTTCCAAAGTGGGCAAAAATTGAAAAAAACGACAGGTCCGGTAGTGTCGAAAAAGTCAAAAATGGGGATTTTCCCAAACTTTGCTTAAAGAGGCCAGAGGGGGGGGCTGGGTGAAAAAGGAGCAAAATCAAGCACAGTTGGGGCGTTTTGTGAAAATTGTGAAGGATTTTCCAAAGTGGGCAAAAATTGAAAAAAACTACAGGGCCGGTAGTGTCGAAAAAGTCAAAAATGGGGATTTTCACAAAGTTTGCTTAAAGAGGCCAGAGGGGGGGGCTGAGTGAAAAACGAGCAAAATCAAGCACAGTTGGGGCGTTTTGTGAAAATTGTGAAGGATTTTCCAAAGTGGGCAAAAATTGAAAGAAACGACAGGGCCTGTAGTGTCGAAAAAGTCAAAAATGGGGATTTTCCCAAACCTTGCTAAAAGGGGCCAGAGGGGGGGGGGCTGGGTGAAAAAGGAGCAAAATCAAGCACAGTTGGGGCGTTTTGTGAAAATTGTGAAGGATTTTCCAAAGTGGGCAAAAATTGAAAAAAACGACAGGGCCGGTAGTGTCGAAAAAGTCAAAAATGGGGATTTTCACAAACCTTGCTAAAAGGTGCCAGGGGTTGGACTGAGTCAGAAAGGAGCAAAATCAAGCACAGTTGGGGCGTTTTGAGAAAATTGTGAAGGATTTTCCAAAGTGGGAAAAAATTTGAAAAAAACGACAGGTCCGGTAGTGTCGAAAAAGTCAAAAATGGGGATTTTCCCAAACCTTGCTAAAAGGTGCCAGGGGGCGGACTGAGTCAGAAAGGAGCAAAATCAAGCACAGTTGGGGCGTTTTGGGAAAATTGTGAAGGATTTTCCAACGTGGGCAAAAATTGAAAAAAACGACAGGGCCGGTAGTGTCGAAAAAGTCAAAAATGGGGATTTTCCCAAACCTTGCTAAAAGGGGCCAGGGGGGCAGACTGAGTCAGAAATGAGCAAAATCAAGCACAGTTGGGGCGTTTTGAGAAAATTGTGAAGGATTTTCCAAACCGGGCAAAATTTGAAAAAAACGACAGGTCCGGTAGTGTCGAAAAAGTCAAAAATGGGGATTTTCCCAAACTTTGCTTAAAGAGGCCAGGGGGCGGGCTGATTGAAAAACGAGCAAAATCAAGCACAGTTGGGGCGTTTTGGGAAAATTGTGAAGGACTTTCCAATGTGGGCAAAAATTGGAAAAAACGACAGGGCCGGTAGTGTCGAAAAAGTCAAAAATGGGGATTTTCCCAAACTTTGCTTAAAGAGGCCAGGGGGCGGGCTGATTGAAAAACGAGCAAAATCAAGCACAGTTGGGGCGTTTTGGGAAAATTGTGAAGGACTTTCCAACGTGGGCAAAAATTGAAAAAAACGACAGGGCCGGTAGTGTCGAAAAAGTCAAAAATGGGGATTTTCCCAAACTTTGCTTAAAGAGGCCAGAGGGGGGGGCTGGGTGAAAAACGAGCAAAATCAAGCACAGTTGGGGCGTTTTGTGAAAATTGTGAAGGATTTTCCAACGTGGGCAAAAATTGAAAAAAACGACCGGGCCGGTAGTGTCGAAAAAGTCAAAAATGCGGATTTTCCCAAACCTTGCTAAAAGGGGCCAGGGGGGCGGACTGAGTCAGAAATGAGCAAAATCAAGCACAGTTGGGGTGTTTTGAGAAAATTGTGAAGGATTTTCCAAACCGGGCAAAATTTGAAAAAAACGACAGGTCCGGTAGTGTCGAAAAAGTCAAAAATTGGGATTTTCCCAAACTTTGCTTAAAGAGGCCAGAGGGGGGGGGCTGGGTGAAAAAGGAGCAAAATCAAGCACAGTTGGGGCGTTTTGTGAAAATTGTGAAGGATTTTCCAAAGTGGGCAAAAATTGAAAAAAACGACAGGGCCGGTAGTGTCGAAAAAGTCAAAAATGGGGATTTTCACAAACCTTGCTAAAAGGTGCCAGGGGGTGGACTGAGTCAGAAAGGAGCAAAATCAAGCACAGTTGGGGCGTTTTGTGAAAATTGTGAAGGATTTGCCAAACCGGGCAAAATTTGAAAAAAAGACAGGGCCGGTAGTGTCGAAAAAGTCAAAAATGGGGATTTTCCCAAACCTTGCTAAAAGGTGCCAGGGGGCGGACTGAGTCAGAAAGGAGCAAAATCAAGCACAGTTGGGGCGTTTTGGGAAAATTGTGAAGGATTTTCCAACGTGGGCAAAAATTGAAAAAAACGACAGGGCCGGTAGTGTCGATAAAGTCAAAAATGCGGATTTTCCCAAACCTTGCTAAAAGGGGCCAGGGGGGCAGACTGAGTCAGAAATGAGCAAAATCAAGCACAGTTGGGGCGTTTTGTGAAAGTTGTGAAGGATTTTCCAAACCGGGCAAAAATTGAAAAAAACGACAGGGCCGGTAGTGTCGAAAAAGTCAAAAATGCGGATTTTCCCAAACCTTGCTAAAAGGGGCCAGGGGGGCAGACTGAGTCAGAAATGAGCAAAATCAAGCACAGTTGGGGCGTTTTGTGAAAATTGTGAAGGATTTTCCAAACCGGGCAAAATTTGAAAAAAAGACAGGGCCGGTAGTGTCGAAAAAGTCAAAAATGGGGATTTTCCCAAACTTTGCTTAAAGAGGCCAGAGGGGGGGGCTGGGTGAAAAAGGAGCAACATCAAGCACAGTTGGGGCGTTTTGTGAAAATTGTGAAGGATTTTCCAAAGTGGGCAAAAATTGAAAAAAACGACAGGGCCGGTAGTGTCGAAAAAGTCAAAAATGGGGATTTTCACAAAGTTTGCTTAAAGAGGCCAGAGGGGGGGGCTGAGTGAAAAACGAGCAAAATCAAGCACAGTTGGGGCGTTTTGTGAAAATTGTGAAGGATTTTCCAAAGTGGGCAAAAATTGAAAGAAACGACAGGGCCTGTAGTGTCGAAAAAGTCAAAAATGGGGATTTTCCCAAACCTTGCTAAAAGGGGCCAGGGGGGCGGACTATGTCAGAAAGGAGCAAAATCAAGCACAGTTGGGGCGTTTTGTGAAAATTGTGAAGGATTTTCCAAAGTGGGCAAAAATTGAAAAAAACGACAGGGCCGGTAGTGTCGAAAAAGTCAAAAATGGGGATTTTCACAAACCTTGCTAAAAGGTGCCAGGGGGTGGACTGAGTCAGAAAGGAGCAAAATCAAGCACAGTTGGGCGTTTTGAGAAAATTGTGAAGGATTTTCCAAAGTGGGCAAAATTTGAAAAAAACGACAGGTCCGATAGTGTCGAAAAAGTCAAAAATGGGGATTTTCACAAACCTTGCTAAAAGGGGCCTGGGGGGCGGACTGAGTAAGAAAGGAGCAAAATCAAGCACAGTTGGGGCGTTTTGGGAAAATTGTGAAGGATTTTCCAACGTGGGCAAAAATTGAAAAAAACGACAGGGCCGGTAGTGTCGAAAAAGTCAAAAATGCGGATTTTCCCAAATCTTTGCTAAAAGGGGCCAGGGGGCGGGCTTATTGAAAAACGAGCAAAATCAAGCACAGTTGGGGCGTTTTGTGAAAATTGTGAAGGATTTTCCAAACCGGGCAAAATTTGAAAAAAAGACAGGGCCGGTAGTGTCGAAAAAGTCAAAAATGGGGATTTTCCCAAACCTTGCTAAAAGGGGCCAGGGGGCGGACTGAGTCAGAAAGGAGCAAAATCAAGCACAGTTGGGGCGTTTTGGGAAAATTGTGAAGGATTTTCCAACGTGGGCAAAAATTGAAAAAAACGACAGGGCCGGTAGTGTCGAAAAAGTCAAAAATGCGGATTTTCCCAAACCTTGCTAAAAGGGGCCAGGGGGGCAGACTGAGTCAGAAATGAGCAAAATCAAGCACAGTTGGGGCGTTTTGAGAAAATTGTGAAGGATTTTCCAAACCGGGCAAAATTTGAAAAAAACGACAGGTCCGGTAGTGTCGAAAAAGTCAAAAATGGGGATTTTCCCAAACTTTGCTTAAAGAGGCCAGGGGGCGGGCTGATTGAAAAACGAGCAAAATCAAGCACAGTTGGGGCGTTTTGGGAAAATTGTGAAGGACTTTCCAACGTGGGCAAAAATTGAAAAAACGACAGGGCCGGTAGTGTCGAAAAAGTCAAAAATGGGGATTTTCCCAAACTTTGCTTAAAGAGGCCAGAGGGGTGGACTGAGTCAGAAAGGAGCAAAATCAAGCACAGTTGGGGCGTTTTGAGAAAATTGTGAAGGATTTTCCAAAGTGGGCAAAATTTGAAAAAAACGACAGGGCCGGTAGTGTCGAAAAAGTCAAAAATTGGGATTTTCCGAAATTTTTGCTAAAAGGGGCCAGGGGGGCGGACTGAGTCAGAAAGGAGCCAAATCAAGCACAGTTGGGGCGTTTTGGGAAAATTGTGAAGGATTTTCCAAACCGGGCATAAATTGAAAAAAAAGACAGGGCCGGTAGTGTCGAAAAAGTCAAAAATGGGGATTTTCCCAAACCTTGCTAAAAGGGGCCAGGGGGGCGGACTGAGTCAGAAAGGAGCCAAATCAAGCACAGTTGGGGCGTTTTGGGAAAATTGTGAAGGATTTTCCAAACCGGGCAAAATTTGAAAAAACGACAGGGCCGGTAGTGTCGAAAAAGTCAAAAATGGGGATTTTCCCAAACCTTGCTAAAAGGTGCCAGGGGGCGGACTGAGTCAGAAAGTAGCAAAATCAAGCACAGTTGGGGCGTTTTGGGAAAATTGTGAAGGATTTTCCAACGTGGGCAAAAATTGAAAAAAACGACAGGGCCGGTAGTGTCGAAAAAGTCAAAAATGGGGATTTTCACAAACCTTGCTAAAAGGTGCCAGGGGGTGGACTGAGTCAGAAAGGAGCAAAATCAAGCACAGTTGGGGCGTTTTGAGAAAATTGTGAAGGATTTTCCAAAGTGGGCAAAATTTGAAAAAAACGACAGGGCCGGTAGTGTCGAAAAAGTCAAAAATTGGGATTTTCCCAAATTTTTGCTAAAAGGGGCCAGGGGGCGGGCTGATTGAAAAACGAGCAAAATCAAGCACAGTTGGGGCGTTTTGGGAAAATTGTGAAGGATTTTCCAAACCGGGCATAAATTGAAAAAAACAGACAGGGCCGGTAGTGTCGAAAAAGTCAAAAATGGGGATTTTCCCAAACCTTGCTAAAAGGGGCCAGGGGGGCGGACTGAGTCAGAAAGGAGCAAAATCAAGCACAGTTGGGGCGTTTTGGGAAAATTGTGAAGGATTTTCCAAACCGGGCAAAATTTGAAAAAAAACGACAGGGCCGGTAGTGTCGAAAAAGTCAAAAATGGGGATTTTCCCAAATCCTTGCTAAAAGGGGCCAGGGGGGCGGGCTGAGTGAGAAAGGAGCAAAATCAAGCACAGTTGGGGCGTTGTGTGAAAATTGTGAAGGATTTTCCAAACCGGGCAAAATTTGAAAAAAACGACAGGGCCGGTAGTGTCGAAAAAGTCAAAAATGGGGATTTTCCCAAACTTTGCTTAAAGAGGCCAGAGGGGGGGGCTGGGTGAAAAAGGAGCAAAATCAAGCACAGTTGGGGCGTTTTGAGAAAATTGTGAAGGATTTTCCAAACCGGGCAAAATTTGAAAAAAACGACAGGTCCGGTAGTGTCGAAAAAGTCAAAAATGGGGATTTTCCCAAACTTTGCTTAAAGAGGCCAGAGGGGGGGGCTGGGTGAAAAAGGAGCAAAATCAAGCACAGTTGGGGCGTTTTGTGAAAATTGTGAAGGATTTTCCAAACCGGGCAAAATTTGAAAAAAAGACAGGGCCGGTAGTGTCGAAAAAGTCAAAAATGGGGATTTTCACAAACCTTGCTAAAAGGTGCCAGGGGTTGGACTAAGTCAGAAAGGAGCAAAATCAAGCACAGTTGGGGCGTTTTGAGAAAATTGTGAAGGATTTTCCAAAGTGGGCAAAATTTGAAAAAAACGACAGGTCCGGTAGTGTCGAAAAAGTCAAAAATGGGAATTTTCCAAAACCTTGCTAAAAGGGGCCTGGGGGGCGGACTGAGTAAGAAAGGAGCAAAATCAAGCACAGTTGGGGCGTTGTGTGAAAATTGTGAAGGATTTTCCAAAGTGGGCAAAAATTTTAAAAAACGACAGGTCCGGTAGTGTCGAAAAAGTCAAAAATTGGGATTTTCCCAAACTTTGCTTAAAGAGGCCAGAGGGGGGGGGCTGGGTGAAAAAGGAGCAAAATCAAGCACAGTTGGGGCGTTTTGTGAAAATTGTGAAGGATTTTTCCAAAGTGGGCAAAAATTGAAAAAAACGACAGGGCCGGTAGTGTCGAAAAAGTCAAAAATGGGGATTTTCACAAACCTTGCTAAAAGGTGCCAGGGGGTGGACTGAGTCAGAAAGGAGCAAAATCAAGCACAGTTGGGGCGTTTTGTGAAAATTGTGAAGGATTTTCCAAACCGGGCAAAATTTGAAAAAAAGACAGGGCCGGTAGTGTCGAAAAAGTCAAAAATGGGGATTTTCCCAAACCTTGCTAAAAGGTGCCAGGGGGCGGACTGAGTCAGAAAGGAGCAAAATCAAGCACAGTTGGGGCGTTTTGGGAAAATTGTGAAGGATTTTCCAACGTGGGCAAAAATTGAAAAAAACGACAGGGCCGGTCGTGTCGAAAAAGTCAAAAATGCGGATTTTACCCAAACCTTGCTTAAAGAGGCCAGAGGGGGGGGGGGGGGCTGGGTGAAAAAGGAGCAAAATCAAGCACAGTTGGGGCGTTTTGTGAAAATTGTGAAGGATTTTCCAAACCGGGCAAAATTTGAAAAAAACGACAGTGCCGGTAGTGTCGAAAAAGTCAAAAATGGGGATTTTCCCAAACTTTGCTTAAAGAGGCCAGAGAGGGGGGGGGCTGGGTGAAAAAGGAGCAAAATCAAGCACAGTTGGGGCGTTTTGTGAAAATTGTGAAGGATTTTCCAAAGTGGGCAAAAATTGAAAAAAACGACAGGGCCGGTAGTGTCGAAAAAGTCAAAAATGGGGATTTTCACAAACCTTGCTAAAAGGTGCCAGGGGTTGGACTGAGTCAGAAAGGAGCAAAATCAAGCACAGTTGGGGCGTTTTGAGAAAATTGTGAAGGATTTTCCAAAGTGGGAAAAAATTTGAAAAAAACGACAGGTCCGGTAGTGTCGAAAAAGTCAAAAATTGGGATTTTCCCAAATTTTTGCTAAAAGGGGCCAGGGGGCGGGCTGATTGAAAAACGAGCAAAATCAAGCACAGTTGGGGCGTTTTGGGAAAATTGTGAAGGATTTTCCAACGTGGGCAAAAATTGAAAAAAAAGACAGGGCCGGTAGTGTCGAAAAAGTCAAAAATGGGGATTTTCCCAAATCTTTGCTAAAAGGGGCCAGGGGGCGGGCTTATTGAAAAACGAGCAAAATCAAGCACAGTTGGGGCGTTTTGGGAAAATTGTGAAGGATTTTCCAAACCGGGCAAAATTTGAAAAAAAGACAGGGCCGGTAGTGTCGAAAAAGTCAAAAATGGGGATTTTCCCAAACCTTGCTAAAAGGTGCCAGGGGGCGGACTGAGTCAGAAAGGAGCAAAATCAAGCACAGTTGGGGCGTTTTGGGAAAATTGTGAAGGATTTTCCAACGTGGGCAAAAATTGAAAAAAACGACAGGGCCGGTAGTGTCGAAAAAGTCAAAAATGGGGATTTTCCCAAACCTTGCTAAAAGGGGCCAGGGGGGCAGACTGAGTCAGAAATGAGCAAAATCAAGCACAGTTGGGGCGTTTTGAGAAAATTGTGAAGGATTTTCCAAACCGGGCAAAATTTGAAAAAAACGACAGGTCCGGTAGTGTCGAAAAAGTCAAAAATGGGGATTTTCCCAAACTTTGCTTAAAGAGGCCAGGGGGCGGGCTGATTGAAAAACGAGCAAAATCAAGCACAGTTGGGGCGTTTTGGGAAAATTGTGAAGGACTTTCCAACGTGGGCAAAAATTGAAAAAAACGACAGGGCCGGTAGTGTCGAAAAAGTCAAAAATGGGGATTTTCCCAAACTTTGCTTAAAGAGGCCAGAGGGGGGGGCTGGGTGAAAAACGAGCAAAATCAAGCACAGTTGGGGCGTTTTGTGAAAATTGTGAAGGATTTTCCAACGTGGGCAAAAATTGAAAAAAACGACCGGGCCGGTAGTGTCGAAAAAGTCAAAAATGCGGATTTTCCCAAACCTTGCTAAAAGGGGCCAGGGGGGCGGACTGAGTCAGAAATGAGCAAAATCAAGCACAGTTGGGGTGTTTTGAGAAAATTGTGAAGGATTTTCCAAACCGGGCAAAATTTGAAAAAAACGACAGGGCCGGTAGTGTCGAAAAAGTCAAAAATGGGGATTTTCACAAACCTTGCTAAAAGGTGCCAGGGGGTGGACTGAGTCAGAAATGAGCAAAATCAAGCACAGTTGGGGCGTTGTGTGAAAATTGTGAAGGATTTTCCAAAGTGGGCAAAAATTTTAAAAAACGACAGGTCCGGTAGTGTCGAAAAAGTCAAAAATGGGGATTTTCACAAACCTTGCTTAAAGGTGCCAGGGGGTGGACTGAGTCAGAAAGGAGCAAAATCAAGCACAGTTGGGGCGTTTTGAGAAAATTGTGAAGGATTTTCCAAAGTGGGCAAAAATTGAAAAAAACGACAGGGCCGGTAGTGTCGAAAAAGTCAAAAATGGGGATTTTCACAAAGTTTGCTTAAAGAGGCCAGAGAGGGGGGCTGAGTGAAAAACGAGCAAAATCAAGCACAGTTGGGGCGTTTTGTGAAAATTGTGAAGGTTTTTCCGAAGTGGGCAAAAATTGAAAGAAACGACAGGGCCGGTAGTGTCGAAAAAGTCAAAAATGGGGATTTTCCCGAACCTTGCTAAAAGGGGCCAGGGGGGCGGACTGAGTCAGAAAGGAGCAAAATCAAGCACAGTTGGGGCGTTTTGGGAAAATTGTGAAGGATTTTCCAAACCGGGCAAAATTTGAAAAAAACGACAGTGCCGGTAGTGTCGAAAAAGTCAAAAATGGGGATTTTCCCAAACTTTGCTTAAAGAGGCCAGAGGGGGGGGGCTGGGTGAAAAAGGAGCAAAATCAAGCACAGTTGGGGCGTTTTGTGAAAATTGTGAAGGATTTTCCAAAGTGGGCAAAAATTGAAAAAAACGACAGGGCCGGTAGTGTCGAAAAAGTCAAAAATGGGGATTTTCACAAAGTTTGCTTAAAGAGGCCAGAGGGGGGGGCTGGGTGAAAAAGGAGCAAAATCAAGCACAGTTGGGGCGTTTTGTGAAAATTGTGAAGGATTTTCCAAACCGGGTAAAATTTGAAAAAAAAGACAGGGCCGGTAGTGTCGAAAAAGTCAAAAATGGGGATTTTCCCAAACCTTGCTAAAAGGGGCCAGGGGGGCGGACTGAGTCAGAAAGGAGCAAAATCAAGCACAGTTGGGGCGTTTTGGGAAAATTGTGAAGGATTTTCCAAACCGGGCAAAATTTGAAAAAAAACGACAGGTCCGGTAGTGTCGAAAAAGTCAAAAATGGGGATTTTCCCAAACTTTGCTTAAAGAGGCCAGAGGGGGGGGCTGGGTGAAAAAGGAGCAAAATCAAGCACAGTTGGGGCGTTTTGTGAAAATTGTGAAGGATTTTCCAAAGTGGGCAAAAATTGAAAAAAACGACAGGGCCGGTAGTGTCGAAAAAGTCAAAAATGGGGATTTTCCCAAATCTTTGCTAAAAGGGGCCAGGGGGCGGGCTTATTGAAAAACGAGCAAAATCAAGCACAGTTGGGGCGTTTTGTGAAAATTGTGAAGGATTTTCCAAACCGGGTTAAATTTGAAAAAAAAGACAGGGCCGGTAGTGTCGAAAAAGTCAAAAATGCGGATTTTCCCAAATCTTTGCTAAAAGGGGCCAGGGGGCGGGCTTTTTGAATAACGAGCAAAATCAAGCACAGTTGGGGCGTTTTGTGAAAATTGTGAAGGATTTTCCAAACCGGGTAAAATTTGAAAAAAAAGACAGGGCCGGTAGTGTCGAAAAAGTCAAAAATGGGGATTTTCCCAAACCTTGCTAAAAGGTGCCAGGGGGTGGACTGAGTCAGAAAGGAGCAAAATCAAGCACAGTTGGGGCGTTTTGTGAAAATTGTGAAGGATTTTCCAAAGTGGGCAAAAATTGAAAAAAACGACAGGGCCGGTAGTGTCGAAAAAGTCAAAAATGGGGATTTTCACAAACCTTGCTAAAAGGTGCCAGGGGGTGGACTGAGTCAGAAAGGAGCAAAATCAAGCACAGTTGGGGCGTTTTGAGAAAATTGTGAAGGATTTTCCAAAGTGGGCAAAATTTGAAAAAAACGACAGGTCCGGTAGTGTCGAAAAAGTCAAAAATTGGGATTTTCCCAAATTTTTGCTAAAAGGGGCCAGGGGGCGGGCTGATTGAAAAACGAGCAAAATCAAGCACAGTTGGGGCGTTTTGGGAAAATTGTGAAGGATTTTCCAACGTGGGCAAAAATTGAAAAAAACGACCGGGCCGGTAGTGTCGAAAAAGTCAAAAATGCGGATTTTCCCAAACCTTGCTAAAAGGGGCCAGGGGGGCGGACTGAGTCAGAAATGAGCAAAATCAAGCACAGTTGGGGCGTTTTGTGAAAATTGTGAAGGATTTTCCAAAGTGGGCAAAAATTGAAAAAAACGACAGTGCCGGTAGTGTCGAAAAAGTCAGAAATGGAGATTTTCCCAAATCTTTGCTAAAAGGGGCCAGGGGGCGGGCTTATTGAAAAACGAGCAAAATCAAGCACAGTTGGGGCGTTTTGTGAAAATTGTGAAGGATTTTCCAAACCGGGCAAAATTTGAAAAAAAGACAGGTCCGATAGTGTCGAAAAAGTCAAAAATTGGGATTTTCCCAAATTTTTGCTAAAAGGGGCCAGGGGGCGGGCTGATTGAAAAACGAGCAAAATCAAGCACAGTTGGGGCGTTTTGTGAAAATTGTGAAGGATTTTCCAAACCGGGCAAAATTTGAAAAAAAGACAGGGCCGGTAGTGTCGAAAAAGTCAAAAATGGGGATTTTCCCAAACCTTGCTAAAAGGGGCCAGGGGGGCGGACTGAGTCAGAAAGGAGCAAAATCAAGCACAGTTGGGGCGTTTTGGGAAAATTGTGAAGGATTTTCCAAACCGGGCAAAATTTGAAAAAAACGACAGGGCCGGTAGTGTCGAAAAAGTCAAAAATGGGGATTTTCCCAAATCCTTGCTAAAAGGGGCCAGGGGGGCGGGCTGAGTGAGAAAGGAGCAAAATCAAGCACAGTTGGGGCGTTGTGTGAAAATTGTGAAGGATTTTCCAAACCGGGCAAAATTTGAAAAAAACGACAGGGCCGGTAGTGTCGAAAAAGTCAAAAATGGGGATTTTCACAAAGTTTGCTTAAAGAGGCCAGAGGGGGGGGCTGGGTGAAAAAGGAGCAAAATCAAGCACAGTTGGGACGTTTTGTGAAAATTGTGAAGGATTTTCCAAACCGGGTAAAATTTGAAAAAAAAGACAGGGCCGGTAGTGTCGAAAAAGTCAAAAATGGGGATTTTCCCAAACCTTGCTAAAAGGGGCCAGGGGGGCGGACTGAGTCAGAAAGGAGCAAAATCAAGCACAGTTGGGGCGTTTTGTGAAAATTGTGAAGGATTTTCCAAACCGGGCAAAATTTGAAAAAAAGACAGGGCCGGTAGTGTCGAAAAAGTCAAAAATGGGGATTTTCCCAAACCTTGCTAAAAGGTGCCAGGGGGGCGGACTGAGTCAGAAATGAGCAAAATCAAGCACAGTTGGGGCGTTTTGAGAAAATTGTGAAGGATTTTCCAAACCGGGCAAAATTTGCAAAAAACGACAGGGCCGGTAGTGTCGAAAAAGTCAAAAATGCGGATTTTCCCAAATCTTTGCTAAAAGGGGCCAGGGGGCGGGCTTATTGAAAAACGAGCAAAATCAAGCACAGTTGGGGCGTTTTGTGAAAATTGTGAAGGATTTTCCAAACCGGGTTAAATTTGAAAAAAAAGACATGGCCGGTAGTGTCGAAAAAGTCAAAAATGCGGATTTTCCCAAATCTTTGCTAAAAGGGCCCAGGGGGCGGGCTTATTGAAAAACGAGCAAAATCAAGCACAGTTGGGACGTTTTGTGAAAATTGTGAAGGATTTTCCAAACCGGGTAAAATTTGAAAAAAAAAGACAGGGCCGGTAGTGTCGAAAAAGTCAAAAATGGGGATTTTCACAAACCTTGCTAAAAGGTGCCAGGGGGTGGACTGAGTCAGAAAGGAGCAAAATCAAGCACAGTTGGGGCGTTTTGAGAAAATTGTGAAGGATTTTCCAAAGTGGGCAAAATTTGAAAAAAACGACTGGTCCGGTAGTGTCGAAAAAGTCAAAAATTTGGATTTTCCCAAATTTTTGCTAAAAGGGGCCAGGGGGCGGGCTGATTGAAAAACGAGCAAAATCAAGCACAGTTGGGGCGTTTTGTGAAAATTGTGAAGGATTTTCCAAACCAGGCAAAATTTGAAAAAAACGACAGGGCCGGTAGTGTCGAAAAAGTCAAAAATGGGGATTTTCACAAAGTTTGCTTAAATAGGCCAGAGGGGGGGGCTGGGTGAAAAAGGAGCAAAATCAAGCACAGTTGGGACGTTTTGTGAAAATTGTGAAGGATTTTCCAAACCGGGTAAAATTTGACAAAAAAGACAGGGCCGGTAGTGTCGAAAAAGTCAAAAATGGGGATTTTCCCAAACCTTGCTAAAAGGGGCCAGGGGGGCGGACTGAGTCAGAAAGGAGCAAAATCAAGCACAGTTGGGGCGTTTTGGGAAAATTGTGAAGGATTTTCCAAACCGGGCAAAATTTGAAAAAAAACGACAGGTCCGGTAGTGTCGAAAAAGTCAAAAATGGGGATTTTCCCAAACTTTGCTTAAAGAGGCCAGAGGGGGGGGCTGGGTGAAAAAGGAGCAAAATCAAGCACAGTTGGGGCGTTTTGTGAAAATTGTGAAGGATTTTCCAAAGTGGGCAAAAATTGAAAAAAACGACAGGGCCGGTAGTGTCGAAAAAGTCAAAAATGGGGATTTTCCCAAATCTTTGCTAAAAGGGGCCAGGGGGCGGGCTTATTGAAAAACGAGCAAAATCAAGCACAGTTGGGGCGTTTTGTGAAAATTGTGAAGGATTTTCCAAACCGGGTTAAATTTGAAAAAAAAGACAGGGCCGGTAGTGTCGAAAAAGTCAAAAATGCGGATTTTCCCAAATCTTTGCTAAAAGGGG
Source organism: Scomber scombrus (assembly GCF_963691925.1). Classification (NCBI taxonomy): domain Eukaryota; kingdom Metazoa; phylum Chordata; class Actinopteri; order Scombriformes; family Scombridae; genus Scomber; species Scomber scombrus. The sequence goes on along the minus strand of NW_026910453.1, from coordinate 212,487 downwards.
CCAGGGGGCGGGCTTATTGAAAAACGAGCAAAATCAAGCACAGTTGGGGCGTTTTGTGAAAATTGTGAAGGATTTTCCAAACCGGGTAAAATTTGAAAAAAAAGACAGGGCCGGTAGTGTCGAAAAAGTCAAAAATGGGGATTTTCCCAAACCTTGCTAAAAGGTGCCAGGGGGTGGACTGAGTCAGAAAGGAGCAAAATCAAGCACAGTTGGGGCGTTTTGAGAAAATTGTGAAGGATTTTCCAAAGTGGGCAAAATTTGAAAAAAAACGACTGGTCCGGTAGTGTCGAAAAAGTCAAAAATTGGGATTTTCCCAAATTTTTGCTAAAAGGGGCCAGGGGGCGGGCTGATTGAAAAACGGGCAAAATCAAGCACAGTTGGGGCGTTTTGTGAAAATTGTGAAGGATTTTCCAAACCGGGCAAAATTTGAAAAAAAGACAGGGCCGGTAGTGTCGAAAAAGTCAAAAATGGGGATTTTCCCAAACCTTGCTAAAAGGTGCCAGGGGGGCGGACTGAGTCAGAAATGAGCAAAATCAAGCACAGTTGGGGCGTTTTGAGAAAATTGTGAAGGATTTTCCAAACCGGGCAAAATTTGAAAAAAACGACAGGGCCGGTAGTGTCGAAAAAGTCAAAAATGGGGATTTTCCCAAATCTTTGCTAAAAAGGGCCAGGGGGCGGGCTTATTGAAAAACGAGCAAAATCAAGCACAGTTGGGGCGTTTTGTGAAAATTGTGAAGGATTTTCCAAACCGGGCATAAATTGAAAAAAAAGACAGGGCCGGTAGTGTCGAAAAAGTCAAAAATGGGGATTTTCCGAAATTTTTGCTAAAAGGGGCCAGGGGGGCGGACTGAGTCAGAAAGGAGCCAAATCAAGCACAGTTGGGGCGTTTTGGGAAAATTGTGAAGGATTTTCCAAACCGGGCATAAATTGAAAAAAAAGACAGGGCCGGTAGTGTCGAAAAAGTCAAAAATGGGGATTTTCCCAAACCTTGCTAAAAGGGGCCAGGGGGGCGGACTGAGTCAGAAAGGAGCCAAATCAAGCACAGTTGGGGCGTTTTGGGAAAATTGTGAAGGATTTTCCAAACCGGGCAAAATTTGAAAAAACGACAGGGCCGGTAGTGTCGAAAAAGTCAAAAATGGGGATTTTCCCAAACCTTGCTAAAAGGTGCCAGGGGGCGGACTGAGTCAGAAAGTAGCAAAATCAAGCACAGTTGGGGCGTTTTGGGAAAATTGTGAAGGATTTTCCAACGTGGGCAAAAATTGAAAAAAACGACAGGGCCGGTAGTGTCGAAAAAGTCAAAAATGGGGATTTTCACAAACCTTGCTAAAAGGTGCCAGGGGGTGGACTGAGTCAGAAAGGAGCAAAATCAAGCACAGTTGGGGCGTTTTGAGAAAATTGTGAAGGATTTTCCAAAGTGGGCAAAATTTGAAAAAAACGACAGGGCCGGTAGTGTCGAAAAAGTCAAAAATGGGGATTTTCCCAAATTTTTGCTAAAAGGGGCCAGGGGGCGGGCTGATTGAAAAACGAGCAAAATCAAGCACAGTTGGGGCGTTTTGGGAAAATTGTGAAGGATTTTCCAAACCGGGCATAAATTGAAAAAAACAGACAGGGCCGGTAGTGTCGAAAAAGTCAAAAATGGGGATTTTCCCAAACCTTGCTAAAAGGGGCCAGGGGGGCGGACTGAGTCAGAAAGGAGCAAAATCAAGCACAGTTGGGGCGTTTTGGGAAAATTGTGAAGGATTTTCCAAACCGGGCAAAATTTGAAAAAAAACGACAGGGCCGGTAGTGTCGAAAAAGTCAAAAATGGGGATTTTCCCAAATCCTTGCTAAAAGGGGCCAGGGGGGCGGGCTGAGTGAGAAAGGAGCAAAATCAAGCACAGTTGGGGCGTTGTGTGAAAATTGTGAAGGATTTTCCAAACCGGGCAAAATTTGAAAAAAACGACAGGGCCGGTAGTGTCGAAAAAGTCAAAAATGGGGATTTTCCCAAACTTTGCTTAAAGAGGCCAGAGGGGGGGGCTGGGTGAAAAAGGAGCAAAATCAAGCACAGTTGGGGCGTTTTGAGAAAATTGTGAAGGATTTTCCAAACCGGGCAAAATTTGAAAAAAACGACAGGTCCGGTAGTGTCGAAAAAGTCAAAAATGGGGATTTTCCCAAACTTTGCTTAAAGAGGCCAGAGGGGGGGGCTGGGTGAAAAAGGAGCAAAATCAAGCACAGTTGGGGCGTTTTGTGAAAATTGTGAAGGATTTTCCAAACCGGGCAAAATTTGAAAAAAAGACAGGGCCGGTAGTGTCGAAAAAGTCAAAAATGGGGATTTTCACAAACCTTGCTAAAAGGTGCCAGGGGTTGGACTAAGTCAGAAAGGAGCAAAATCAAGCACAGTTGGGGCGTTTTGAGAAAATTGTGAAGGATTTTCCAAAGTGGGCAAAATTTGAAAAAAACGACAGGTCCGGTAGTGTCGAAAAAGTCAAAAATGGGAATTTTCCAAAACCTTGCTAAAAGGGGCCTGGGGGGCGGACTGAGTAAGAAAGGAGCAAAATCAAGCACAGTTGGGGCGTTGTGTGAAAATTGTGAAGGATTTTCCAAAGTGGGCAAAAATTTTAAAAAACGACAGGTCCGGTAGTGTCGAAAAAGTCAAAAATTGGGATTTTCCCAAACTTTGCTTAAAGAGGCCAGAGGGGGGGGGCTGGGTGAAAAAGGAGCAAAATCAAGCACAGTTGGGGCGTTTTGTGAAAATTGTGAAGGATTTTCCAAAGTGGGCAAAAATTGAAAAAAACGACAGGGCCGGTAGTGTCGAAAAAGTCAAAAATGGGGATTTTCACAAACCTTGCTAAAAGGTGCCAGGGGGTGGACTGAGTCAGAAAGGAGCAAAATCAAGCACAGTTGGGGCGTTTTGTGAAAATTGTGAAGGATTTTCCAAACCGGGCAAAATTTGAAAAAAAGACAGGGCCGGTAGTGTCGAAAAAGTCAAAAATGGGGATTTTCCCAAACCTTGCTAAAAGGTGCCAGGGGGCGGACTGAGTCAGAAAGGAGCAAAATCAAGCACAGTTGGGGCGTTTTGGGAAAATTGTGAAGGATTTTCCAACGTGGGCAAAAATTGAAAAAAACGACAGGGCCGGTCGTGTCGAAAAAGTCAAAAATGCGGATTTTACCCAAACCTTGCTTAAAGAGGCCAGAGGGGGGGGGGGGGCTGGGTGAAAAAGGAGCAAAATCAAGCACAGTTGGGGCGTTTTGTGAAAATTGTGAAGGATTTTCCAAACCGGGCAAAATTTGAAAAAAACGACAGTGCCGGTAGTGTCGAAAAAGTCAAAAATGGGGATTTTCCCAAACTTTGCTTAAAGAGGCCAGAGAGGGGGGGGGCTGGGTGAAAAAGGAGCAAAATCAAGCACAGTTGGGGCGTTTTGTGAAAATTGTGAAGGATTTTCCAAAGTGGGCAAAAATTGAAAAAAACGACAGGGCCGGTAGTGTCGAAAAAGTCAAAAATGGGGATTTTCACAAACCTTGCTAAAAGGTGCCAGGGGTTGGACTGAGTCAGAAAGGAGCAAAATCAAGCACAGTTGGGGCGTTTTGAGAAAATTGTGAAGGATTTTCCAAAGTGGGAAAAAATTTGAAAAAAACGACAGGTCCGGTAGTGTCGAAAAAGTCAAAAATTGGGATTTTCCCAAATTTTTGCTAAAAGGGGCCAGGGGGCGGGCTGATTGAAAAACGAGCAAAATCAAGCACAGTTGGGGCGTTTTGGGAAAATTGTGAAGGATTTTCCAACGTGGGCAAAAATTGAAAAAAAAGACAGGGCCGGTAGTGTCGAAAAAGTCAAAAATGGGGATTTTCCCAAATCTTTGCTAAAAGGGGCCAGGGGGCGGGCTTATTGAAAAACGAGCAAAATCAAGCACAGTTGGGGCGTTTTGGGAAAATTGTGAAGGATTTTCCAAACCGGGCAAAATTTGAAAAAAAGACAGGGCCGGTAGTGTCGAAAAAGTCAAAAATGGGGATTTTCCCAAACCTTGCTAAAAGGTGCCAGGGGGCGGACTGAGTCAGAAAGGAGCAAAATCAAGCACAGTTGGGGCGTTTTGGGAAAATTGTGAAGGATTTTCCAACGTGGGCAAAAATTGAAAAAAACGACAGGGCCGGTAGTGTCGAAAAAGTCAAAAATGGGGATTTTCCCAAACCTTGCTAAAAGGGGCCAGGGGGGCAGACTGAGTCAGAAATGAGCAAAATCAAGCACAGTTGGGGCGTTTTGAGAAAATTGTGAAGGATTTTCCAAACCGGGCAAAATTTGAAAAAAACGACAGGTCCGGTAGTGTCGAAAAAGTCAAAAATGGGGATTTTCCCAAACTTTGCTTAAAGAGGCCAGGGGGCGGGCTGATTGAAAAACGAGCAAAATCAAGCACAGTTGGGGCGTTTTGGGAAAATTGTGAAGGACTTTCCAACGTGGGCAAAAATTGAAAAAAACGACAGGGCCGGTAGTGTCGAAAAAGTCAAAAATGGGGATTTTCCCAAACTTTGCTTAAAGAGGCCAGAGGGGGGGGCTGGGTGAAAAACGAGCAAAATCAAGCACAGTTGGGGCGTTTTGTGAAAATTGTGAAGGATTTTCCAACGTGGGCAAAAATTGAAAAAAACGACCGGGCCGGTAGTGTCGAAAAAGTCAAAAATGCGGATTTTCCCAAACCTTGCTAAAAGGGGCCAGGGGGGCGGACTGAGTCAGAAATGAGCAAAATCAAGCACAGTTGGGGTGTTTTGAGAAAATTGTGAAGGATTTTCCAAACCGGGCAAAATTTGAAAAAAACGACAGGGCCGGTAGTGTCGAAAAAGTCAAAAATGGGGATTTTCACAAACCTTGCTAAAAGGTGCCAGGGGGTGGACTGAGTCAGAAATGAGCAAAATCAAGCACAGTTGGGGCGTTGTGTGAAAATTGTGAAGGATTTTCCAAAGTGGGCAAAAATTTTAAAAAACGACAGGTCCGGTAGTGTCGAAAAAGTCAAAAATGGGGATTTTCACAAACCTTGCTTAAAGGTGCCAGGGGGTGGACTGAGTCAGAAAGGAGCAAAATCAAGCACAGTTGGGGCGTTTTGAGAAAATTGTGAAGGATTTTCCAAAGTGGGCAAAAATTGAAAAAAACGACAGGGCCGGTAGTGTCGAAAAAGTCAAAAATGGGGATTTTCACAAAGTTTGCTTAAAGAGGCCAGAGAGGGGGGCTGAGTGAAAAACGAGCAAAATCAAGCACAGTTGGGGCGTTTTGTGAAAATTGTGAAGGTTTTTCCGAAGTGGGCAAAAATTGAAAGAAACGACAGGGCCGGTAGTGTCGAAAAAGTCAAAAATGGGGATTTTCCCGAACCTTGCTAAAAGGGGCCAGGGGGGCGGACTGAGTCAGAAAGGAGCAAAATCAAGCACAGTTGGGGCGTTTTGGGAAAATTGTGAAGGATTTTCCAAACCGGGCAAAATTTGAAAAAAACGACAGTGCCGGTAGTGTCGAAAAAGTCAAAAATGGGGATTTTCCCAAACTTTGCTTAAAGAGGCCAGAGGGGGGGGGCTGGGTGAAAAAGGAGCAAAATCAAGCACAGTTGGGGCGTTTTGTGAAAATTGTGAAGGATTTTCCAAAGTGGGCAAAAATTGAAAAAAACGACAGGGCCGGTAGTGTCGAAAAAGTCAAAAATGGGGATTTTCACAAAGTTTGCTTAAAGAGGCCAGAGGGGGGGGCTGGGTGAAAAAGGAGCAAAATCAAGCACAGTTGGGGCGTTTTGTGAAAATTGTGAAGGATTTTCCAAACCGGGTAAAATTTGAAAAAAAAGACAGGGCCGGTAGTGTCGAAAAAGTCAAAAATGGGGATTTTCCCAAACCTTGCTAAAAGGGGCCAGGGGGGCGGACTGAGTCAGAAAGGAGCAAAATCAAGCACAGTTGGGGCGTTTTGGGAAAATTGTGAAGGATTTTCCAAACCGGGCAAAATTTGAAAAAAAACGACAGGTCCGGTAGTGTCGAAAAAGTCAAAAATGGGGATTTTCCCAAACTTTGCTTAAAGAGGCCAGAGGGGGGGGCTGGGTGAAAAAGGAGCAAAATCAAGCACAGTTGGGGCGTTTTGTGAAAATTGTGAAGGATTTTCCAAAGTGGGCAAAAATTGAAAAAAACGACAGGGCCGGTAGTGTCGAAAAAGTCAAAAATGGGGATTTTCCCAAATCTTTGCTAAAAGGGGCCAGGGGGCGGGCTTATTGAAAAACGAGCAAAATCAAGCACAGTTGGGGCGTTTTGTGAAAATTGTGAAGGATTTTCCAAACCGGGTTAAATTTGAAAAAAAAGACAGGGCCGGTAGTGTCGAAAAAGTCAAAAATGCGGATTTTCCCAAATCTTTGCTAAAAGGGGCCAGGGGGCGGGCTTTTTGAATAACGAGCAAAATCAAGCACAGTTGGGGCGTTTTGTGAAAATTGTGAAGGATTTTCCAAACCGGGTAAAATTTGAAAAAAAAGACAGGGCCGGTAGTGTCGAAAAAGTCAAAAATGGGGATTTTCCCAAACCTTGCTAAAAGGTGCCAGGGGGTGGACTGAGTCAGAAAGGAGCAAAATCAAGCACAGTTGGGGCGTTTTGTGAAAATTGTGAAGGATTTTCCAAAGTGGGCAAAAATTGAAAAAAACGACAGGGCCGGTAGTGTCGAAAAAGTCAAAAATGGGGATTTTCACAAACCTTGCTAAAAGGTGCCAGGGGGTGGACTGAGTCAGAAAGGAGCAAAATCAAGCACAGTTGGGGCGTTTTGAGAAAATTGTGAAGGATTTTCCAAAGTGGGCAAAATTTGAAAAAAACGACAGGTCCGGTAGTGTCGAAAAAGTCAAAAATTGGGATTTTCCCAAATTTTTGCTAAAAGGGGCCAGGGGGCGGGCTGATTGAAAAACGAGCAAAATCAAGCACAGTTGGGGCGTTTTGGGAAAATTGTGAAGGATTTTCCAACGTGGGCAAAAATTGAAAAAAACGACCGGGCCGGTAGTGTCGAAAAAGTCAAAAATGCGGATTTTCCCAAACCTTGCTAAAAGGGGCCAGGGGGGCGGACTGAGTCAGAAATGAGCAAAATCAAGCACAGTTGGGGCGTTTTGTGAAAATTGTGAAGGATTTTCCAAAGTGGGCAAAAATTGAAAAAAACGACAGTGCCGGTAGTGTCGAAAAAGTCAGAAATGGAGATTTTCCCAAATCTTTGCTAAAAGGGGCCAGGGGGCGGGCTTATTGAAAAACGAGCAAAATCAAGCACAGTTGGGGCGTTTTGTGAAAATTGTGAAGGATTTTCCAAACCGGGCAAAATTTGAAAAAAAGACAGGTCCGATAGTGTCGAAAAAGTCAAAAATTGGGATTTTCCCAAATTTTTGCTAAAAGGGGCCAGGGGGCGGGCTGATTGAAAAACGAGCAAAATCAAGCACAGTTGGGGCGTTTTGTGAAAATTGTGAAGGATTTTCCAAACCGGGCAAAATTTGAAAAAAAGACAGGGCCGGTAGTGTCGAAAAAGTCAAAAATGGGGATTTTCCCAAACCTTGCTAAAAGGGGCCAGGGGGGCGGACTGAGTCAGAAAGGAGCAAAATCAAGCACAGTTGGGGCGTTTTGGGAAAATTGTGAAGGATTTTCCAAACCGGGCAAAATTTGAAAAAAACGACAGGGCCGGTAGTGTCGAAAAAGTCAAAAATGGGGATTTTCCCAAATCCTTGCTAAAAGGGGCCAGGGGGGCGGGCTGAGTGAGAAAGGAGCAAAATCAAGCACAGTTGGGGCGTTGTGTGAAAATTGTGAAGGATTTTCCAAACCGGGCAAAATTTGAAAAAAACGACAGGGCCGGTAGTGTCGAAAAAGTCAAAAATGGGGATTTTCACAAAGTTTGCTTAAAGAGGCCAGAGGGGGGGGCTGGGTGAAAAAGGAGCAAAATCAAGCACAGTTGGGACGTTTTGTGAAAATTGTGAAGGATTTTCCAAACCGGGTAAAATTTGAAAAAAAAGACAGGGCCGGGTAGTGTCGAAAAAGTCAAAAATGGGGATTTTCCCAAACCTTGCTAAAAGGGGCCAGGGGGGCGGACTGAGTCAGAAAGGAGCAAAATCAAGCACAGTTGGGGCGTTTTGTGAAAATTGTGAAGGATTTTCCAAACCGGGCAAAATTTGAAAAAAAGACAGGGCCGGGTAGTGTCGAAAAAGTCAAAAATGGGGATTTTCCCAAACCTTGCTAAAAGGTGCCAGGGGGGCGGACTGAGTCAGAAATGAGCAAAATCAAGCACAGTTGGGGCGTTTTGAGAAAATTGTGAAGGATTTTCCAAACCGGGCAAAATTTGCAAAAAACGACAGGGCCGGTAGTGTCGAAAAAGTCAAAAATGCGGATTTTCCCAAATCTTTGCTAAAAGGGGCCAGGGGGCGGGCTTATTGAAAAACGAGCAAAATCAAGCACAGTTGGGGCGTTTTGTGAAAATTGTGAAGGATTTTCCAAACCGGGTTAAATTTGAAAAAAAAGACATGGCCGGTAGTGTCGAAAAAGTCAAAAATGCGGATTTTCCCAAATCTTTGCTAAAAGGGCCCAGGGGGCGGGCTTATTGAAAAACGAGCAAAATCAAGCACAGTTGGGACGTTTTGTGAAAATTGTGAAGGATTTTCCAAACCGGGTAAAATTTGAAAAAAAAAGACAGGGCCGGTAGTGTCGAAAAAGTCAAAAATGGGGATTTTCACAAACCTTGCTAAAAGGTGCCAGGGGGTGGACTGAGTCAGAAAGGAGCAAAATCAAGCACAGTTGGGGCGTTTTGAGAAAATTGTGAAGGATTTTCCAAAGTGGGCAAAATTTGAAAAAAACGACTGGTCCGGTAGTGTCGAAAAAGTCAAAAATTTGGATTTTCCCAAATTTTTGCTAAAAGGGGCCAGGGGGCGGGCTGATTGAAAAACGAGCAAAATCAAGCACAGTTGGGGCGTTTTGTGAAAATTGTGAAGGATTTTCCAAACCAGGCAAAATTTGAAAAAAACGACAGGGCCGGTAGTGTCGAAAAAGTCAAAAATGGGGATTTTCACAAAGTTTGCTTAAATAGGCCAGAGGGGGGGGCTGGGTGAAAAAGGAGCAAAATCAAGCACAGTTGGGACGTTTTGTGAAAATTGTGAAGGATTTTCCAAACCGGGTAAAATTTGACAAAAAAGACAGGGCCGGTAGTGTCGAAAAAGTCAAAAATGGGGATTTTCCCAAACCTTGCTAAAAGGGGCCAGGGGGGCGGACTGAGTCAGAAAGGAGCAAAATCAAGCACAGTTGGGGCGTTTTGGGAAAATTGTGAAGGATTTTCCAAACCGGGCAAAATTTGAAAAAAAACGACAGGTCCGGTAGTGTCGAAAAAGTCAAAAATGGGGATTTTCCCAAACTTTGCTTAAAGAGGCCAGAGGGGGGGGCTGGGTGAAAAAGGAGCAAAATCAAGCACAGTTGGGGCGTTTTGTGAAAATTGTGAAGGATTTTCCAAAGTGGGCAAAAATTGAAAAAAACGACAGGGCCGGTAGTGTCGAAAAAGTCAAAAATGGGGATTTTCCCAAATCTTTGCTAAAAGGGGCCAGGGGGCGGGCTTATTGAAAAACGAGCAAAATCAAGCACAGTTGGGGCGTTTTGTGAAAATTGTGAAGGATTTTCCAAACCGGGTTAAATTTGAAAAAAAAGACAGGGCCGGTAGTGTCGAAAAAGTCAAAAATGCGGATTTTCCCAAATCTTTGCTAAAAGGGGCCAGGGGGCGGGCTTATTGAAAAACGAGCAAAATCAAGCACAGTTGGGGCGTTTTGTGAAAATTGTGAAGGATTTTCCAAACCGGGTAAAATTTGAAAAAAAAGACAGGGCCGGTAGTGTCGAAAAAGTCAAAAATGGGGATTTTCCCAAACCTTGCTAAAAGGTGCCAGGGGGTGGACTGAGTCAGAAAGGAGCAAAATCAAGCACAGTTGGGGCGTTTTGAGAAAATTGTGAAGGATTTTCCAAAGTGGGCAAAATTTGAAAAAAAACGACTGGTCCGGTAGTGTCGAAAAAGTCAAAAATTGGGATTTTCCCAAATTTTTGCTAAAAGGGGCCAGGGGGCGGGCTGATTGAAAAACGGGCAAAATCAAGCACAGTTGGGGCGTTTTGTGAAAATTGTGAAGGATTTTCCAAACCGGGCAAAATTTGAAAAAAAGACAGGGCCGGTAGTGTCGAAAAAGTCAAAAATGGGGATTTTCCCAAACCTTGCTAAAAGGTGCCAGGGGGGCGGACTGAGTCAGAAATGAGCAAAATCAAGCACAGTTGGGGCGTTTTGAGAAAATTGTGAAGGATTTTCCAAACCGGGCAAAATTTGAAAAAAACGACAGGGCCGGTAGTGTCGAAAAAGTCAAAAATGGGGATTTTCCCAAATCTTTGCTAAAAAGGGCCAGGGGGCGGGCTTATTGAAAAACGAGCAAAATCAAGCACAGTTGGGGCGTTTTGTGAAAATTGTGAAGGATTTTCCAAACCGGGTTAAATTTGAAAAAAAAGACAGGGCCGGTAGTGTCGAAAAAGTCAAAAATGGGGATTTTCACAAAATTTGCTTAAAGAGGCCAGAGGGGGGGGCTGAGTGAAAAACGAGCAAAATCAAGCACAGTTGGGGCGTTTTGTGAAAATTGTGAAGGATTTTCAAAAGTGGGCAAAAATTGAAAAAAACGACAGGGCCGGTAGTGTCGAAAAAGTCAAAAATGGGGATTTTCCCAAACCTTGCTAAAAGGGGCCAGGGGGGCGGACTGAGTGAGAAAGGAGCAAAATCAAGCACAGTTGGGGCGTTTTGGGAAAATTGTGAAGGATTTTCCAAACCGGGCAAAATTTGAAAAAAACGACAGTGCCGGTAGTGTCGAAAAAGTCAAAAATGGGGATTTTCCCAAACTTTGCTTAAAGAGGCCAAAGGGGGGGGCTGGGTGAAAAAGGAGCAAAATCAAGCACAGTTGGGGCGTTTTGTGAAAATTGTGAAGGATTTTCAAAAGTGGGCAAAAATTGAAAAAAACGACAGGGCCGGTAGTGTCGAAAAAGTCAAAAATGGGGATTTTCACAAACCTTGCTAAAAGGTGCCAGGGGGTGGACTGAGTCAGAAAGGAGCAAAATCAAGCACAGTTGGGGCGTTTTGAGAAAATTGTGAAGGATTTTCCAAAGTGGGCAAAATTTGAAAAAAACGACTGGTCCGGTAGTGTCGAAAAAGTCAAAAATTGGGATTTTCCCAAATTTTTGCTAAAAGGGGCCAGGGGGCGGGCTGATTGAAAAACGAGCAAAATCAAGCACAGTTGGGGCGTTTTGTGAAAATTGTGAAGGATTTTCCAAACCGGGCAAAATTTGAAAAAAAGACAGGGCCGGTAGTGTCGAAAAAGTAAAAAATGGGGATTTTCCCAAACCTTGCTAAAAGGTGCCAGGGGGGCGGACTGAGTCAGAAATGAGCAAAATCAAGCACAGTTGGGGCGTTTTGAGAAAATTGTGAAGGATTTTCCAAACCGGGCAAAATTTGAAAAAAACGACAGGGCCGGTAGTGTCGAAAAAGTCAAAAATCCGGATTTTCCCAAATCTTTGCTAAAAGGGGCCAGGGGGCGGGCTTATTGAAAAACGAGCAAAATCAAGCACAGTTGGGGCGTTTTGAGAAAATTGTGAAGGATTTTCCAAAGTGGGCAAAATTTGAAAAAAACGACAGGTCCGGTAGTGTCGAAAAAGTCAAAAATTGGGATTTTCCCAAATTTTTGCTAAAAGGGGCCAGGGGGCGGGCTGATTGAAAAACGAGCAAAATCAAGCACAGTTGGGGCGTTTTGGGAAAATTGTGAAGGACTTTCCAACGTGGGCAAAAATTGAAAAAAACGACAGGGCCGGTAGTGTCGAAAAAGTCAAAAATGGGGATTTTCCCAAACTTTGCTTAAAGAGGCCAGAGGGGTGGACTGAGTCAGAAAGGAGCAAAATCAAGCACAGTTGGGGCGTTTTGAGAAAATTGTGAAGGATTTTCCAAAGTGGGCAAAATTTGAAAAAAACGACAGGGCCGGTAGTGTCGAAAAAGTCAAAAATTGGGATTTTCCGAAATTTTTGCTAAAAGGGGCCAGGGGGGCGGACTGAGTCAGAAAGGAGCCAAATCAAGCACAGTTGGGGCGTTTTGGGAAAATTGTGAAGGATTTTCCAAACCGGGCATGAATTGAAAAAAAAGACAGGGCCGGTAGTGTCGAAAAAGTCAAAAATGGGGATTTTCCCAAACCTTGCTAAAAGGGGCCAGGGGGGCGGACTGAGTCAGAAAGGAGCCAAATCAAGCACAGTTGGGGCGTTTTGGGAAAATTGTGAAGGATTTTCCAAACCAGGCAAAATTTGAAAAAACGACAGGGCCGGTAGTGTCGAAAAAGTCAAAAATGGGGATTTTCCCAAACCTTGCTAAAAGGTGCCAGGGGGCGGACTGAGTCAGAAAGGAGCAAAATCAAGCACAGTTGGGGCGTTTTGGGAAAATTGTGAAGGATTTTCCAACGTGGGCAAAAATTGAAAAAAACGACAGGGCCGGTAGTGTCGAAAAAGTCAAAAATGGGGATTTTCACAAACCTTGCTAAAAGGTGCCAGGGGGTGGACTGAGTCAGAAAGGAGCAAAATCAAGCACAGTTGGGGCGTTTTGAGAAAATTGTGAAGGATTTTCCAAAGTGGGCAAAATTTGAAAAAAACGACAGGGCCGGTAGTGTCGAAAAAGTCAAAAATTGGGATTTTCCCAAATTTTTGCTAAAAGGGGCCAGGGGGCGGGCTGATTGAAAAACGAGCAAAATCAAGCACAGTTGGGGCGTTTTGGGAAAATTGTGAAGGATTTTCCAAACCGGGCATAAATTGAAAAAAACAGACAGGGCCGGTAGTGTCGAAAAAGTCAAAAATGGGGATTTTCCCAAACCTTGCTAAAAGGGGCCAGGGGGGCGGACTGAGTCAGAAAGGAGCAAAATCAAGCACAGTTGGGGCGTTTTGGGAAAATTGTGAAGGATTTTCCAAACCGGGCAAAATTTGAAAAAAAACGACAGGGCCGGTAGTGTCGAAAAAGTCAAAAATGGGGATTTTCCCAAATCCTTGCTAAAAGGGGCCAGGGGGGCGGGCTGAGTGAGAAAGGAGCAAAATCAAGCACAGTTGGGGCGTTGTGTGAAAATTGTGAAGGATTTTCCAAACCGGGCAAAATTTGAAAAAAACGACAGGGCCGGTAGTGTCGAAAAAGTCAAAAATGGGGATTTTCCCAAACTTTGCTTAAAGAGGCCAGAGGGGGGGGCTGGGTGAAAAAGGAGCAAAATCAAGCACAGTTGGGGCGTTTTGTGAAAATTGTGAAGGATTTTCCAAAGTGGGCAAAAATTGAAAAAAACGACAGGGCCGGGTAGTGTCGAAAAAGTCAAAAATGGGGATTTTCCCAAACCTTGCTAAAAGGGGCCAGGGGGGCGGACTGAGTCAGAAATGAGCAAAATCAAGCACAGTTGGGGCGTTTTGAGAAAATTGTGAAGGATTTTCCAAACCGGGCAAAATTTGAAAAAAACGACAGGTCCGGTAGTGTCGAAAAAGTCAAAAATGGGGATTTTCCCAAACTTTGCTTAAAGAGGCCAGAGGGGGGGGCTGGGTGAAAAAGGAGCAAAATCAAGCACAGTTGGGGCGTTTTGTGAAAATTGTGAAGGATTTTCCAAACCGGGCAAAATTTGAAAAAAAGACAGGGCCGGTAGTGTCGAAAAAGTCAAAAATGGGGATTTTCACAAACCTTGCTAAAAGGTGCCAGGGGTTGGACTAAGTCAGAAAGGAGCAAAATCAAGCACAGTTGGGGCGTTTTGAGAAAATTGTGAAGGATTTTCCAAAGTGGGCAAAATTTGAAAAAAACGACAGGTCCGGTAGTGTCGAAAAAGTCAAAAATGGGAATTTTCCAAAACCTTGCTAAAAGGGGCCTGGGGGGCGGACTGAGTAAGAAAGGAGCAAAATCAAGCACAGTTGGGGCGTTGTGTGAAAATTGTGAAGGATTTTCCAAAGTGGGCAAAAATTTTAAAAAACGACAGGTCCGGTAGTGTCGAAAAAGTCAAAAATTCGGATTTTCCCAAACTTTGCTTAAAGAAGCCAGAGGGGGGGGGCTGGGTGAAAAAGGAGCAAAATCAAGCACAGTTGGGGCGTTTTGTGAAAATTGTGAAGGATTTTCCAAAGTGGGCAAAAATTGAAAAAAACGACAGGGCCGGTAGTGTCGAAAAAGTCAAAAATGGGGATTTTCACAAACCTTGCTAAAAGGTGCCAGGGGGTGGACTGAGTCAGAAAGGAGCAAAATCAAGCACAGTTGGGGCGTTTTGTGAAAATTGTGAAGGATTTTCCAAACCGGGCAAAATTTGAAAAAAAGACAGGGCCGGTAGTGTCGAAAAAGTCAAAAATGGGGATTTTCCCAAACCTTGCTAAAAGGTGCCAGGGGGCGGACTGAGTCAGAAAGGAGCAAAATCAAGCACAGTTGGGGCGTTTTGGGAAAATTGTGAAGGATTTTCCAACGTGGGCAAAAATTGAAAAAAACGACAGGGCCGGTCGTGTCGAAAAAGTCAAAAATGCGGATTTTACCCAAACCTTGCTTAAAGAGGCCAGAGGGGGGGGGGGCTGGGTGAAAAAGGAGCAAAATCAAGCACAGTTGGGGCGTTTTGTGAAAATTGTGAAGGATTTTCCAAACCGGGCAAAATTTGAAAAAAACGACAGTGCCGGTAGTGTCGAAAAAGTCAAAAATGGGGATTTTCCCAAACTTTGCTTAAAGAGGCCAGAGGGGGGGGGGGCTGGGTGAAAAAGGAGCAAAATCAAGCACAGTTGGGGCGTTTTGTGAAAATTGTGAAGGATTTTCCAAAGTGGGCAAAAATTGAAAAAAACGACAGGGCCGGTAGTGTCGAAAAAGTCAAAAATGGGGATTTTCACAAACCTTGCTAAAAGGTGCCAGGGGTTGGACTGAGTCAGAAAGGAGCAAAATCAAGCACAGTTGGGGCGTTTTGAGAAAATTGTGAAGGATTTTCCAAAGTGGGAAAAAATTTGAAAAAAACGACAGGTCCGGTAGTGTCGAAAAAGTCAAAAATTGGGATTTTCCCAAATTTTTGCTAAAAGGGGCCAGGGGGCGGGCTGATTGAAAAACGAGCAAAATCAAGCACAGTTGGGGCGTTTTGGGAAAATTGTGAAGGATTTTCCAACGTGGGCAAAAATTGAAAAAAAAGACAGGGCCGGTAGTGTCGAAAAAGTCAAAAATGGGGATTTTCCCAAATCTTTGCTAAAAGGGGCCAGGGGGCGGGCTTATTGAAAAACGAGCAAAATCAAGCACAGTTGGGGCGTTTTGTGAAAATTGTGAAGGATTTTCCAAACCGGGCAAAATTTGAAAAAAAGACAGGGCCGGTAGTGTCGAAAAAGTCAAAAATGGGGATTTTCCCAAACCTTGCTAAAAGGTGCCAGGGGGGCAGACTGAGTCAGAAATGAGCAAAATCAAGCACAGTTGGGGCGTTTTGTGAAAATTGTGAAGGTTTTTCCAAAGTGGGAAAAAATTTGAAAAAAACGACAGGTCCGGTAGTGTCGAAAAAGTCAAAAATTGGGATTTTCCCAAATTTTTGCTAAAAGGGGCCAGGGGGCGGGCTGATTGAAAAACGAGCAAAATCAAGCACAGTTGGGGCGTTTTGGGAAAATTGTGAAGGATTTTCCAACGTGGGCAAAAATTGAAAAAAAAGACAGGGCCGGTAGTGTCGAAAAAGTCAAAAATGGGGATTTTCCCAAATCTTTGCTAAAAGGGGCCAGGGGGCGGGCTTATTGAAAAACGAGCAAAATCAAGCACAGTTGGGGCGTTTTGTGAAAATTGTGAAGGATTTTCCAAACCGGGCAAAATTTGAAAAAAAGACAGGGCCGGTAGTGTCGAAAAAGTCAAAAATGGGGATTTTCCCAAACCTTGCTAAAAGGTGCCAGGGGGCGGACTGAGTCAGAAAGGAGCAAAATCAAGCACAGTTGGGGCGTTTTGGGAAAATTGTGAAGGATTTTCCAACGTGGGCAAAAATTGAAAAAAACGACAGGGCCGGTAGTGTCGAAAAAGTCAAAAATGGGGATTTTCCCAAACCTTGCTAAAAGGGGCCAGGGGGGCAGACTGAGTCAGAAATGAGCAAAATCAAGCACAGTTGGGGCGTTTTGAGAAAATTGTGAAGGATTTTCCAAACCGGGCAAAATTTGAAAAAAACGACAGGTCCGGTAGTGTCGAAAAAGTCAAAAATGGGGATTTTCCCAAACTTTGCTTAAAGAGGCCAGGGGGCGGGCTGATTGAAAAACGAGCAAAATCAAGCACAGTTGGGGCGTTTTGGGAAAATTGTGAAGGACTTTCCAACGTGGGCAAAAATTGAAAAAAACGACAGGGCCGGTAGTGTCGAAAAAGTCAAAAATGGGGATTTTCCCAAACTTTGCTTAAAGAGGCCAGAGGGGGGGGCTGGGTGAAAAACGAGCAAAATCAAGCACAGTTGGGGCGTTTTGTGAAAATTGTGAAGGATTTTCCAACGTGGGCAAAAATTGAAAAAAACGACCGGGCCGGTAGTGTCGAAAAAGTCAAAAATGCGGATTTTCCCAAACCTTGCTAAAAGGGGCCAGGGGGGCGGACTGAGTCAGAAATGAGCAAAATCAAGCACAGTTGGGGTGTTTTGAGAAAATTGTGAAGGATTTTCCAAACCGGGCAAAATTTGAAAAAAACGACAGGGCCGGTAGTGTCGAAAAAGTCAAAAATGGGGATTTTCACAAAGTTTGCTTAAAGAGGCCAGAGAGGGGGGCTGAGTGAAAAACGAGCAAAATCAAGCACAGTTGGGGCGTTTTGTGAAAATTGTGAAGGTTTTTCCAAAGTGGGAAAAAATTTGAAAAAAACGACAGGTCCGGTAGTGTCGAAAAAGTCAAAAATTGGGATTTTCCCAAATTTTTGCTAAAAGGGGCCAGGGGGCGGGCTGATTGAAAAACGAGCAAAATCAAGCACAGTTGGGGCGTTTTGGGAAAATTGTGAAGGATTTTCCAACGTGGGCAAAAATTGAAAAAAAAGACAGGGCCGGTAGTGTCGAAAAAGTCAAAAATGGGGATTTTCCCAAATCTTTGCTAAAAGGGGCCAGGGGGCGGGCTTATTGAAAAACGAGCAAAATCAAGCACAGTTGGGGCGTTTTGTGAAAATTGTGAAGGATTTTCCAAACCGGGCAAAATTTGAAAAAAAGACAGGGCCGGTAGTGTCGAAAAAGTCAAAAATGGGGATTTTCCCAAACCTTGCTAAAAGGTGCCAGGGGGCGGACTGAGTCAGAAAGGAGCAAAATCAAGCACAGTTGGGGCGTTTTGGGAAAATTGTGAAGGATTTTCCAACGTGGGCAAAAATTGAAAAAAACGACAGGGCCGGGTAGTGTCGAAAAAGTCAAAAATGGGGATTTTCCCAAACCTTGCTAAAAGGGGCCAGGGGGGCAGACTGAGTCAGAAATGAGCAAAATCAAGCACAGTTGGGGCGTTTTGAGAAAATTGTGAAGGATTTTCCAAACCGGGCAAAATTTGAAAAAAACGACAGGTCCGGTAGTGTCGAAAAAGTCAAAAATGGGGATTTTCCCAAACTTTGCTTAAAGAGGCCAGGGGGCGGGCTGATTGAAAAACGAGCAAAATCAAGCACAGTTGGGGCGTTTTGGGAAAATTGTGAAGGACTTTCCAACGTGGGCAAAAATTGAAAAAAACGACAGGGCCGGTAGTGTCGAAAAAGTCAAAAATGGGGATTTTCCCAAACTTTGCTTAAAGAGGCCAGAGGGGGGGGCTGGGTGAAAAACGAGCAAAATCAAGCACAGTTGGGGCGTTTTGTGAAAATTGTGAAGGATTTTCCAACGTGGGCAAAAATTGAAAAAAACGACCGGGCCGGTAGTGTCGAAAAAGTCAAAAATGCGGATTTTCCCAAACCTTGCTAAAAGGGGCCAGGGGGGCGGACTGAGTCAGAAATGAGCAAAATCAAGCACAGTTGGGGTGTTTTGAGAAAATTGTGAAGGATTTTCCAAACCGGGCAAAATTTGAAAAAAACGACAGGGCCGGTAGTGTCGAAAAAGTCAAAAATGGGGATTTTCACAAAGTTTGCTTAAAGAGGCCAGAGAGGGGGGCTGAGTGAAAAACGAGCAAAATCAAGCACAGTTGGGGCGTTTTGTGAAAATTGTGAAGGTTTTTCCAAAGTGGGCAAAAATTGAAAGAAACGACAGGGCCGGTAGTGTCGAAAAAGTCAAAAATGGGGATTTTCCCAAACCTTGCTAAAAGGGGCCAGGGGGGCGGACTGAGTCAGAAAGGAGCAAAATCAAGCACAGTTGGGGCGTTTTGGGAAAATTGTGAAGGATTTTCCAAACCGGGCAAAATTTGAAAAAAACGACAGTGCCGGTAGTGTCGAAAAAGTCAAAAATGGGGATTTTCCCAAACTTTGCTTAAAGAGGCCAGAGGGGGGGGGCTGGGTGAAAAAGGAGCAAAATCAAGCACAGTTGGGGCGTTTTGTGAAAATTGTGAAGGATTTTCCAAAGTGGGCAAAAATTGAAAAAAACGACAGGGCCGGTAGTGTCGAAAAAGTCAAAAATGGGGATTTTCACAAACCTTGCTAAAAGGTGCCAGGGGTTGGACTGAGTCAGAAAGGAGCAAAATCAAGCACAGTTGGGGCGTTTTGAGAAAATTGTGAAGGATTTTCCAAAGTGGGAAAAAATTTGAAAAAAACGACAGGTCCGGTAGTGTCGAAAAAGTCAAAAATTGGGATTTTCCCAAATTTTTGCTAAAAGGGGCCAGGGGGCGGGCTGATTGAAAAACGAGCAAAATCAAGCACAGTTGGGGCGTTTTGTGAAAATTGTGAAGGATTTTCCAAACCGGGCAAAATTTGAAAAAAAGACAGGGCCGGTAGTGTCGAAAAAGTCAAAAATGGGGATTTTCCCAAACCTTGCTAAAAGGTGCCAGGGGGCGGACTGAGTCAGAAAGGAGCAAAATCAAGCACAGTTGGGGCGTTTTGGGAAAATTGTGAAGGATTTTCCAACGTGGGCAAAAATTGAAAAAAAAGACAGGGCCGGTAGTGTCGAAAAAGTCAAAAATGGGGATTTTCCCAAATCTTTGCTAAAAGGGGCCAGGGGGCGGGCTTATTGAAAAACGAGCAAAATCAAGCACAGTTGGGGCGTTTTGTGAAAATTGTGAAGGATTTTCCAAACCGGGCAAAATTTGAAAAAAAGACAGGGCCGGTAGTGTCGAAAAAGTCAAAAATGGGGATTTTCCCAAACCTTGCTAAAAGGTGCCAGGGGGCGGACTGAGTCAGAAAGGAGCAAAATCAAGCACAGTTGGGGCGTTTTGGGAAAATTGTGAAGGATTTTCCAACGTGGGCAAAAATTGAAAAAAACGACAGGGCCGGTAGTGTCGAAAAAGTCAAAAATGGGGATTTTCCCAAACCTTGCTAAAAGGGGCCAGGGGGGCAGACTGAGTCAGAAATGAGCAAAATCAAGCACAGTTGGGGCGTTTTGAGAAAATTGTGAAGGATTTTCCAAACCGGGCAAAATTTGAAAAAAACGACAGGTCCGGTAGTGTCGAAAAAGTCAAAAATGGGGATTTTCCCAAACTTTGCTTAAAGAGGCCAGGGGGCGGGCTGATTGAAAAACGAGCAAAATCAAGCACAGTTGGGGCGTTTTGGGAAAATTGTGAAGGACTTTCCAACGTGGGCAAAAATTGAAAAAAACGACAGGGCCGGTAGTGTCGAAAAAGTCAAAAATGGGGATTTTCCCAAACTTTGCTTAAAGAGGCCAGAGGGGGGGGCTGGGTGAAAAACGAGCAAAATCAAGCACAGTTGGGGCGTTTTGTGAAAATTGTGAAGGATTTTCCAACGTGGGCAAAAATTGAAAAAAACGACCGGGCCGGTAGTGTCGAAAAAGTCAAAAATGCGGATTTTCCCAAACCTTGCTAAAAGGGGCCAGGGGGGCGGACTGAGTCAGAAATGAGCAAAATCAAGCACAGTTGGGGTGTTTTGAGAAAATTGTGAAGGATTTTCCAAACCGGGCAAAATTTGAAAAAAACGACAGGGCCGGTAGTGTCGAAAAAGTCAAAAATGGGGATTTTCACAAAGTTTGCTTAAAGAGGCCAGAGAGGGGGGCTGAGTGAAAAACGAGCAAAATCAAGCACAGTTGGGGCGTTTTGTGAAAATTGTGAAGGTTTTTCCAAAGTGGGCAAAAATTGAAAGAAACGACAGGGCCGGTAGTGTCGAAAAAGTCAAAAATGGGGATTTTCCCAAACCTTGCTAAAAGGGGCCAGGGGGGCGGACTGAGTCAGAAAGGAGCAAAATCAAGCACAGTTGGGGCGTTTTGGGAAAATTGTGAAGGATTTTCCAAACCGGGCAAAATTTGAAAAAAACGACAGTGCCGGTAGTGTCGAAAAAGTCAAAAATGGGGATTTTCCCAAACTTTGCTTAAAGAGGCCAGAGGGGGGGGGCTGGGTGAAAAAGGAGCAAAATCAAGCACAGTTGGGGCGTTTTGTGAAAATTGTGAAGGATTTTCCAAAGTGGGCAAAAATTGAAAAAAACGACAGGGCCGGTAGTGTCGAAAAAGTCAAAAATGGGGATTTTCACAAACCTTGCTAAAAGGTGCCAGGGGTTGGACTGAGTCAGAAAGGAGCAAAATCAAGCACAGTTGGGGCGTTTTGAGAAAATTGTGAAGGATTTTCCAAAGTGGGAAAAAATTTGAAAAAAACGACAGGTCCGGTAGTGTCGAAAAAGTCAAAAATTGGGATTTTCCCAAATTTTTGCTAAAAGGGGCCAGGGGGCGGGCTGATTGAAAAACGAGCAAAATCAAGCACAGTTGGGGCGTTTTGTGAAAATTGTGAAGGATTTTCCAAACCGGGCAAAATTTGAAAAAAAGACAGGGCCGGTAGTGTCGAAAAAGTCAAAAATGGGGATTTTCCCAAACCTTGCTAAAAGGTGCCAGGGGGCGGACTGAGTCAGAAAGGAGCAAAATCAAGCACAGTTGGGGCGTTTTGGGAAAATTGTGAAGGATTTTCCAAAGTGGGCAAAAATTGAAAAAAACGACAGGGCCGGTAGTGTCGAAAAAGTCAAAAATGCG
The DNA here is from genome assembly GCF_963691925.1 of Scomber scombrus. Classification (NCBI taxonomy): domain Eukaryota; kingdom Metazoa; phylum Chordata; class Actinopteri; order Scombriformes; family Scombridae; genus Scomber; species Scomber scombrus. Next base: position 191,479 of record NW_026910453.1, on the reverse strand, counting down.
GATTTTCCCAAACCTTGCTAAAAGGGGCCAGGGGGGCGGACTGAGTCAGAAATGAGCAAAATCAAGCACAGTTGGGGCGTTATCGAGAAAATTGTGAAGGATTTTCCAAACCGGGCAAAATTTGAAAAAAACGACAGGTCCGGTAGTGTCGAAAAAGTCAAAAATGGGAATTTTCCAAAACCTTGCTAAAAGGGGCCTGGGGGGCGGACTAAGTAAAAAAGGAGCAAAATCAAGCACAGTTGGGGCGTTGTGTGAAAATTGTGAAGGATTTTCAAAAGTGGGCAAAAATTTAAAAAAAAAACGACAGGTCCGGTAGTGTCGAAAAAGTCAAAAATTGGGATTTTCCCAAATTTTTGCTAAAAGGGGCCAGGGGGCGGGCTTATTGAAAAACGAGCAAAATCAAGCACAGTTGGGGCGTTTTGGGAAAATTGTGAAGGACTTTCCAACGTGGGCAAAAATTGAAAAAAACGACAGGGCCGGTAGTGTCGAAAAAGTCAAAAATGGGGATTTTCCCAAACTTTGCTTAAAGAGGCCAGAGGGGGGGGCTGGGTGAAAAAGGAGCAAAATCAAGCACAGTTGGGGCGTTTTGTGAAAATTGTGAAGGATTTTCCAAAGTGGGCAAAAATTGAAAAAAACGACAGGGCCGGTAGTGTCGAAAAAGTCAAAAATGGGGATTTTCACAAACCTTGCTAAAAGGTGCCAGGGGGTGGACTGAGTCAGAAAGGAGCAAAATCAAGCACAGTTGGGGCGTTTTGAGAAAATTTTGAAGGATTTTCCAAAGTGGGCAAAATTTGAAAAAAACGACAGGTCCGGTAGTGTCGAAAAAGTCAAAAATTGGGATTTTCCCAAATTTTTGCTAAAAGGGGCCAGGGGGCGGGCTGATTGAAAAACGAGCAAAATCAAGCACAGTTGGGGCGTTTTGGGAAAATTGTGAAGGATTTTCAAACGTGGGCAAAAATTGAAAAAAACGACCGGGCCGGTAGTGTCGAAAAAGTCAAAAATGCGGATTTTCCCAAACCTTGCTAAAAGGGGCCAGGGGGGCGGACTGAGTCAGAAATGAGCAAAATCAAGCACAGTTGGGGCGTTTTGTGAAAATTGTGAAGGATTTTCCAAAGTGGGCAAAAATTGAAAAAAACGACAGTGCCGGTAGTGTCGAAAAAGTCAGAAATGGGGATTTTCCCAAATCTTTGCTAAAAGGGGCCAGGGGGCGGGCTTATTGAAAAACGAGCAAAATCAAGCACAGTTGGGGCGTTTTGTGAAAATTGTGAAGGATTTTCCAAACCGGGCAAAATTTGAAAAAAAGACAGGGCCGGTAGTGTCGAAAAAGTCAAAAATGGGGATTTTCCCAAACCTTGCTAAAAGGTGCCAGGGGGCGGACTGAGTCAGAAAGGAGCAAAATCAAGCACAGTTGGGGCGTTTTGGGAAAATTATGAAGGATTTTCCAACGTGGGCAAAAATTGAAAAAAACGACAGGGCCGGTAGTGTCGAAAAAGTCAAAAATGCGGATTTTCCCAAACCTTGCTAAAAGGGGCCAGGGGGGCGGACTGAGTCAGAAATGAGCAAAATCAAGCACAGTTGGGGCGTTATCGAGAAAATTGTGAAGGATTTTCCAAACCGGGCAAAATTTGAAAAAAACGACAGGTCCGGTAGTGTCGAAAAAGTCAAAAATGGGAATTTTCCAAAACCTTGCTAAAAGGGGCCTGGGGGGCGGACTAAGTAAGAAAGGAGCAAAATCAAGCACAGTTGGGGCGTTTTGGGAAAATTGTGAAGGATTTTCCAAACCGGGTAAAATTTGAAAAAAAAGACAGGGCCGGTAGTGTCGAAAAAGTCAAAAATGGAGATTTTCCCAAACCTTGCTAAAAGGGGCCAGGGGGGCGGACTGAGTCAGAAAGGAGCAAAATCAAGCACAGTGGGGGCGTTTTGGGAAAATTGTGAAGGATTTTCCAAACCGGGCAAAATTTGAAAAAAACGACAGTGCCGGTAGTGTCGAAAAAGTCAAAAATGGGGATTTTCCCAAACTTTGCTTAAAGAGGCCAGAGGGGGGGGGCTGGGTGAAAATGGAGCAAAATCAAGCACAGTTGGGGCGTTTTGTGAAAATTGTGAAGGATTTTCCAAAGTGGGCAAAAATTGAAAAAAACGACAGGGCCGGTAGTGTCGAAAAAGTCAAAAATGGGGATTTTCACAAACCTTGCTAAAAGGTGTCAGGGGGTGGACTGAGTCAGAAAGGAGCAAAATCAAGCACAGTTGGGCGTTTTGAGAAAATTGTGAAGGATTTTCCAAAGTGGGCAAAATTTGAAAAAAACGACAGGTCCGGTAGTGTCGAAAAAGTCAAAAATTGGGATTTTCCCAAATTTTTGCTAAAAGGGGCCAGGGGGCGGGCTGATTGAAAAACGAGCAAAATCAAGCACAGTTGGGGCGTTTTGGGAAAATTGTGAAGGATTTTCAAACGTGGGCAAAAATTGAAAAAAACGACCGGGCCGGTAGTGTCGAAAAAGTCAAAAATGCGGATTTTCCCAAACCTTGCTAAAAGGGGCCAGGGGGGCAGACTGAGTCAGAAATGAGCAAAATCAAGCACAGTTGGGGCGTTTTGTGAAAATTGTGAAGGATTTTCCAAAGTGGGCAAAAATTGAAAAAAACGACAGTGCCGGTAGTGTCGAAAAAGTCAGAAATGGGGATTTTCCCAAATCTTTGCTAAAAGGGGCCAGGGGGCGGGCTTATTGAAAAACGAGCAAAATCAAGCACAGTTGGGGCGTTTTGTGAAAATTGTGAAGGATTTTCCAAACCGGGCAAAATTTGAAAAAAAGACAGGGCCGGTAGTGTCGAAAAAGTCAAAAATGGGGATTTTCCCAAACCTTGCTAAAAGGTGCCAGGGGGCGGACTGAGTCAGAAAGGAGCAAAATCAAGCACAGTTGGGGCGTTTTGGGAAAATTATGAAGGATTTTCCAACGTGGGCAAAAATTGAAAAAAACGACTGGGCCGGTAGTGTCGAAAAAGTCAAAAATGCGGATTTTCCCAAACCTTGCTAAAAGGGGCCAGGGGGGCGGACTGAGTCAGAAATGAGCAAAATCAAGCACAGTTGGGGCGTTATCGAGAAAATTGTGAAGGATTTTCCAAACCGGGCAAAATTTGAAAAAAACGACAGGTCCGGTAGTGTCGAAAAAGTCAAAAATGGGAATTTTCCAAAACCTTGCTAAAAGGGGCCTGGGGGGCGGACTAAGTAAGAAAGGAGCAAAATCAAGCACAGTTGGGGCGTTTTGGGAAAATTGTGAAGGATTTTCCAAACCGGGTAAAATTTGAAAAAAAAGACAGGGCCGGTAGTGTCGAAAAAGTCAAAAATGGAGATTTTCCCAAACCTTGCTAAAAGGGGCCAGGGGGGCGGACTGAGTCAGAAAGGAGCAAAATCAAGCACAGTTGGGGCGTTTTGGGAAAATTGTGAAGGATTTTCCAAACCGGGCAAAATTTGAAAAAAACGACAGTGCCGGTAGTGTCGAAAAAGTCAAAAATGGGGATTTTCCCAAACTTTGCTTAAAGAGGCCAGAGGGGGGGGGCTGGGTGAAAATGGAGCAAAATCAAGCACAGTTGGGGCGTTTTGTGAAAATTGTGAAGGATTTTCCAAAGTGGGCAAAAATTGAAAAAAACGACAGGGCCGGTAGTGTCGAAAAAGTCAAAAATGGGGATTTTCACAAACCTTGCTAAAAGGTGTCAGGGGGTGGACTGAGTCAGAAAGGAGCAAAATCAAGCACAGTTGGGCGTTTTGAGAAAATTGTGAAGGATTTTCCAAAGTGGGCAAAATTTGAAAAAAACGACAGGTCCGATAGTGTCGAAAAAGTCAAAAATTGGGATTTTCCCAAATTTTTGCTAAAAGGGGCCAGGGGGCGGGCTGATTGAAAAACGAGCAAAATCAAGCACAGTTGGGGCGTTTTGTGAAAATTGTGAAGGATTTTCCAAACCGGGCAAAATTTGAAAAAAAGACAGGGCCGGTAGTGTCGAAAAAGTCAAAAATGGGGATTTTCCCAAACCTTGCTAAAAGGGGCCAGGGGGGCGGACTGAGTCAGAAAGGAGCAAAATCAAGCACAGTTGGGGCGTTTTGGGAAAATTGTGAAGGATTTTCCAAACCGGGCAAAATTTGAAAAAAACGACAGGGCCGGTAGTGTCGAAAAAGTCAAAAATGGGGATTTTCCCAAATCCTTGCTAAAAGGGGCCAGGGGGGCGGGCTGAGTGAGAAAGGAGCAAAATCAAGCACAGTTGGGGCGTTGTGTGAAAATTGTGAAGGATTTTCCAAACCGGGCAAAATTTGAAAAAAACGACAGGGCCGGTAGTGTCGAAAAAGTCAAAAATGGGGATTTTCACAAAGTTTGCTTAAAGAGGCCAGAGGGGGGGGCTGGGTGAAAAAGGAGCAAAATCAAGCACAGTTGGGGCGTTTTGTGAAAATTGTGAAGGATTTTCCAAACCGGGTAAAATTTGAAAAAAAAGACAGGGCCGGTAGTGTCGAAAAAGTCAAAAATGGGGATTTTCCCAAACCTTGCTAAAAGGGGCCAGGGGGGCGGACTGAGTCAGAAAGGAGCAAAATCAAGCACAGTTGGGGCGTTTTGGGAAAATTGTGAAGGATTTTCCAAACCGGGCAAAATTTGAAAAAAAACGACAGGTCCGGTAGTGTCGAAAAAGTCAAAAATGGGGATTTTCCCAAACCTTGCTAAAAGGGGCCAGGGGGGCGGACTGAGTGAGAAAGGAGCAAAATCAAGCACAGTTGGGGCGTTTTGGGAAAATTGTGAAGGATTTTCCAAACCGGGCAAAATTTGAAAAAAACGACAGTGCCGGTAGTGTCGAAAAAGTCAAAAATGGGGATTTTCCCAAACTTTGCTTAAAGAGGCCAAAGGGGGGGGCTGGGTGAAAAAGGAGCAAAATCAAGCACAGTTGGGGCGTTTTGTGAAAATTGTGAAGGATTTTCAAAAGTGGGCAAAAATTGAAAAAAACGACAGGGCCGGTAGTGTCGAAAAAGTCAAAAATGGGGATTTTCACAAACCTTGCTAAAAGGTGCCAGGGGGTGGACTGAGTCAGAAAGGAGCAAAATCAAGCACAGTTGGGGCGTTTTGAGAAAATTGTGAAGGATTTTCCAAAGTGGGCAAAATTTGAAAAAAACGACAGGGCCGGTAGTGTCGAAAAAGTCAAAAATCCGGATTTTCCCAAATCTTTGCTAAAAGGGGCCAGGGGGCGGGCTTATTGAAAAACGAGCAAAATCAAGCACAGTTGGGGCGTTTTGAGAAAATTGTGAAGGATTTTCCAAAGTGGGCAAAATTTGAAAAAAACGACAGGTCCGGTAGTGTCGAAAAAGTCAAAAATTGGGATTTTCCCAAATTTTTGCTAAAAGGGGCCAGGGGGCGGGCTGATTGAAAAACGAGCAAAATCAAGCACAGTTGGGGCGTTTTGGGAAAATTGTGAAGGATTTTCCAACGTGGGCAAAAATTGAAAAAAACGACCGGGCCGGTAGTGTCGAAAAAGTCAAAAATGCGGATTTTCCCAAACCTTGCTAAAAGGGGCCAGGGGGGCGGACTGAGTCAGAAATGAGCAAAATCAAGCACAGTTGGGGCGTTTTGTGAAAATTGTGAAGGATTTTCCAAAGTGGGCAAAAATTGAAAAAAACGACAGTGCCGGTAGTGTCGAAAAAGTCAGAAATGGGGATTTTCCCAAATCTTTGCTAAAAGGGGCCAGGGGGCGGGCTTATTGAAAAACGAGCAAAATCAAGCACAGTTGGGGCGTTTTGTGAAAATTGTGAAGGATTTTCCAAACCGGGCAAAATTTGAAAAAAAGACAGGGCCGGTAGTGTCGAAAAAGTCAAAAATGGGGATTTTCCCAAACCTTGCTAAAAGGTGCCAGGGGGCGGACTGAGTCAGAAAGGAGCAAAATCAAGCACAGTTGGGGCGTTTTGGGAAAATTGTGAAGGATTTTCCGACGTGGGCAAAAATTGAAAAAAACGACAGGGCCGGTAGTGTCGAAAAAGTCAAAAATGCGGATTTTCCCAAACCTTGCTAAAAGGGGCCAGGGGGGCGGACTGAGTCAGAAATGAGCAAAATCAAGCACAGTTGGGGCGTTATCGAGAAAATTGTTAAGGATTTTCCAAACCGGGCAAAATTTGAAAAAAACGACAGGTCCGGTAGTGTCGAAAAAGTCAAAAATGGGAATTTTCCAAAACCTTGCTAAAAGGGGCCTGGGGGGCGGACTAAGTAAGAAAGGAGCAAAATCAAGCACAGTTGGGGCGTTTTGGGAAAATTGTGAAGGATTTTCCAAACCGGGCAAAATTTGAAAAAAAGACAGCGCCGGTAGTGTCGAAAAAGTCAAAAATGGGGATTTTCCCAAACCTTGCTAAAAGGTGCCAGGGGGCGGACTGAGTCAGAAATGAGCAAAATCAAGCACAGTTGGGGCGTTTTGAGAAAATTGTGAAGGATTTTCCAAACCGGGCAAAATTTGAAAAAAACGACAGGGCCGGTAGTGTCGAAAAAGTCAAAAATGGGGATTTTCCCAAATCTTTGCTAAAAAGGGCCAGGGGGCGGGCTTATTGAAAAACGAGCAAAATCAAGCACAGTTGGGGCGTTTTGTGAAAATTGTGAAGGATTTTCCAAACCGGGTTAAATTTGAAAAAAAAGACAGGGCCGGTAGTGTCGAAAAAGTCAAAAATGGGGATTTTCACAAAATTTGCTTAAAGAGGCCAGAGGGGGGGGCTGAGTGAAAAACGAGCAAAATCAAGCACAGTTGGGGCGTTTTGTGAAAATTGTGAAGGATTTTCCAAAGTGGGCAAAAATTGAAAAAAAACGACAGGGCCGGTAGTGTCGAAAAAGTCAAAAATGGGGATTTTCCCAAACCTTGCTAAAAGGGGCCAGGGGGGCGGACTGAGTGAGAAAGGAGCAAAATCAAGCACAGTTGGGGCGTTTTGGGAAAATTGTGAAGGATTTTCCAAACCGGGCAAAATTTGAAAAAAACGACAGTGCCGGTAGTGTCGAAAAAGTCAAAAATGGGGATTTTCCCAAACTTTGCTTAAAGAGGCCAAAGGGGGGGGCTGGGTGAAAAAGGAGCAAAATCAAGCACAGTTGGGGCGTTTTGTGAAAATTGTGAAGGATTTTCAAAAGTGGGCAAAAATTGAAAAAAACGACAGGGCCGGTAGTGTCGAAAAAGTCAAAAATGGGGATTTTCACAAACCTTGCTAAAAGGTGCCAGGGGGTGGACTGAGTCAGAAAGGAGCAAAATCAAGCACAGTTGGGGCGTTTTGAGAAAATTGTGAAGGATTTTCCAAAGTGGGCAAAATTTTAAAAAAACGACAGGGCCGGTAGTGTCGAAAAAGTCAAAAATCCGGATTTTCCCAAATCTTTGCTAAAAGGGGCCAGGGGGCGGGCTTATTGAAAAACGAGCAAAATCAAGCACAGTTGGGGCGTTTTGAGAAAATTGTGAAGGATTTTCCAAAGTGGGCAAAATTTGAAAAAAACGACAGGTCCGGTAGTGTCGAAAAAGTCAAAAATTGGGATTTTCCCAAATTTTTGCTAAAAGGGGCCAGGGGGCGGGCTGATTGAAAAACGAGCAAAATCAAGCACAGTTGGGGCGTTTTGGGAAAATTGTGAAGGATTTTCCAACGTGGGCAAAAATTGAAAAAAACGACCGGGCCGGTAGTGTCGAAAAAGTCAAAAATGCGGATTTTCCCAAACCTTGCTAAAAGGGGCCAGGGGGGCGGACTGAGTCAGAAATGAGCAAAATCAAGCACAGTTGGGGCGTTTTGTGAAAATTGTGAAGGATTTTCCAAAGTGGGCAAAAATTGAAAAAAACGACAGTGCCGGTAGTGTCGAAAAAGTCAGAAATGGGGATTTTCCCAAATCTTTGCTAAAAGGGGCCAGGGGGCGGGCTTATTGAAAAACGAGCAAAATCAAGCACAGTTGGGGCGTTTTGTGAAAATTGTGAAGGATTTTCCAAACCGGGCAAAATTTGAAAAAAAGACAGGGCCGGTAGTGTCGAAAAAGTCAAAAATGGGGATTTTCCCAAACCTTGCTAAAAGGTGCCAGGGGGCGGACTGAGTCAGAAAGGAGCAAAATCAAGCACAGTTGGGGCGTTTTGAGAAAATTGTGAAGGATTTTCCAAAGTGGGCAAAATTTGAAAAAAACGACTGGTCCGGTAGTGTCGAAAAAGTCAAAAATTGGGATTTTCCCAAATTTTTGCTAAAAGGGGCCAGGGGGCGGGCTGATTGAAAAACGAGCAAAATCAAGCACAGTTGGGGCGTTTTGGGAAAATTGTGAAGGATTTTCCAAACCGGGCAAAATTTGAAAAAAAGACAGGGCCGGTAGTGTCGAAAAAGTCAAAAATGGGGATTTTCCCAAACCTTGCTAAAAGGTGCCAGGGGGGCGGACTGAGTCAGAAATGAGCAAAATCAAGCACAGTTGGGGCGTTTTGAGAAAATTGTGAAGGATTTTCCAAACCGGGCAAAATTTGAAAAAAACGACAGGGCCGGTAGTGTCGAAAAAGTAAAAAATGCGGATTTTCCCAAATCTTTGCTAAAAAGGGCCAGGGGGCGGGCTTATTGAAAAACGAGCAAAATCAAGCACAGTTGGGGCGTTTTGTGAAAATTGTGAAGGATTTTCCAAACCGGGTTAAATTTGAAAAAAAAGACAGGGCCGGTAGTGTCGAAAAAGTCAAAAATGGGGATTTTCACAAAATTTGCTTAAAGAGGCCAGAGGGGGGGGCTGAGTGAAAAACGAGCAAAATCAAGCACAGTTGGGGCGTTTTGTGAAAATTGTGAAGGATTTTCCAAAGTGGGCAAAAATTGAAAAAAACGACAGGGCCGGTAGTGTCGAAAAAGTCAAAAATGGGGATTTTCCCAAACCTTGCTAAAAGGGGCCAGGGGGGCGGACTGAGTGAGAAAGGAGCAAAATCAAGCACAGTTGGGGCGTTTTGTGAAAATTGTGAAGGATTTTCCAAAGTGGGCAAAAATTGAAAAAAACGACAGGGCCGGTAGTGTCGAAAAAGTCAAAAATGGGGATTTTCACAAACCTTGCTAAAAGGTGCCAGGGGGTGGACTGAGTCAGAAAGGAGCAAAATCAAGCACAGTTGGGGCGTTTTGAGAAAATTGTGAAGGATTTTCCAAAGTGGGCAAAATTTGAAAAAAACGACTGGTCCGGTAGTGTCGAAAAAGTCAAAAATTGGGATTTTCCCAAATTTTTGCTAAAAGGGGCCAGGGGGCGGGCTGATTGAAAAACGAGCAAAATCAAGCACAGTTGGGGCGTTTTGTGAAAATTGTGAAGGATTTTCCAAACCGGGCAAAATTTGAAAAAAAGACAGGGCCGGTAGTGTCGAAAAAGTCAAAAATGGGGATTTTCCCAAATTTTTGCTAAAAGGGGCCAGGGGGCGGGCTGATTGAAAAACGAGCAAAATCAAGCACAGTTGGGGCGTTTTGTGAAAATTGTGAAGGATTTTCCAAAGTGGGCAAAATTTGAAAAAAAGACAGGGCCGGTAGTGTCGAAAAAGTAAAAAATGGGGATTTTCCCAAACCTTGCTAAAAGGTGCCAGGGGGGCGGACTGAGTCAGAAATGAGCAAAATCAAGCACAGTTGGGGCGTTTTGAGAAAATTGTGAAGGATTTTCCAAACCGGGCAAAATTTGCAAAAAACGACAGGGCCGGTAGTGTCGAAAAAGTCAAAAATGCGGATTTTCCCAAATCTTTGCTAAAAGGGGCCAGGGGGCGGGCTTATTGAAAAACGAGCAAAATCAAGCACAGTTGGGGCGTTTTGTGAAAATTGTGAAGGATTTTCTAAAGTGGGCAAAATTTGAAAAAAAACGACTGGTCCGGTAGTGTCGAAAAAGTCAAAAATTGGGATTTTCCCAAATTTTTGCTAAAAGGGGCCAGGGGGCGGGCTTATTGAAAAACGAGCAAAATCAAGCACAGTTGGGGCGTTTTGTGAAAATTGTGAAGGATTTTCCATACCGGGTAAAATTTGAAAAAAAAGACAGGGCCGGTAGTGTCGAAAAAGTCAAAAATGGGGATTTTCCCAAACCTTGCTAAAAGGGGCCAGGGGGGCGGACTGAGTCAGAAAGGAGCAAAATCAAGCACAGTTGGGGCGTTTTGGGAAAATTGTGAAGGATTTTCCAAACCGGGCAAAATTTGAAAAAAACGACAGTGCCGGTAGTGTCGAAAAAGTCAAAAATGGGGATTTTCCCAAACTTTGCTTAAAGAGGCCAGAGGGGGGGGGGCTGGGTGAAAAAGGAGCAAAATCAAGCACAGTTGGGGCGTTTTGTGAAAATTGTGAAGGATTTTCCAAAGTGGGCAAAAATTGAAAAAAACGACAGGGCCGGTAGTGTCGAAAAAGTCAAAAATGGGGATTTTCACAAACCTTGCTAAAAGGTGCCAGGGGGTGGACTGAGTCAGAAAGGAGCAAAATCAAGCACAGTTGGGGCGTTTTGAGAAAATTGTGAAGGATTTTCCAAAGTGGGCAAAATTTGAAAAAAACGACTGGTCCGGTAGTGTCGAAAAAGTCAAAAATTGGGATTTTCCCAAATTTTTGCTAAAAGGGGCCAGGGGCGGGCTGATTGAAAAACGAGCAAAATCAAGCACAGTTGGGGCGTTTTGTGAAAATTGTGAAGGATTTTCCAAACCGGGCAAAATTTGAAAAAAAGACAGGGCCGGTAGTGTCGAAAAAGTCAAAAATGGGGATTTTCCCAAACCTTGCTAAAAGGTGCCAGGGGGGCGGACTGAGTCAGAAATGAGCAAAATCAAGCACAGTTGGGGCGTTTTGAATAAAATGGTGAAGGATTTTCCAAACCGGGCAAAATTTGAAAAAAAGACAGGGCCAGTAGTGTCGAAAAAGTCAAAAATGGGGATTTTCCCAAACCTTGCTAAAAGGGGCCAGGGGGGCGGACTGAGTCAGAAAGGAGCAAAATCAAGCACAGTTGGGGCGTTTTGAGAAAATTGTGAAGGATTTTCCAAACCGGGCAAAATTTGCAAAAAACGACAGGGCCGGTAGTGTCGAAAAAGTCAAAAATGCGGATTTTCCCAAATCTTTGCTAAAAGGGGCCAGGGGGCGGGCTTATTGAAAAACGAGCAAAATCAAGCACAGTTGGGGCGTTTTGTGAAAATTGTGAAGGATTTTCCAAACCGGGTTAAATTTGAAAAAAAAGACATGGCCGGTAGTGTCGAAAAAGTAAAAAATGCGGATTTTCCCAAATCTTTGCTAAAAAGGGCCAGGGGGCGGGCTTATTGAAAAACGAGCAAAATCAAGCACAGTTGGGGCGTTTTGTGAAAATTGTGAAGGATTTTCCAAACCGGGTTAAATTTGAAAAAAAAGACAGGGCCGGTAGTGTCGAAAAAGTCAAAAATGGGGATTTTCACAAAATTTGCTTAAAGAGGCCAGAGGGGGGGGCTGAGTGAAAAACGAGCAAAATCAAGCACAGTTGGGGCGTTTTGTGAAAATTGTGAAGGATTTTCCAAAGTGGGCAAAAATTGAAAAAAACGACAGGGCCGGTAGTGTCGAAAAAGTCAAAAATGGGGATTTTCCCAAACCTTGCTAAAAGGGGCCAGGGGGGCGGACTGAGTCAGAAAGGAGCAAAATCAAGCACAGTTGGGGCGTTTTGGGAAAATTGTGAAGGATTTTCCAAACCGGGCAAAATTTGAAAAAAACGACAGGGCCGGTAGTGTCGAAAAAGTAAAAAATGCGGATTTTCCCAAATCTTTGCTAAAAAGGGCCAGGGGGCGGGCTTATTGAAAAACGAGCAAAATCAAGCACAGTTGGGGCGTTTTGTGAAAATTGTGAAGGATTTTCCAAACCGGGTTAAATTTGAAAAAAAAGACAGGGCCGGTAGTGTCGAAAAAGTCAAAAATGGGGATTTTCACAAAATTTGCTTAAAGAGGCCAGAGGGGGGGGGCTGAGTGAAAAACGAGCAAAATCAAGCACAGTTGGGGCGTTTTGTGAAAATTGTGAAGGATTTTCCAAAGTGGGCAAAAATTGAAAAAAACGACAGGGCCGGTAGTGTCGAAAAAGTCAAAAATGGGGATTTTCCCAAACCTTGCTAAAAGGGGCCAGGGGGGCGGACTGAGTGAGAAAGGAGCAAAATCAAGCACAGTTGGGGCGTTTTGTGAAAATTGTGAAGGATTTTCCAAAGTGGGCAAAAATTGAAAAAAACGACAGGGCCGGTAGTGTCGAAAAAGTCAAAAATGGGGATTTTCACAAACCTTGCTAAAAGGTGCCAGGGGGTGGACTGAGTCAGAAAGGAGCAAAATCAAGCACAGTTGGGGCGTTTTGAGAAAATTGTGAAGGATTTTCCAAAGTGGGCAAAATTTGAAAAAAACGACTGGTCCGGTAGTGTCGAAAAAGTCAAAAATTGGGATTTTCCCAAATTTTTGCTAAAAGGGGCCAGGGGGCGGGCTGATTGAAAAACGAGCAAAATCAAGCACAGTTGGGGCGTTTTGTGAAAATTGTGAAGGATTTTCCAAACCGGGCAAAATTTGAAAAAAAGACAGGGCCGGTAGTGTCGAAAAAGTCAAAAATGGGGATTTTCCCAAATTTTTGCTAAAAGGGGCCAGGGGGCGGGCTGATTGAAAAACGAGCAAAATCAAGCACAGTTGGGGCGTTTTGTGAAAATTGTGAAGGATTTTCCAAACCGGGCAAAATTTGAAAAAAAGACAGGGCCGGTAGTGTCGAAAAAGTCAAAAATGGGGATTTTCCCAAACCTTGCTAAAAGGTGCCAGGGGGGCGGACTGAGTCAGAAATGAGCAAAATCAAGCACAGTTGGGGCGTTTTGAGAAAATTGTGAAGGATTTTCCAAACCGGGCAAAATTTGCAAAAAACGACAGGGCCGGTAGTGTCGAAAAAGTCAAAAATGCGGATTTTCCCAAATCTTTGCTAAAAGGGGCCAGGGGGCGGGCTTATTGAAAAACGAGCAAAATCAAGCACAGTTGGGGCGTTTTGTGAAAATTGTGAAGGATTTTCCAAACCGGGTTAAATTTGAAAAAAAAGACATGGCCGGTAGTGTCGAAAAAGTAAAAAATGCGGATTTTCCCAAATCTTTGCTAAAAAGGGCCAGGGGGCGGGCTTATTGAAAAACGAGCAAAATCAAGCACAGTTGGGGCGTTTTGTGAAAATTGTGAAGGATTTTCCAAACCGGGTTAAATTTGAAAAAAAAGACAGGGCCGGTAGTGTCGAAAAAGTCAAAAATGGGGATTTTCACAAAATTTGCTTAAAGAGGCCAGAGGGGGGGGCTGAGTGAAAAACGAGCAAAATCAAGCACAGTTGGGGCGTTTTGTGAAAATTGTGAAGGATTTTCCAAAGTGGGCAAAAATTGAAAAAAACGACAGGGCCGGTAGTGTCGAAAAAGTCAAAAATGGGGATTTTCCCAAACCTTGCTAAAAGGGGCCAGGGGGGCGGACTGAGTCAGAAAGGAGCAAAATCAAGCACAGTTGGGGCGTTTTGGGAAAATTGTGAAGGATTTTCCAAACCGGGCAAAATTTGAAAAAAACGACAGTGCCGGTAGTGTCGAAAAGGTCAAAAATGGGGATTTTCCCAAACTTTGCTTAAAGAGGCCAAAGGGGGGGGGCTGGGTGAAAAAGGAGCAAAATCAAGCACAGTTGGGGCGTTTTGTGAAAATTGTGAAGGATTTTCCAAAGTGGGCAAAAATTGAAAAAAACGACAGGGCCGGTAGTGTCGAAAAAGTCAAAAATGGGGATTTTCACAAACCTTGCTAAAAGGTGCCAGGGGGTGGACTGAGTCAGAAAGGAGCAAAATCAAGCACAGTTGGGGCGTTTTGAGAAAATTGTGAAGGATTTTCCAAAGTGGGCAAAATTTGAAAAAAAGACAGGGCCGGTAGTGTCGAAAAAGTAAAAAATGGGGATTTTCCCAAACCTTGCTAAAAGGTGCCAGGGGGGCGGACTGAGTCAGAAATGAGCAAAATCAAGCACAGTTGGGGCGTTTTGAGAAAATTGTGAAGGATTTTCCAAACCGGGCAAAATTTGCAAAAAACGACAGGGCCGGTAGTGTCGAAAAAGTCAAAAATGCGGATTTTCCCAAATCTTTGCTAAAAGGGGCCAGGGGGCGGGCTTATTGAAAAACGAGCAAAATCAAGCACAGTTGGGGCGTTTTGTGAAAATTGTGAAGGATTTTCTAAAGTGGGCAAAATTTGAAAAAAAACGACTGGTCCGGTAGTGTCGAAAAAGTCAAAAATTGGGATTTTCCCAAATTTTTGCTAAAAGGGGCCAGGGGGCGGGCTTATTGAAAAACGAGCAAAATCAAGCACAGTTGGGGCGTTTTGTGAAAATTGTGAAGGATTTTCCATACCGGGTAAAATTTGAAAAAAAAGACAGGGCCGGTAGTGTCGAAAAAGTCAAAAATGGGGATTTTCACAAAATTTGCTTAAAGAGGCAAGAGGGGGGGGCTGAGTGAAAAACGAGCAAAATCAAGCACAGTTGGGGCGTTTTGTGAAAATTGTGAAGGATTTTCCAAAGTGGGCAAAAATTGAAAAAAACGACAGGGCCGGTAGTGTCGAAAAAGTCAAAAATGGGGATTTTCCCAAACCTTGCTAAAAGGGGCCAGGGGGGGCGGACTGAGTCAGAAAGGAGCAAAATCAAGCACAGTTGGGGCGTTTTGGGAAAATTGTGAAGGATTTTCCAAACCGGGCAAAATTTGAAAAAAACGACAGTGCCGGTAGTGTCGAAAAGGTCAAAAATGGGGATTTTCCCAAACTTTGCTTAAAGAGGCCAAAGGGGGGGGGCTGGGTGAAAAAGGAGCAAAATCAAGCACAGTTGGGGCGTTTTGTGAAAATTGTGAAGGATTTTCCAAAGTGGGCAAAAATTGAAAAAAACGACAGGGCCGGTAGTGTCGAAAAAGTAAAAAATGGGGATTTTCACAAACCTTGCTAAAAGGGGCCAGGGGGTGGACTGAGTCAGAAAGGAGCAAAATCAAGCACAGTTGGGGCGTTTTGAGAAAATTGTGAAGGATTTTCCAAAGTGGGCAAAATTTGAAAAAAACGACTGGTCCGGTAGTGTCGAAAAAGTCAAAAATTGGGATTTTCCCAAATTTTTGCTAAAAGGGGCCAGGGGGCGGGCTGATTGAAAAACGAGCAAAATCAAGCACAGTTGGGGCGTTTTGTGAAAATTGTGAAGGATTTTCCAAACCGGGCAAAATTTGAAAAAAAGACAGGGCCGGTAGTGTCGAAAAAGTAAAAAATGGGGATTTTCCCAAACCTTGCTAAAAGGTGCCAGGGGGGCGGACTGAGTCAGAAATGAGCAAAATCAAGCACAGTTGGGGCGTTTTGAGAAAATTGTGAAGGATTTTCCAAACCGGGCAAAATTTGCAAAAAACGACAGGGCCGGTAGTGTCGAAAAAGTCAAAAATGCGGATTTTCCCAAATCTTTGCTAAAAGGGGCCAGGGGGGCGGACTGAGTCAGAAAGGAGCAAAATCAAGCACAGTTGGGGCGTTTTGGAAAATTGTGAAGGATTTTCCAAAGTGGGCAAAATTTGAAAAAAACGACTGGTCCGGTAGTGTCGAAAAAGTCAAAAATTGGGATTTTCCCAAATTTTTGCTAAAAGGGGCCAGGGGCGGGCTGATTGAAAAACGAGCAAAATCAAGCACAGTTGGGGCGTTTTGTGAAAATTGTGAAGGATTTTCCAAACCGGGCAAAATTTGAAAAAAAGACAGGGCCGGTAGTGTCGAAAAAGTCAAAAATGGGGATTTTCCCAAACCTTGCTAAAAGGTGCCAGGGGGGCGGACTGAGTCAGAAATGAGCAAAATCAAGCACAGTTGGGGCGTTTTGAATAAAATGGTGAAGGATTTTCCAAACCGGGCAAAATTTGAAAAAAAGACAGGGCCAGTAGTGTCGAAAAAGTCAAAAATGGGGATTTTCCCAAACCTTGCTAAAAGGGGCCAGGGGGGCGGACTGAGTCAGAACGGAGCAAAATCAAGCACAGTTGGGGCGTTTTGAGAAAATTGTGAAGGATTTTCCAAACCGGGCAAAATTTGCAAAAAACGACAGGGCCGGTAGTGTCGAAAAAGTCAAAAATGCGGATTTTCCCAAATCTTTGCTAAAAGGGGCCAGGGGGCGGGCTTATTGAAAAACGAGCAAAATCAAGCACAGTTGGGGCGTTTTGTGAAAATTGTGAAGGATTTTCCAAAGCGGGTTAAATTTGAAAAAAAAGACATGGCCGGTAGTGTCGAAAAAGTCAAAAATGCGGATTTTCCCAAATCTTTGCTAAAAAGGGCCAGGGGGCGGGCTTATTGAAAAACGAGCAAAATCAAGCACAGTTGGGGCGTTTTGTGAAAATTGTGAAGGATTTTCCAAACCGGGTTAAATTTGAAAAAAAAGACAGGGCCGGTAGTGTCGAAAAAGTCAAAAATGGGGATTTTCACAAAATTTGCTTAAAGAGGCCAGAGGGGGGGGGCTGAGTCAGAAAGGAGCAAAATCAAGCACAGTTGGGGCGTTTTGAGAAAATTGTGAAGGATTTTCCAAACCGGGCAAAATTTGCAAAAAACGACAGGGCCGGTAGTGTCGAAAAAGTCAAAAATGCGGATTTTCCCAAATCTTTGCTAAAAGGGGCCAGGGGGCGGGCTTATTGAAAAACGAGCAAAATCAAGCACAGTTGGGGCGTTTTGTGAAAATTGTGAAGGATTTTCCAAAGCGGGTTAAATTTGAAAAAAAAGACATGGCCGGTAGTGTCGAAAAAGTCAAAAATGCGGATTTTCCCAAATCTTTGCTAAAAAGGGCCAGGGGGCGGGCTTATTGAAAAACGAGCAAAATCAAGCACAGTTGGGGCGTTTTGTGAAAATTGTGAAGGATTTTCCAAACCGGGTTAAATTTGAAAAAAAAGACAGGGCCGGTAGTGTCGAAAAAGTCAAAAATGGGGATTTTCACAAAATTTGCTTAAAGAGGCCAGAGGGGGGGGGGCTGAGTGAAAAACGAGCAAAATCAAGCACAGTTGGGGCGTTTTGTGAAAATTGTGAAGGATTTTCCAAAGTGGGCAAAAATTGAAAAAAACGACAGGGCCGGTAGTGTCGAAAAAGTCAAAAATGGGGATTTTCCCAAACCTTGCTAAAAGGGGCCAGGGGGGCGGACTGAGTGAGAAAGGAGCAAAATCAAGCACAGTTGGGGCGTTTTGGGAAAATTGTGAAGGATTTTCCAAACCGGGCAAAATTTGAAAAAAACGACAGTGCCGGTAGTGTCGAAAAAGTCAAAAATGGGGATTTTCCCAAACTTTGCTTAAAGAGGCCAAAGGGGGGGGGCTGGGTGAAAAAGGAGCAAAATCAAGCACAGTTGGGGCGTTTTGTGAAAATTGTGAAGGATTTTCCAAAGTGGGCAAAAATTGAAAAAAACGACAGGGCCGGTAGTGTCGAAAAAGTCAAAAATGGGGATTTTCACAAACCTTGCTAAAAGGTGCCAGGGGGTGGACTGAGTCAGAAAGGAGCAAAATCAAGCACAGTTGGGGCGTTTTGAGAAAATTGTGAAGGATTTTCCAAAGTGGGCAAAATTTGAAAAAAACGACTGGTCCGGTAGTGTCGAAAAAGTCAAAAATTGGGATTTTCCCAAATTTTTGCTAAAAGGGGCCAGGGGGCGGGCTGATTGAAAAACGAGCAAAATCAAGCACAGTTGGGGCGTTTTGTGAAAATTGTGAAGGATTTTCCAAACCGGGCAAAATTTGAAAAAAAGACAGGGCCGGTAGTGTCGAAAAAGTAAAAAATGGGGATTTTCCAAACCTTGCTAAAAGGTGCCAGGGGGGCGGACTGAGTCAGAAATGAGCAAAATCAAGCACAGTTGGGGCGTTTTGGGAAAATTGTGAAGGATTTTCCAAACCGGGCAAAATTTGAAAAAAACGACAGTGCCGGTAGAGTCGAAAAAGTCAAAAATGGGGATTTTCCCAAACTTTGCTTAAAGAGGCCAGAGGGGGGGGGCTGGGTGAAAAAGGAGCAAAATCAAGCACAGTTGGGGCGTTTTCTGAAAATTGTGAAGGATTTTCCAAAGTGGGCAAAATTGAAAAAAACGACAGGGCCGGTAGTGTCGAAAAAGTCAAAAATGGGGATTTTCACAGACCTTGCTAAAAGGTGCCAGGGGGTGGACTGAGTCAGAAAGGAGCAAAATCAAGCACAGTTGGGGCGTTTTGAGAAAATTGTGAAGGATTTTCCAAAGTGGGCAAAATTTGAAAAAAACGACTGGTCCGGTAGTGTCGAAAAAGTCAAAAATTGGGATTTTCCCAAATTTTTGCTAAAAGGGGCCAGGGGGCGGGCTGAGTCAGAAAGGAGCAAAATCAAGCACAGTTGGGGCGTTTTGAGAAAATTGTGAAGGATTTTCCAAACGGGCAAAATTTGAAAAAAACGACTGGTCCGGTAGTGTCGAAAAAGTCAAAAATTGGGATTTTCCCAAATTTTTGCTAAAAGGGGCCAGGGGGGCGGGCTGATTGAAAAACGAGCAAAATCAAGCACAGTTGGGGCGTTTTGTGAAAATTGTGAAGGATTTTCCAAACCGGGCAAAATTTGAAAAAAAGACAGGGCCGGTAGTGTCGAAAAAGTCAAAAATGGGGATTTTCCCAAATTTTTGCTAAAAGGGGCCAGGGGGCGGGCTGATTGAAAAACGAGCAAAATCAAGCACAGTTGGGGCGTTTTGTGAAAATTGTGAAGGATTTTCCAAACCGGGCAAAATTTGAAAAAAAGACAGGGCCGGTAGTGTCGAAAAAGTCAAAAATGGGGATTTTCCCAAACCTTGCTAAAAGGTGCCAGGGGGGCGGACTGAGTCAGAAATGAGCAAAATCAAGCACAGTTGGGGCGTTTTGAGAAAATTGTGAAGGATTTTCCAAACCGGGCAAAATTTGCAAAAAACGACAGGGCCGGTAGTGTCGAAAAAGTCAAAAATGCGGATTTTCCCAAATCTTTGCTAAAAGGGGCCAGGGGGCGGGCTTATTGAAAAACGAGCAAAATCAAGCACAGTTGGGGCGTTTTGTGAAAATTGTGAAGGATTTTCCAAACCGGGTTAAATTTGAAAAAAAAGACATGGCCGGTAGTGTCGAAAAAAGTCAAAAATGCGGATTTTCCCAAATCTTTGCTAAAAGGGGCCAGGGGGCGGGCTTATTGAAAAACGAGCAAAATCAAGCACAGTTGGGGCGTTTTGTGAAAATTGTGAAGGATTTTCCAAACCGGGCAAAATTTGAAAAAAAGACAGGGCCGGTAGTGTCGAAAAAGTCAAAAATGGGGATTTTCCCAAATTTTTGCTAAAAGGGGCCAGGGGGCGGGCTGATTGAAAAACGAGCAAAATCAAGCACAGTTGGGGCGTTTTGTGAAAATTGTGAAGGATTTTCCAAACCGGGCAAAATTTGAAAAAAAGACAGGGCCGGTAGTGTCGAAAAAGTCAAAAATGGGGATTTTCCCAAACCTTGCTAAAAGGTGCCAGGGGGGCGGACTGAGTCAGAAATGAGCAAAATCAAGCACAGTTGGGGCGTTTTGAGAAAATTGTGAAGGATTTTCCAAACCGGGCAAAATTTGCAAAAAACGACAGGGCCGGTAGTGTCGAAAAAGTCAAAAATGCGGATTTTCCCAAATCTTTGCTAAAAGGGGCCAGGGGGCGGGCTTATTGAAAAACGAGCAAAATCAAGCACAGTTGGGGCGTTTTGTGAAAATTGTGAAGGATTTTCCAAACCGGGTTAAATTTGAAAAAAAAGACATGGCCGGTAGTGTCGAAAAAGTCAAAAATGCGGATTTTCCCAAATCTTTGCTAAAAAGGGCCAGGGGGCGGGCTTATTGAAAAACGAGTAAAATCAAGCACAGTTGGGGCGTTTTGTGAAAATTGTGAAGGATTTTCCAAACCGGGTTAAATTTGAAAAAAAAAGACAGGGCCGGTAGTGTCGAAAAAGTCAAAAATGGGGATTTTCACAAAATTTGCTTAAAGAGGCCAGAGGGGGGGGCTGAGTGAAAAACGAGCAAAATCAAGCACAGTTGGGGCGTTTTGTGAAAATTGTGAAGGATTTTCCAAAGTGGGCAAAAATTGAAAAAAACGACAGGGCCGGTAGTGTCGAAAAAGTCAAAAATGGGGATTTTCCCAAACCTTGCTAAAAGGGGCCAGGGGGGCGGACTGAGTCAGAAAGGAGCAAAATCAAGCACAGTTGGGGCGTTTTGAGAAAATTGTGAAGGATTTTCCAAACCGGGCAAAATTTGAAAAAAAACGACTGGTCCGGTAGTGTCGAAAAAGTCAAAAATTGGGATTTTCCCAAATTTTTGCTAAAAGGGGCCAGGGGGCGGGCTTATTGAAAAACGAGCAAAATCAAGCACAGTTGGGGCGTTTTGGGAAAATTGTGAAGGATTTTCCAAACCGGGCAAAATTTGAAAAAAACGACAGTGCCGGTAGTGTCGAAAAGGTCAAAAATGGGGATTTTCCCAAACTTTGCTTAAAGAGGCCAAAGGGGGGGGGCTGGGTGAAAAAGGAGCAAAATCAAGCACAGTTGGGGCGTTTTGTGAAAATTGTGAAGGATTTTCCAAAGTGGGCAAAAATTGAAAAAAACGACAGGGCCGGTAGTGTCGAAAAAGTCAAAAATGGGGATTTTCACAAACCTTGCTAAAAGGTGCCAGGGGGTGGACTGAGTCAGAAAGGAGCAAAATCAAGCACAGTTGGGGCGTTTTGAGAAAATTGTGAAGGATTTTCCAAAGTGGGCAAAATTTGAAAAAAAGACAGGGCCGGTAGTGTCGAAAAAGTAAAAAATGGGGATTTTCCCAAACCTTGCTAAAAGGTGCCAGGGGGGCGGACTGAGTCAGAAATGAGCAAAATCAAGCACAGTTGGGGCGTTTTGAGAAAATTGTGAAGGATTTTCCAAACCGGGCAAAATTTGCAAAAAACGACAGGGCCGGTAGTGTCGAAAAAGTCAAAAATGGGGATTTTCACAAACCTTGCTAAAAGGTGCCAGGGGGTGGACTGAGTCAGAAAGGAGCAAAATCAAGCACAGTTGGGGCGTTTTGTGAAAATTGTGAAGGATTTTCTAAAGTGGGCAAAATTTGAAAAAAAACGACTGGTCCGGTAGTGTCGAAAAAGTCAAAAATTGGGATTTTCCCAAATTTTTGCTAAAAGGGGCCAGGGGGCGGGCTTATTGAAAAACGAGCAAAATCAAGCACAGTTGGGGCGTTTTGTGAAAATTGTGAAGGATTTTCCATACCGGGTAAAATTTGAAAAAAAAGACAGGGCCGGTAGTGTCGAAAAAGTCAAAAATGGGGATTTTCACAAAATTTGCTTAAAGAGGCAAGAGGGGGGGGCTGAGTGAAAAACGAGCAAAATCAAGCACAGTTGGGGCGTTTTGTGAAAATTGTGAAGGATTTTCTAAAGTGGGCAAAATTTGAAAAAAAACGACAGGTCCGGTAGTGTCGAAAAAGTCAAAAATTGGGATTTTCCCAAATTTTTGCTAAAAGGGGCCAGGGGGCGGGCTTATTGAAAAACGAGCAAAATCAAGCACAGTTGGGGCGTTTTGTGAAAATTGTGAAGGATTTTCCATACCGGGTAAAATTTGAAAAAAAAGACAGGGCCGGTAGTGTCGAAAAAGTCAAAAATGGGGATTTTCACAAAATTTGCTTAAAGAGGCAAGAGGGGGGGGCTGAGTGAAAAACGAGCAAAATCAAGCACAGTTGGGGCGTTTTGTGAAAATTGTGAAGGATTTTCCAAAGTGGGCAAAAATTGAAAAAAACGACAGGGCCGGTAGTGTCGAAAAAGTCAAAAATGGGGATTTTCACAAACCTTGCTAAAAGGTGCCAGGGGGTGGACTGAGTCAGAAAGGAGCAAAATCAAGCACAGTTGGGGCGTTTTGGGAAAATTGTGAAGGATTTTCCAAACCGGGCAAAATTTGAAAAAAACGACAGTGCCGGTAGTGTCGAAAAGGTCAAAAATGGGGATTTTCCCAAACTTTGCTTAAAGAGGCCAAAGGGGGGGGGGCTGGGTGAAAAAGGAGCAAAATCAAGCACAGTTGGGGCGTTTTGTGAAAATTGTGAAGGATTTTCCAAAGTGGGCAAAAATTGAAAAAAACGACAGGGCCGGTAGTGTCGAAAAAGTCAAAAATGGGGATTTTCACAAACCTTGCTAAAAGGTGCCAGGGGGTGGACTGAGTCAGAAAGGAGCAAAATCAAGCACAGTTGGGGCGTTTTGAGAAAATTGTGAAGGATTTTCCAAAGTGGGCAAAATTTGAAAAAAACGACTGGTCCGGTAGTGTCGAAAAAGTCAAAAATTGGGATTTTCCCAAATTTTTGCTAAAAGGGGCCAGGGGGCGGGCTGATTGAAAAACGAGCAAAATCAAGCACAGTTGGGGCGTTTTGTGAAAATTGTGAAGGATTTTCCAAACCGGGCAAAATTTGAAAAAAAGACAGGGCCGGTAGTGTCGAAAAAGTAAAAAATGGGGATTTTCCCAAACCTTGCTAAAAGGTGCCAGGGGGGCGGACTGAGTCAGAAATGAGCAAAATCAAGCACAGTTGGGGCGTTTTGAGAAAATTGTGAAGGATTTTCCAAACCGGGCAAAATTTGCAAAAAACGACAGGGCCGGTAGTGTCGAAAAAGTCAAAAATGCGGATTTTCCCAAATCTTTGCTAAAAGGGGCCAGGGGGGCGGACTGAGTCAGAAAGGAGCAAAATCAAGCACAGTTGGGGCGTTTTGGGAAAATTGTGAAGGATTTTCCAAAGTGGGCAAAATTTGAAAAAAACGACTGGTCCGGTAGTGTCGAAAAAGTCAAAAATTGGGATTTTCCCAAATTTTTGCTAAAAGGGGCCAGGGGCGGGCTGATTGAAAAACGAGCAAAATCAAGCACAGTTGGGGCGTTTTGTGAAAATTGTGAAGGATTTTCCAAACCGGGCAAAATTTGAAAAAAAGACAGGGCCGGTAGTGTCGAAAAAGTCAAAAATGGGGATTTTCCCAAACCTTGCTAAAAGGTGCCAGGGGGGCGGACTGAGTCAGAAATGAGCAAAATCAAGCACAGTTGGGGCGTTTTGAATAAAATGGTGAAGGATTTTCCAAACCGGGCAAAATTTGAAAAAAAGACAGGGCCAGTAGTGTCGAAAAAGTCAAAAATGGGGATTTTCCCAAACCTTGCTAAAAGGGGCCAGGGGGGCGGACTGAGTCAGAATGGAGCAAAATCAAGCACAGTTGGGGCGTTTTGAGAAAATTGTGAAGGATTTTCCAAACCGGGCAAAATTTGCAAAAAACGACAGGGCCGGTAGTGTCGAAAAAGTCAAAAATGCGGATTTTCCCAAATCTTTGCTAAAAGGGGCCAGGGGGCGGGCTTATTGAAAAACGAGCAAAATCAAGCACAGTTGGGGCGTTTTGTGAAAATTGTGAAGGATTTTCCAAAGCGGGTTAAATTTGAAAAAAAAGACATGACCGGTAGTGTCGAAAAAGTCAAAAATGCGGATTTTCCCAAATCTTTGCTAAAAAGGGCCAGGGGGCGGGCTTATTGAAAAACGAGCAAAATCAAGCACAGTTGGGGCGTTTTGTGAAAATTGTGAAGGATTTTCCAAACCGGGTTAAATTTGAAAAAAAAGACAGGGCCGGTAGTGTCGAAAAAGTCAAAAATGGGGATTTTCACAAAATTTGCTTAAAGAGGCCAGAGGGGGGGGGCTGAGTGAAAAACGAGCAAAATCAAGCACAGTTGGGGCGTTTTGTGAAAATTGTGAAGGATTTTCCAAAGTGGGCAAAAATTGAAAAAAACGACAGGGCCGGTAGTGTCGAAAAAGTCAAAAATGGGGATTTTCACAAACCTTGCTAAAAGGTGCCAGGGGGTGGACTGAGTCAGAAAGGAGCAAAATCAAGCACAGTTGGGGCGTTTTGAGAAAATTGTGAAGGATTTTCCAAAGTGGGCAAAATTTGAAAAAAACGACTGGTCCGGTAGTGTCGAAAAAGTCAAAAATTGGGATTTTCCCAAATTTTTGCTAAAAGGGGCCAGGGGGCGGGCTGATTGAAAAACGAGCAAAATCAAGCACAGTTGGGGCGTTTTGTGAAAATTGTGAAGGATTTTCCAAACCGGGCAAAATTTGAAAAAAAGACAGGGCCGGTAGTGTCGAAAAAGTAAAAAATGGGGATTTTCCCAAACCTTGCTAAAAGGTGCCAGGGGGGCGGACTGAGTCAGAAATGAGCAAAATCAAGCACAGTTGGGGCGTTTTGGGAAAATTGTGAAGGATTTTCCAAACCGGGCAAAATTTGAAAAAAACGACAGTGCCGGTAGAGTCGAAAAAGTCAAAAATGGGGATTTTCCCAAACTTTGCTTAAAGGTGCCAGGGGGTGGACTGAGTCAGAAAGGAGCAAAATCAAGCACAGTTGGGGCGTTTTGAGAAAATTGTGAAGGATTTTCCAAAGTGGGCAAAATTTGAAAAAAACGACTGGTCCGGTAGTGTCGAAAAAGTCAAAAATTGGGATTTTCCCAAATTTTTGCTAAAAGGGGCCAGGGGGCGGGCTGAGTCAGAAAGGAGCAAAATCAAGCACAGTTGGGGCGTTTTGAGAAAATTGTGAAGGATTTTCCAAAGTGGGCAAAATTTGAAAAAAACGACTGGTCCGGTAGTGTCGAAAAAGTCAAAAATTGGGATTTTCCCAAATTTTTGCTAAAAGGGGCCAGGGGGCGGGCTGATTGAAAAACGAGCAAAATCAAGCACAGTTGGGGCGTTTTGAGAAAATTGTGAAGGATTTTCCAAACCGGGCAAAATTTGCAAAAAACGACAGGGCCGGTAGTGTCGAAAAAGTCAAAAATGCGGATTTTCCCAAATCTTTGCTAAAAGGGGCCAGGGGGGCGGACTGAGTCAGAAAGGAGCAAAATCAAGCACAGTTGGGGCGTTTTGGGAAAATTGTGAAGGATTTTCCAAAGTGGGCAAAATTTGAAAAAAACGACTGGTCCGGTAGTGTCGAAAAAGTCAAAAATTGGGATTTTCCCAAATTTTTGCTAAAAGGGGCCAGGGGCGGGCTGATTGAAAAACGAGCAAAATCAAGCACAGTTGGGGCGTTTTGTGAAAATTGTGAAGGATTTTCCAAACCGGGCAAAATTTGAAAAAAAGACAGGGCCGGTAGTGTCGAAAAAGTCAAAAATGGGGATTTTCCCAAACCTTGCTAAAAGGTGCCAGGGGGGCGGACTGAGTCAGAAATGAGCAAAATCAAGCACAGTTGGGGCGTTTTGAATAAAATGGTGAAGGATTTTCCAAACCGGGCAAAATTTGAAAAAAAGACAGGGCCAGTAGTGTCGAAAAAGTCAAAAATGGGGATTTTCCCAAACCTTGCTAAAAGGGGCCAGGGGGGCGGACTGAGTCAGAATGGAGCAAAATCAAGCACAGTTGGGGCGTTTTGAGAAAATTGTGAAGGATTTTCCAAACCGGGCAAAATTTGCAAAAAACGACAGGGCCGGTAGTGTCGAAAAAGTCAAAAATGCGGATTTTCCCAAATCTTTGCTAAAAGGGGCCAGGGGGCGGGCTTATTGAAAAACGAGCAAAATCAAGCACAGTTGGGGCGTTTTGTGAAAATTGTGAAGGATTTTCCAAAGCGGGTTAAATTTGAAAAAAAAGACATGACCGGTAGTGTCGAAAAAGTCAAAAATGCGGATTTTCCCAAATCTTTGCTAAAAAGGGCCAGGGGGCGGGCTTATTGAAAAACGAGCAAAATCAAGCACAGTTGGGGCGTTTTGTGAAAATTGTGAAGGATTTTCCAAACCGGGTTAAATTTGAAAAAAAAGACAGGGCCGGTAGTGTCGAAAAAGTCAAAAATGGGGATTTTCACAAAATTTGCTTAAAGAGGCCAGAGGGGGGGGGCTGAGTGAAAAACGAGCAAAATCAAGCACAGTTGGGGCGTTTTGTGAAAATTGTGAAGGATTTTCCAAAGTGGGCAAAAATTGAAAAAAACGACAGGGCCGGTAGTGTCGAAAAAGTCAAAAATGGGGATTTTCACAAACCTTGCTAAAAGGTGCCAGGGGGTGGACTGAGTCAGAAAGGAGCAAAATCAAGCACAGTTGGGGCGTTTTGAGAAAATTGTGAAGGATTTTCCAAAGTGGGCAAAATTTGAAAAAAACGACTGGTCCGGTAGTGTCGAAAAAGTCAAAAATTGGGATTTTCCCAAATTTTTGCTAAAAGGGGCCAGGGGGCGGGCTGATTGAAAAACGAGCAAAATCAAGCACAGTTGGGGCGTTTTGTGAAAATTGTGAAGGATTTTCCAAACCGGGCAAAATTTGAAAAAAAGACAGGGCCGGTAGTGTCGAAAAAGTAAAAAATGGGGATTTTCCCAAACCTTGCTAAAAGGTGCCAGGGGGGCGGACTGAGTCAGAAATGAGCAAAATCAAGCACAGTTGGGGCGTTTTGGGAAAATTGTGAAGGATTTTCCAAACCGGGCAAAATTTGAAAAAAACGACAGTGCCGGTAGAGTCGAAAAAGTCAAAAATGGGGATTTTCCCAAACTTTGCTTAAAGGTGCCAGGGGGTGGACTGAGTCAGAAAGGAGCAAAATCAAGCACAGTTGGGGCGTTTTGAGAAAATTGTGAAGGATTTTCCAAAGTGGGCAAAATTTGAAAAAAACGACTGGTCCGGTAGTGTCGAAAAAGTCAAAAATTGGGATTTTCCCAAATTTTTGCTAAAAGGGGCCAGGGGGCGGGCTGAGTCAGAAAGGAGCAAAATCAAGCACAGTTGGGGCGTTTTGAGAAAATTGTGAAGGATTTTCCAAAGTGGGCAAAATTTGAAAAAAACGACTGGTCCGGTAGTGTCGAAAAAGTCAAAAATTGGGATTTTCCCAAATTTTTGCTAAAAGGGGCCAGGGGGCGGGCTGATTGAAAAACGAGCAAAATCAAGCACAGTTGGGGCGTTTTGTGAAAATTGTGAAGGATTTTCCAAACCGGGCAAAATTTGAAAAAAAGACAGGGCCGGTAGTGTCGAAAAAGTAAAAAATGGGGATTTTCCCAAACCTTGCTAAAAGGTGCCAGGGGGGCGGACTGAGTCAGAAATGAGCAAAATCAAGCACAGTTGGGGCGTTTTGAGAAAATTGTGAAGGATTTTCCAAACCGGGCAAAATTTGCAAAAAACGACAGGGCCGGTAGTGTCGAAAAAGTCAAAAATGCGGATTTTCCCAAATCTTTGCTAAAAGGGGCCAGGGGGGCGGACTGAGTCAGAAAGGAGCAAAATCAAGCACAGTTGGGGCGTTTTGGGAAAATTGTGAAGGATTTTCCAAACCGGGCAAAATTTGAAAAAAAGACAGGGCCGGTAGTGTCGAAAAAGTCAAAAATGGGGATTTTCCCAAACCTTGCTAAAAGGTGCCAGGGGGGCGGACTGAGTCAGAAATGAGCAAAATCAAGCACAGTTGGGGCGTTTTGAATAAAATGGTGAAGGATTTTCCAAACCGGGCAAAATTTGAAAAAAAGACAGGGCCAGTAGTGTCGAAAAAGTCAAAAATGGGGATTTTCCCAAACCTTGCTAAAAGGGGCCAGGGGGGCGGACTGAGTCAGAAAGGAGCAAAATCAAGCACAGTTGGGGCGTTTTGGGAAAATTGTGAAGGATTTTCCAAACCGGGCAAAATTTGAAAAAAACGACAGTGCCGGTAGTGTCGAAAAGGTCAAAAATGGGGATTTTCCCAAACTTTGCTTAAAGAGGCCAAAGGGGGGGGGCTGGGTGAAAAAGGAGCAAAATCAAGCACAGTTGGGGCGTTTTGTGAAAATTGTGAAGGATTTTCCAAAGTGGGCAAAAATTGAAAAAAACGACAGGGCCGGTAGTGTCGAAAAAGTCAAAAATGGGGATTTTCACAAACCTTGCTAAAAGGTGCCAGGGGGTGGACTGAGTCAGAAAGGAGCAAAATCAAGCACAGTTGGGGCGTTTTGAGAAAATTGTGAAGGATTTTCCAAAGTGGGCAAAATTTGAAAAAAAGACAGGGCCGGTAGTGTCGAAAAAGTAAAAAATGGGGATTTTCCCAAACCTTGCTAAAAGGTGCCAGGGGGGCGGACTGAGTCAGAAATGAGCAAAATCAAGCACAGTTGGGGCGTTTTGAGAAAATTGTGAAGGATTTTCCAAACCGGGCAAAATTTGCAAAAAACGACAGGGCCGGTAGTGTCGAAAAAGTCAAAAATGCGGATTTTCCCAAATCTTTGCTAAAAGGGGCCAGGGGGCGGGCTTATTGAAAAACGAGCAAAATCAAGCACAGTTGGGGCGTTTTGTGAAAATTGTGAAGGATTTTCTAAAGTGGGCAAAATTTGAAAAAAAACGACTGGTCCGGTAGTGTCGAAAAAGTCAAAAATTGGGATTTTCCCAAATTTTTGCTAAAAGGGGCCAGGGGGCGGGCTTATTGAAAAACGAGCAAAATCAAGCACAGTTGGGGCGTTTTGTGAAAATTGTGAAGGATTTTCCATACCGGGTAAAATTTGAAAAAAAAGACAGGGCCGGTAGTGTCGAAAAAGTCAAAAATGGGGATTTTCACAAAATTTGCTTAAAGAGGCAAGAGGGGGGGGCTGAGTGAAAAACGAGCAAAATCAAGCACAGTTGGGGCGTTTTGTGAAAATTGTGAAGGATTTTCCAAAGTGGGCAAAAATTGAAAAAAACGACAGGGCCGGTAGTGTCGAAAAAGTCAAAAATGGGGATTTTCCCAAACCTTGCTAAAAGGGGCCAGGGGGGCGGACTGAGTCAGAAAGGAGCAAAATCAAGCACAGTTGGGGCGTTTTGGGAAAATTGTGAAGGATTTTCCAAACCGGGCAAAATTTGAAAAAAACGACAGTGCCGGTAGTGTCGAAAAGGTCAAAAATGGGGATTTTCCCAAACTTTGCTTAAAGAGGCCAAAGGGGGGGGGCTGGGTGAAAAAGGAGCAAAATCAAGCACAGTTGGGGCGTTTTGTGAAAATTGTGAAGGATTTTCCAAAGTGGGCAAAAATTGAAAAAAACGACAGGGCCGGTAGTGTCGAAAAAGTCAAAAATGGGGATTTTCACAAACCTTGCTAAAAGGTGCCAGGGGGTGGACTGAGTCAGAAAGGAGCAAAATCAAGCACAGTTGGGGCGTTTTGTGAAAATTGTGAAGGATTTTCCAAACCGGGCAAAATTTGAAAAAAAGACAGGGCCGGTAGTGTCGAAAAAGTCAAAAATGGGGATTTTCCCAAACCTTGCTAAAAGGTGCCAGGGGGGCGGACTGAGTCAGAAATGAGCAAAATCAAGCACAGTTGGGGCGTTTTGAATAAAATGGTGAAGGATTTTCCAAACCGGGCAAAATTTGAAAAAAAGACAGGGCCAGTAGTGTCGAAAAAGTCAAAAATGGGGATTTTCCCAAACCTTGCTAAAAGGGGCCAGGGGGGCGGACTGAGTCAGAAAGGAGCAAAATCAAGCACAGTTGGGGCGTTTTGAGAAAATTGTGAAGGATTTTCCAAACCGGGCAAAATTTGCAAAAAACGACAGGGCCGGTAGTGTCGAAAAAGTCAAAAATGCGGATTTTCCCAAATCTTTGCTAAAAGGGGCCAGGGGGCGGGCTTATTGAAAAACGAGCAAAATCAAGCACAGTTGGGGCGTTTTGTGAAAATTGTGAAGGATTTTCCAAAGCGGGTTAAATTTGAAAAAAAAGACATGGCCGGTAGTGTCGAAAAAGTCAAAAATGCGGATTTTCCCAAATCTTTGCTAAAAAGGGCCAGGGGGCGGGCTTATTGAAAAACGAGCAAAATCAAGCACAGTTGGGGCGTTTTGTGAAAATTGTGAAGGATTTTCCAAACCGGGTTAAATTTGAAAAAAAAGACAGGGCCGGTAGTGTCGAAAAAGTCAAAAATGGGGATTTTCACAAAATTTGCTTAAAGAGGCCAGAGGGGGGGGGCTGAGTGAAAAACGAGCAAAATCAAGCACAGTTGGGGCGTTTTGTGAAAATTGTGAAGGATTTTCCAAAGTGGGCAAAAATTGAAAAAAACGACAGGGCCGGTAGTGTCGAAAAAGTCAAAAATGGGGATTTTCCCAAACCTTGCTAAAAGGGGCCAGGGGGGCGGACTGAGTGAGAAAGGAGCAAAATCAAGCACAGTTGGGGCGTTTTGGGAAAATTGTGAAGGATTTTCCAAACCGGGCAAAATTTGAAAAAAACGACAGTGCCGGTAGTGTCGAAAAAGTCAAAAATGGGGATTTTCCCAAACTTTGCTTAAAGAGGCCAAAGGGGGGGGCTGGGTGAAAAAGGAGCAAAATCAAGCACAGTTGGGGCGTTTTGTGAAAATTGTGAAGGATTTTCCAAAGTGGGCAAAAATTGAAAAAAACGACAGGGCCGGTAGTGTCGAAAAAGTCAAAAATGGGGATTTTCACAAACCTTGCTAAAAGGTGCCAGGGGGTGGACTGAGTCAGAAAGGAGCAAAATCAAGCACAGTTGGGGCGTTTTGAGAAAATTGTGAAGGATTTTCCAAAGTGGGCAAAATTTGAAAAAAACGACTGGTCCGGTAGTGTCGAAAAAGTCAAAAATTGGGATTTTCCCAAATTTTTGCTAAAAGGGGCCAGGGGGCGGGCTGATTGAAAAACGAGCAAAATCAAGCACAGTTGGGGCGTTTTGTGAAAATTGTGAAGGATTTTCCAAACCGGGCAAAATTTGAAAAAAAGACAGGGCCGGTAGTGTCGAAAAAGTAAAAAATGGGGATTTTCCCAAACCTTGCTAAAAGGTGCCAGGGGGGCGGACTGAGTCAGAAATGAGCAAAATCAAGCACAGTTGGGGCGTTTTGTGAAAATTGTGAAGGATTTTCCAAACCGGGTTAAATTTGAAAAAAAAGACAGGGCCGGTAGTGTCGAAAAAGTCAAAAATGGGGATTTTCACAAAATTTGCTTAAAGAGGCCAGAGGGGGGGGCTGAGTGAAAAACGAGCAAAATCAAGCACAGTTGGGGCGTTTTGTGAAAATTGTGAAGGATTTTCCAAAGTGGGCAAAAATTGAAAAAAACGACAGGGCCGGTAGTGTCGAAAAAGTCAAAAATGGGGATTTTCCCAAACCTTGCTAAAAGGGGCCAGGGGGGCGGACTGAGTCAGAAAGGAGCAAAATCAAGCACAGTTGGGGCGTTTTGTGAAAATTGTGAAGGATTTTCCAAACCGGGTTAAATTTGAAAAAAAAGACATGGCCGGTAGTGTCGAAAAAGTAAAAAATGCGGATTTTCCCAAATCTTTGCTAAAAAGGGCCAGGGGGCGGGCTTATTGAAAAACGAGCAAAATCAAGCACAGTTGGGGCGTTTTGTGAAAATTGTGAAGGATTTTCCAAACCGGGTTAAATT
This sequence comes from Scomber scombrus, assembly GCF_963691925.1. Lineage (NCBI taxonomy): Eukaryota > Metazoa > Chordata > Actinopteri > Scombriformes > Scombridae > Scomber > Scomber scombrus. The sequence continues at coordinate 160,321 of NW_026910453.1, read as the reverse complement.
TGAAAAAAAAGACAGGGCCGGTAGTGTCGAAAAAGTCAAAAATGGGGATTTTCACAAAATTTGCTTAAAGAGGCCAGAGGGGGGGGCTGAGTGAAAAACGAGCAAAATCAAGCACAGTTGGGGCGTTTTGTGAAAATTGTGAAGGATTTTCCAAAGTGGGCAAAAATTGAAAAAAACGACAGGGCCGGTAGTGTCGAAAAAGTCAAAAATGGGGATTTTCCCAAACCTTGCTAAAAGGGGCCAGGGGGGCGGACTGAGTCAGAAAGGAGCAAAATCAAGCACAGTTGGGGCGTTTTGGGAAAATTGTGAAGGATTTTCCAAACCGGGCAAAATTTGAAAAAAACGACAGTGCCGGTAGTGTCGAAAAGGTCAAAAATGGGGATTTTCCCAAACTTTGCTTAAAGAGGCCAAAGGGGGGGGGCTGGGTGAAAAAGGAGCAAAATCAAGCACAGTTGGGGTGTTTTGTGAAAATTGTGAAGGATTTTCCAAAGTGGGCAAAAATTGAAAAAAACGACAGGGCCGGTAGTGTCGAAAAAGTCAAAAATGGGGATTTTCACAAACCTTGCTAAAAGGTGCCAGGGGGTGGACTGAGTCAGAAAGGAGCAAAATCAAGCACAGTTGGGGCGTTTTGAGAAAATTGTGAAGGATTTTCCAAAGTGGGCAAAATTTGAAAAAAAGACAGGGCCGGTAGTGTCGAAAAAGTAAAAAATGGGGATTTTCCCAAACCTTGCTAAAAGGTGCCAGGGGGGCGGACTGAGTCAGAAATGAGCAAAATCAAGCACAGTTGGGGCGTTTTGAGAAAATTGTGAAGGATTTTCCAAACCGGGCAAAATTTGAAAAAAACGACAGGGCCGGTAGTGTCGAAAAAGTCAAAAATGCGGATTTTCCCAAATCTTTGCTAAAAGGGGCCAGGGGGCGGGCTTATTGAAAAACGAGCAAAATCAAGCACAGTTGGGGCGTTTTGTGAAAATTGTGAAGGATTTTCTAAAGTGGGCAAAATTTGAAAAAAAACGACTGGTCCGGTAGTGTCGAAAAAGTCAAAAATTGGGATTTTCCCAAATTTTTGCTAAAAGGGGCCAGGGGGCGGGCTTATTGAAAAACGAGCAAAATCAAGCACAGTTGGGGCGTTTTGTGAAAATTGTGAAGGATTTTCCATACCGGGTAAAATTTGAAAAAAAAGACAGGGCCGGTAGTGTCGAAAAAGTCAAAAATGGGGATTTTCCCAAACCTTGCTAAAAGGGGCCAGGGGGGCGGACTGAGTCAGAAAGGAGCAAAATCAAGCACAGTTGGGGCGTTTTGGGAAAATTGTGAAGGATTTTCCAAACCGGGCAAAATTTGAAAAAAACGACAGTGCCGGTAGTGTCGAAAAAGTCAAAAATGGGGATTTTCCCAAACTTTGCTTAAAGAGGCCAGAGGGGGGGGGGCTGGGTGAAAAAGGAGCAAAATCAAGCACAGTTGGGGCGTTTTGTGAAAATTGTGAAGGATTTTCCAAAGTGGGCAAAAATTTAAAAAAACGACAGGGCCGGTAGTGTCGAAAAAGTCAAAAATGGGGATTTTCACAAACCTTGCTAAAAGGTGCCAGGGGGTGGACTGAGTCAGAAAGGAGCAAAATCAAGCACAGTTGGGGCGTTTTGAGAAAATTGTGAGGGATTTTCCAAAGTGGGCAAAATTTGAAAAAAACGACTGGTCCGGTAGTGTCGAAAAAGTCAAAAATTGGGATTTTCCCAAATTTTTGCTAAAAGGGGCCAGGGGCGGGCTGATTGAAAAACGAGCAAAATCAAGCACAGTTGGGGCGTTTTGTGAAAATTGTGAAGGATTTTCCAAACCGGGCAAAATTTGAAAAAAAGACAGGGCCGGTAGTGTCGAAAAAGTCAAAAATGGGGATTTTCCCAAACCTTGCTAAAAGGTGCCAGGGGGGCGGACTGAGTCAGAAATGAGCAAAATCAAGCACAGTTGGGGCGTTTTGAATAAAATGGTGAAGGATTTTCCAAACCGGGCAAAATTTGAAAAAAAGACAGGGCCAGTAGTGTCGAAAAAGTCAAAAATGGGGATTTTCCCAAACCTTGCTAAAAGGGGCCAGGGGGGCGGACTGAGTCAGAAAGGAGCAAAATCAAGCACAGTTGGGGCGTTTTGAGAAAATTGTGAAGGATTTTCCAAACCGGGCAAAATTTGCAAAAAACGACAGGGCCGGTAGTGTCGAAAAAGTCAAAAATGTGGATTTTCCCAAATCTTTGCTAAAAGGGGCCAGGGGGCGGGCTTATTGAAAAACGAGCAAAATCAAGCACAGTTGGGGCGTTTTGTGAAAATTGTGAAGGATTTTCCAAACCGGGTTAAATTTGAAAAAAAAGACATGGCCGGTAGTGTCGAAAAAGTAAAAAATGCGGATTTTCCCAAATCTTTGCTAAAAAGGGCCAGGGGGCGGGCTTATTGAAAAACGAGCAAAATCAAGCACAGTTGGGGCGTTTTGTGAAAATTGTGAAGGATTTTCCAAACCGGGTTAAATTTGAAAAAAAAGACAGGGCCGGTAGTGTCGAAAAAGTCAAAAATGGGGATTTTCACAAAATTTGCTTAAAGAGGCCAGAGGGGGGGGCTGAGTGAAAAACGAGCAAAATCAAGCACAGTTGGGGCGTTTTGTGAAAATTGTGAAGGATTTTCCAAAGTGGGCAAAAATTGAAAAAAACGACAGGGCCGGTAGTGTCGAAAAAGTCAAAAATGGGGATTTTCCCAAACCTTGCTAAAAGGGGCCAGGGGGGCGGACTGAGTCAGAAAGGAGCAAAATCAAGCACAGTTGGGGCGTTTTGGGAAAATTGTGAAGGATTTTCCAAACCGGGCAAAATTTGAAAAAAACGACAGGGCCGGTAGTGTCGAAAAAGTAAAAAATGCGGATTTTCCCAAATCTTTGCTAAAAAGGGCCAGGGGGCGGGCTTATTGAAAAACGAGCAAAATCAAGCACAGTTGGGGCGTTTTGTGAAAATTGTGAAGGATTTTCCAAACCGGGTTAAATTTGAAAAAAAAGACAGGGCCGGTAGTGTCGAAAAAGTCAAAAATGGGGATTTTCACAAAATTTGCTTAAAGAGGCCAGAGGGGGGGGCTGAGTGAAAAACGAGCAAAATCAAGCACAGTTGGGGCGTTTTGTGAAAATTGTGAAGGATTTTCCAAAGTGGGCAAAAATTGAAAAAAACGACAGGGCCGGTAGTGTCGAAAAAGTCAAAAATGGGGATTTTCCCAAACCTTGCTAAAAGGGGCCAGGGGGGCGGACTGAGTGAGAAAGGAGCAAAATCAAGCACAGTTGGGGCGTTTTGTGAAAATTGTGAAGGATTTTCCAAAGTGGGCAAAAATTGAAAAAAACGACAGGGCCGGTAGTGTCGAAAAAGTCAAAAATGGGGATTTTCACAAACCTTGCTAAAAGGTGCCAGGGGGTGGACTGAGTCAGAAAGGAGCAAAATCAAGCACAGTTGGGGCGTTTTGAGAAAATTGTGAAGGATTTTCCAAAGTGGGCAAAATTTGAAAAAAACGACTGGTCCGGTAGTGTCGAAAAAGTCAAAAATTGGGATTTTCCCAAATTTTTGCTAAAAGGGGCCAGGGGGCGGGCTGATTGAAAAACGAGCAAAATCAAGCACAGTTGGGGCGTTTTGTGAAAATTGTGAAGGATTTTCCAAACCGGGCAAAATTTGAAAAAAAAGACAGGGCCGGTAGTGTCGAAAAAGTCAAAAATGGGGATTTTCCCAAATTCTTGCTAAAAGGGGCCAGGGGGCGGGCTGATTGAAAAACGAGCAAAATCAAGCACAGTTGGGGCGTTTTGTGAAAATTGTGAAGGATTTTCCAAACCGGGCAAAATTTGAAAAAAAGACAGGGCCGGTAGTGTCGAAAAAGTCAAAAATGGGGATTTTCCCAAACCTTGCTAAAAGGTGCCAGGGGGGCGGACTGAGTCAGAAATGAGCAAAATCAAGCACAGTTGGGGCGTTTTGAGAAAATTGTGAAGGATTTTCCAAACCGGGCAAAATTTGCAAAAAACGACAGGGCCGGTAGTGTCGAAAAAGTCAAAAATGCGGATTTTCCCAAATCTTTGCTAAAAGGGGCCAGGGGGCGGGCTTATTGAAAAACGAGCAAAATCAAGCACAGTTGGGGCGTTTTGTGAAAATTGTGAAGGATTTTCCAAACCGGGTTAAATTTGAAAAAAAAAACATGGCCGGTAGTGTCGAAAAAGTAAAAAATGCGGATTTTCCCAAATCTTTGCTAAAAAGGGCCAGGGGGCGGGCTTATTGAAAAACGAGCAAAATCAAGCACAGTTGGGGCGTTTTGTGAAAATTGTGAAGGATTTTCCAAACCGGGTTAAATTTGAAAAAAAAGACAGGGCCGGTAGTGTCGAAAAAGTCAAAAATGGGGATTTTCACAAAATTTGCTTAAAGAGGCCAGGGGGTGGACTGAGTCAGAAAGGAGCAAAATCAAGCACAGTTGGGGCGTTTTGAGAAAATTGTGAAGGATTTTCCAAAGTGGGCAAAATTTGAAAAAAACGACTGGTCCGGTAGTGTCGAAAAAGTCAAAAATTGGGATTTTCCCAAATTTTTGCTAAAAGGGGCCAGGGGCGGGCTGATTGAAAAACGAGCAAAATCAAGCACAGTTGGGGCGTTTTGTGAAAATTGTGAAGGATTTTCCAAACCGGGCAAAATTTGAAAAAAAGACAGGGCCGGTAGTGTCGAAAAAGTCAAAAATGGGGATTTTCCCAAACCTTGCTAAAAGGTGCCAGGGGGGCGGACTGAGTCAGAAATGAGCAAAATCAAGCACAGTTGGGGCGTTTTGAATAAAATGGTGAAGGATTTTCCAAACCGGGCAAAATTTGAAAAAAAGACAGGGCCAGTAGTGTCGAAAAAGTCAAAAATGGGGATTTTCCCAAACCTTGCTAAAAGGGGCCAGGGGGGCGGACTGAGTCAGAAAGGAGCAAAATCAAGCACAGTTGGGGCGTTTTGAGAAAATTGTGAAGGATTTTCCAAACCGGGCAAAATTTGCAAAAAACGACAGGGCCGGTAGTGTCGAAAAAGTCAAAAATGCGGATTTTCCCAAATCTTTGCTAAAAGGGGCCAGGGGGCGGGCTTATTGAAAAACGAGCAAAATCAAGCACAGTTGGGGCGTTTTGTGAAAATTGTGAAGGATTTTCCAAACCGGGTTAAATTTGAAAAAAAAGACATGGCCGGTAGTGTCGAAAAAGTAAAAAATGCGGATTTTCCCAAATCTTTGCTAAAAAGGGCCAGGGGGCGGGCTTATTGAAAAACGAGCAAAATCAAGCACAGTTGGGGCGTTTTGTGAAAATTGTGAAGGATTTTCCAAACCGGGTTAAATTTGAAAAAAAAGACAGGGCCGGTAGTGTCGAAAAAGTCAAAAATGGGGATTTTCACAAAATTTGCTTAAAGAGGCCAGAGGGGGGGGCTGAGTGAAAAACGAGCAAAATCAAGCACAGTTGGGGCGTTTTGTGAAAATTGTGAAGGATTTTCCAAAGTGGGCAAAAATTGAAAAAAACGACAGGGCCGGTAGTGTCGAAAAAGTCAAAAATGGGGATTTTCCCAAACCTTGCTAAAAGGGGCCAGGGGGGCGGACTGAGTCAGAAAGGAGCAAAATCAAGCACAGTTGGGGCGTTTTGTGAAAATTGTGAAGGATTTTCCAAACCGGGTTAAATTTGAAAAAAAAGACATGGCCGGTAGTGTCGAAAAAGTAAAAAATGCGGATTTTCCCAAATCTTTGCTAAAAAGGGCCAGGGGGCGGGCTTATTGAAAAACGAGCAAAATCAAGCACAGTTGGGGCGTTTTGTGAAAATTGTGAAGGATTTTCCAAACCGGGTTAAATTTGAAAAAAAAGACAGGGCCGGTAGTGTCGAAAAAGTCAAAAATGGGGATTTTCACAAAATTTGCTTAAAGAGGCCAGAGGGGGGGGCTGAGTGAAAAACGAGCAAAATCAAGCACAGTTGGGGCGTTTTGTGAAAATTGTGAAGGATTTTCCAAAGTGGGCAAAAATTGAAAAAAACGACAGGGCCGGTAGTGTCGAAAAAGTCAAAAATGGGGATTTTCCCAAACCTTGCTAAAAGGGGCCAGGGGGGCGGACTGAGTCAGAAAGGAGCAAAATCAAGCACAGTTGGGGCGTTTTGGGAAAATTGTGAAGGATTTTCCAAACCGGGCAAAATTTGAAAAAAACGACAGTGCCGGTAGTGTCGAAAAGGTCAAAAATGGGGATTTTCCCAAACTTTGCTTAAAGAGGCCAAAGGGGGGGGGCTGGGTGAAAAAGGAGCAAAATCAAGCACAGTTGGGGCGTTTTGTGAAAATTGTGAAGGATTTTCCAAAGTGGGCAAAAATTGAAAAAAACGACAGGGCCGGTAGTGTCGAAAAAGTCAAAAATGGGGATTTTCACAAACCTTGCTAAAAGGTGCCAGGGGGTGGACTGAGTCAGAAAGGAGCAAAATCAAGCACAGTTGGGGCGTTTTGAGAAAATTGTGAAGGATTTTCCAAAGTGGGCAAAATTTGAAAAAAAGACAGGGCCGGTAGTGTCGAAAAAGTAAAAAATGGGGATTTTCCCAAACCTTGCTAAAAGGTGCCAGGGGGGCGGACTGAATCAGAAATGAGCAAAATCAAGCACAGTTGGGGCGTTTTGAGAAAATTGTGAAGGATTTTCCAAACCGGGCAAAATTTGCAAAAAACGACAGGGCCGGTAGTGTCGAAAAAGTCAAAAATGCGGATTTTCCCAAATCTTTGCTAAAAGGGGCCAGGGGGCGGGCTTATTGAAAAACGAGCAAAATCAAGCACAGTTGGGGCGTTTTGTGAAAATTGTGAAGGATTTTCTAAAGTGGGCAAAATTTGAAAAAAAACGACTGGTCCGGTAGTGTCGAAAAAGTCAAAAATTGGGATTTTCCCAAATTTTTGCTAAAAGGGGCCAGGGGGCGGGCTTATTGAAAAACGAGCAAAATCAAGCACAGTTGGGGCGTTTTGTGAAAATTGTGAAGGATTTTCCATACCGGGTAAAATTTGAAAAAAAAGACAGGGCCGGTAGTGTCGAAAAAGTCAAAAATGGGGATTTTCCCAAACCTTGCTAAAAGGGGCCAGGGGGGCGGACTGAGTCAGAAAGGAGCAAAATCAAGCACAGTTGGGGCGTTTTGGGAAAATTGTGAAGGATTTTCCAAACCGGGCAAAATTTGAAAAAAACGACAGTGCCGGTAGTGTCGAAAAGGTCAAAAATGGGGATTTTCCCAAACTTTGCTTAAAGAGGCCAAAGGGGGGGGGCTGGGTGAAAAAGGAGCAAAATCAAGCACAGTTGGGGCGTTTTGTGAAAATTGTGAAGGATTTTCCAAAGTGGGCAAAAATTGAAAAAAACGACAGGGCCGGTAGTGTCGAAAAAGTCAAAAATGGGGATTTTCACAAACCTTGCTAAAAGGTGCCAGGGGGTGGACTGTGTCAGAAAGGAGCAAAATCAAGCACAGTTGGGGCGTTTTGAGAAAATTGTGAAGGATTTTCCAAAGTGGGCAAAATTTGAAAAAAACGACTGGTCCGGTAGTGTCGAAAAAGTCAAAAATTGGGATTTTCCCAAATTTTTGCTAAAAGGGGCCAGGGGGCGGGCTGATTGAAAAACGAGCAAAATCAAGCACAGTTGGGGCGTTTTGTGAAAATTGTGAAGGATTTTCCAAACCGGGCAAAATTTGAAAAAAAGACAGGGCCGGTAGTGTCGAAAAAGTAAAAAATGGGGATTTTCCCAAACCTTGCTAAAAGGTGCCAGGGGGGCGGACTGAGTCAGAAATGAGCAAAATCAAGCACAGTTGGGGCGTTTTGAGAAAATTGTGAAGGATTTTCCAAACCGGGCAAAATTTGCAAAAAACGACAGGGCCGGTAGTGTCGAAAAAGTCAAAAATGCGGATTTTCCCAAATCTTTGCTAAAAGGGGCCAGGGGGCGGGCTTATTGAAAAACGAGCAAAATCAAGCACAGTTGGGGCGTTTTGTGAAAATTGTGAAGGATTTTCCAAAGTGGGCAAAATTTGAAAAAAAAGACAGGGCCAGTAGTGTCGAAAAAGTCAAAAATGGGGATTTTCCCAAACCTTGCTAAAACTGGTCCGGTAGTGTCGAAAAAGTCAAAAATTGGGATTTTCCCAAATTTTTGCTAAAAGGGGCCAGGGGCGGGCTGATTGAAAAACGAGCAAAATCAAGCACAGTTGGGGCGTTTTGTGAAAATTGTGAAGGATTTTCCAAAGCGGGTTAAATTTGAAAAAAAAGACAGGGCCGGTAGTGTCGAAAAAGTCAAAAATGCGGATTTTCCCAAATCTTTGCTAAAAGGGGCCAGGGGGCGGGCTTATTGAAAAACGAGCAAAATCAAGCACAGTTGGGGCGTTTTGAGAAAATTGTGAAGGATTTTCCAAAGTGGGCAAAATTTGAAAAAAACGACTGGTCCGGTAGTGTCGAAAAAGTCAAAAATTGGGATTTTCCCAAATTTTTGCTAAAAGGGGCCAGGGGCGGGCTGATTGAAAAACGAGCAAAATCAAGCACAGTTGGGGCGTTTTGTGAAAATTGTGAAGGATTTTCCAAACCGGGTTAAATTTGAAAAAAAAGACAGGGCCGGTAGTGTCGAAAAAGTCAAAAATGCGGATTTTCCCAAATCTTTGCTAAAAGGGGCCAGGGGGCGGGCTTATTGAAAAACGAGCAAAATCAAGCACAGTTGGGGCGTTTTGTGAAAATTGTGAAGGATTTTCCAAAGCGGGTTAAATTTGAAAAAAAAGACATGGCCGGTAGTGTCGAAAAAGTCAAAAATGCGGATTTTCCCAAATCTTTGCTAAAAAGGGCCAGGGGGCGGGCTTATTGAAAAACGAGCAAAATCAAGCACAGTTGGGGCGTTTTGTGAAAATTGTGAAGGATTTTCCAAACCGGGCAAAATTTGAAAAAAAGACAGGGCCGGTAGTGTCGAAAAAGTCAAAAATGGGGATTTTCCCAAACCTTGCTAAAAGGTGCCAGGGGGGCGGACTGAGTCAGAAATGAGCAAAATCAAGCACAGTTGGGGCGTTTTGAATAAAATGGTGAAGGATTTTCCAAACCGGGAAAAATTTGCAAAAAACGACAGGGCCGGTAGTGTCGAAAAAGTCAAAAATGCGGATTTTCCCAAATCTTTGCTAAAAGGGGCCAGGGGGCGGGCTTATTGAAAAACGAGCAAAATCAAGCACAGTTGGGGCGTTTTGTGAAAATTGTGAAGGATTTTCCAAACCGGGTTAAATTTGAAAAAAAAGACATGGCCGGTAGTGTCGAAAAAGTAAAAAATGCGGATTTTCCCAAATCTTTGCTAAAAAGGGCCAGGGGGCGGGCTTATTGAAAAACGAGCAAAATCAAGCACAGTTGGGGCGTTTTGTGAAAATTGTGAAGGATTTTCCAAACCGGGTTAAATTTGAAAAAAAAGACAGGGCCGGTAGTGTCGAAAAAGTCAAAAATGGGGATTTTCACAAAATTTGCTTAAAGAGGCCAGAGGGGGGGGCTGAGTGAAAAACGAGCAAAATCAAGCACAGTTGGGGCGTTTTGTGAAAATTGTGAAGGATTTTCCAAAGTGGGCAAAAATTGAAAAAAACGACAGGGCCGGTAGTGTCGAAAAAGTCAAAAATGGGGATTTTCCCAAACCTTGCTAAAAGGGGCCAGGGGGGCGGACTGAGTCAGAAAGGAGCAAAATCAAGCACAGTTGGGGCGTTTTGGGAAAATTGTGAAGGATTTTCCAAACCGGGCAAAATTTGAAAAAAACGACAGTGCCGGTAGTGTCGAAAAGGTCAAAAATGGGGATTTTCCCAAACTTTGCTTAAAGAGGCCAAAGGGGGGGGGCTGGGTGAAAAAGGAGCAAAATCAAGCACAGTTGGGGCGTTTTGTGAAAATTGTGAAGGATTTTCCAAAGTGGGCAAAAATTGAAAAAAACGACAGGGCCGGTAGTGTCGAAAAAGTCAAAAATGGGGATTTTCACAAACCTTGCTAAAAGGTGCCAGGGGGTGGACTGAGTCAGAAAGGAGCAAAATCAAGCACAGTTGGGGCGTTTTGAGAAAATTGTGAAGGATTTTCCAAAGTGGGCAAAATTTGAAAAAAACGACTGGTCCGGTAGTGTCGAAAAAGTCAAAAATGGGGATTTTCCCAAATTTTTGCTAAAAGGGGCCAGGGGGCGGGCTGATTGAAAAACGAGCAAAATCAAGCACAGTTGGGGCGTTTTGTGAAAATTGTGAAGGATTTTCCAAACCGGGCAAAATTTGCAAAAAACGACAGGGCCGGTAGTGTCGAAAAAGTCAAAAATGCGGATTTTCCCAAACCTTGCTAAAAGGTGCCAGGGGGGCGGACTGAGTCAGAAAGGAGCAAAATCAAGCACAGTTGGGGCGTTTTGAGAAAATTGTGAAGGATTTTCCAAACCGGGCAAAATTTGCAAAAAACGACAGGGCCGGTAGTGTCGAAAAAGTCAAAAATGCGGATTTTCCCAAATCTTTGCTAAAAGGGGCCAGGGGGCGGGCTTATTGAAAAACGAGCAAAATCAAGCACAGTTGGGGCGTTTTGTGAAAATTGTGAAGGATTTTCCAAAGTGGGCAAAATTTGAAAAAAAAGACAGGGCCAGTAGTGTCGAAAAAGTCAAAAATGGGGATTTTCCCAAACCTTGCTAAAAGGGGCCAGGGGGGCGGACTGAGTCAGAAAGGAGCAAAATCAAGCACAGTTGGGGCGTTTTGGGAAAATTGTGAAGGATTTTCCAAACCGGGCAAAATTTGAAAAAAACGACAGTGCCGGTAGTGTCGAAAAAGTCAAAAATGGGGATTTTCCCAAACTTTGCTTAAAGAGGCCAGAGGGGGGGGGCTGGTTTAAAAAGGAGCAAAATCAAGCACAGTTGGGGCGTTTTGTGAAAATTGTGAAGGATTTTCCAAAGTGGGCAAAAATTGAAAAAAACGACAGGGCCGGTAGTGTCGAAAAAGTCAAAAATGGGGATTTTCACAAACCTTGCTAAAAGGTGCCAGGGGGTGGACTGAGTCAGAAAGGAGCAAAATCAAGCACAGTTGGGGCGTTTTGAGAAAATTGTGAAGGATTTTCCAAAGTGGGCAAAATTTGAAAAAAACGACTGGTCCGGTAGTGTCGAAAAAGTCAAAAATTGGGATTTTCCCAAATTTTTGCTAAAAGGGGCCAGGGGCGGGCTGATTGAAAAACGAGCAAAATCAAGCACAGTTGGGGCGTTTTGTGAAAATTGTGAAGGATTTTCCAAACCGGGCAAAATTTGAAAAAAAGACAGGGCCGGTAGTGTCGAAAAAGTCAAAAATGGGGATTTTCCCAAACCTTGCTAAAAGGTGCCAGGGGGGCGGACTGAGTCAGAAATGAGCAAAATCAAGCACAGTTGGGGCGTTTTGAATAAAATGGTGAAGGATTTTCCAAACCGGGCAAAATTTGAAAAAAAGACAGGGCCAGTAGTGTCGAAAAAGTCAAAAATGGGGATTTTCCCAAACCTTGCTAAAAGGGGCCAGGGGGGCGGACTGAGTCAGAAAGGAGCAAAATCAAGCACAGTTGGGGCGTTTTGAGAAAATTGTGAAGGATTTTCCAAACCGGGCAAAATTTGCAAAAAACGACAGGGCCGGTAGTGTCGAAAAAGTCAAAAATGCGGATTTTCCCAAATCTTTGCTAAAAGGGGCCAGGGGGCGGGCTTATTGAAAAACGAGCAAAATCAAGCACAGTTGGGGCGTTTTGTGAAAATTGTGAAGGATTTTCCAAAGCGGGTTAAATTTGAAAAAAAAGACATGGCCGGTAGTGTCGAAAAAGTAAAAAATGCGGATTTTCCCAAATCTTTGCTAAAAAGGGCCAGGGGGCGGGCTTATTGAAAAACGAGCAAAATCAAGCACAGTTGGGGCGTTTTGTGAAAATTGTGAAGGATTTTCCAAACCGGGTTAAATTTGAAAAAAAAGACAGGGCCGGTAGTGTCGAAAAAGTCAAAAATGGGGATTTTCACAAAATTTGCTTAAAGAGGCCAGAGGGGGGGGGCTGAGTGAAAAACGAGCAAAATCAAGCACAGTTGGGGCGTTTTGTGAAAATTGTGAAGGATTTTCCAAAGTGGGCAAAAATTGAAAAAAACGACAGGGCCGGTAGTGTCGAAAAAGTCAAAAATGGGGATTTTCCCAAACCTTGCTAAAAGGGGCCAGGGGGGCGGACTGAGTGAGAAAGGAGCAAAATCAAGCACAGTTGGGGCGTTTTGGGAAAATTGTGAAGGATTTTCCAAACCGGGCAAAATTTGAAAAAAACGACAGTGCCGGTAGTGTCGAAAAAGTCAAAAATGGGGATTTTCCCAAACTTTGCTTAAAGAGGCCAAAGGGGGGGGCTGGGTGAAAAAGGAGCAAAATCAAGCACAGTTGGGGCGTTTTGTGAAAATTGTGAAGGATTTTCCAAAGTGGGCAAAAATTGAAAAAAACGACAGGGCCGGTAGTGTCGAAAAAGTCAAAAATGGGGATTTTCACAAACCTTGCTAAAAGGTGCCAGGGGGTGGACTGAGTCAGAAAGGAGCAAAATCAAGCACAGTTGGGGCGTTTTGAGAAAATTGTGAAGGATTTTCCAAAGTGGGCAAAATTTGAAAAAAACGACTGGTCCGGTAGTGTCGAAAAAGTCAAAAATTGGGATTTTCCCAAATTTTTGCTAAAAGGGGCCAGGGGGCGGGCTGATTGAAAAACGAGCAAAATCAAGCACAGTTGGGGCGTTTTGTGAAAATTGTGAAGGATTTTCCAAAGTGGGCAAAAATTGAAAAAAACGACAGGGCCGGTAGTGTCGAAAAAGTCAAAAATGGGGATTTTCCCAAACCTTGCTAAAAGGGGCCAGGGGGGCGGACTGAGTGAGAAAGGAGCAAAATCAAGCACAGTTGGGGCGTTTTGGGAAAATTGTGAAGGATTTTCCAAACCGGGTTAAATTTGAAAAAAAAGACAGGGCCGGTAGTGTCGAAAAAGTCAAAAATGGGGATTTTCACAAAATTTGCTTAAAGAGGCCAGAGGGGGGGGCTGAGTGAAAAACGAGCAAAATCAAGCACAGTTGGGGCGTTGTGTGAAAATTGTGAAGGATTTTCCAAAGTGGGCAAAAATTGAAAAAAACGACAGGGCCGGTAGTGTCGAAAAAGTCAAAAATGGGGATTTTCACAAACCTTGCTAAAAGGTGCCAGGGGGTGGACTGAGTCAGAAAGGAGCAAAATCAAGCACAGTTGGGGCGTTTTGAGAAAATTGTGAAGGATTTTCCAAAGTGGGCAAAATTTGAAAAAAACGACTGGTCCGGTAGTGTCGAAAAAGTCAAAAATTGGGATTTTCCCAAATTTTTGCTAAAAGGGGCCAGGGGGCGGGCTGATTGAAAAACGAGCAAAATCAAGCACAGTTGGGGCGTTTTGTGAAAATTGTGAAGGATTTTCCAAACCGGGCAAAATTTGAAAAAAAGACAGGGCCGGTAGTGTCGAAAAAGTCAAAAATGGGGATTTTCCCAAACCTTGCTAAAAGGTGCCAGGGGGGCGGACTGAGTCAGAAATGAGCAAAATCAAGCACAGTTGGGGCGTTTTGAGAAAATTGTGAAGGATTTTCCAAACCGGGCAAAATTTGCAAAAAACGACAGGGCCGGTAGTGTCGAAAAAGTCAAAAATGCGGATTTTCCCAAATCTTTGCTAAAAGGGGCCAGGGGGCGGGCTTATTGAAAAACGAGCAAAATCAAGCACAGTTGGGGCGTTTTGTGAAAATTGTGAAGGATTTTCCAAAGTGGGCAAAATTTGAAAAAAAAGACAGGGCCAGTAGTGTCGAAAAAGTCAAAAATGGGGATTTTCCCAAACCTTGCTAAAAGGGGCCAGGGGGGCGGACTGAGTCAGAAAGGAGCAAAATCAAGCACAGTTGGGGCGTTTTGGGAAAATTGTGAAGGATTTTCCAAACCGGGCAAAATTTGAAAAAAACGACAGTGCCGGTAGTGTCGAAAAAGTCAAAAATGGGGATTTTCCCAAACTTTGCTTAAAGAGGCCAGAGGGGGGGGGCTGGTTTAAAAAGGAGCAAAATCAAGCACAGTTGGGGCGTTTTGTGAAAATTGTGAAGGATTTTCCAAAGTGGGCAAAAATTGAAAAAAACGACAGGGCCGGTAGTGTCGAAAAAGTCAAAAATGGGGATTTTCACAAACCTTGCTAAAAGGTGCCAGGGGGTGGACTGAGTCAGAAAGGAGCAAAATCAAGCACAGTTGGGGCGTTTTGAGAAAATTGTGAAGGATTTTCCAAAGTGGGCAAAATTTGAAAAAAACGACTGGTCCGGTAGTGTCGAAAAAGTCAAAAATTGGGATTTTCCCAAATTTTTGCTAAAAGGGGCCAGGGGCGGGCTGATTGAAAAACGAGCAAAATCAAGCACAGTTGGGGCGTTTTGTGAAAATTGTGAAGGATTTTCCAAACCGGGCAAAATTTGAAAAAAAGACAGGGCCGGTAGTGTCGAAAAAGTCAAAAATGGGGATTTTCCCAAACCTTGCTAAAAGGTGCCAGGGGGGCGGACTGAGTCAGAAATGAGCAAAATCAAGCACAGTTGGGGCGTTTTGAATAAAATGGTGAAGGATTTTCCAAACCGGGCAAAATTTGAAAAAAAGACAGGGCCAGTAGTGTCGAAAAAGTCAAAAATGGGGATTTTCCCAAACCTTGCTAAAAGGGGCCAGGGGGGCGGACTGAGTCAGAAAGGAGCAAAATCAAGCACAGTTGGGGCGTTTTGAGAAAATTGTGAAGGATTTTCCAAACCGGGCAAAATTTGCAAAAAACGACAGGGCCGGTAGTGTCGAAAAAGTCAAAAATGCGGATTTTCCCAAATCTTTGCTAAAAGGGGCCAGGGGGCGGGCTTATTGAAAAACGAGCAAAATCAAGCACAGTTGGGGCGTTTTGTGAAAATTGTGAAGGATTTTCCAAAGCGGGTTAAATTTGAAAAAAAAGACATGGCCGGTAGTGTCGAAAAAGTAAAAAATGCGGATTTTCCCAAATCTTTGCTAAAAAGGGCCAGGGGGCGGGCTTATTGAAAAACGAGCAAAATCAAGCACAGTTGGGGCGTTTTGTGAAAATTGTGAAGGATTTTCCAAACCGGGTTAAATTTGAAAAAAAAGACAGGGCCGGTAGTGTCGAAAAAGTCAAAAATGGGGATTTTCACAAAATTTGCTTAAAGAGGCCAGAGGGGGGGGGCTGAGTGAAAAACGAGCAAAATCAAGCACAGTTGGGGCGTTTTGTGAAAATTGTGAAGGATTTTCCAAAGTGGGCAAAAATTGAAAAAAACGACAGGGCGGGTAGTGTCGAAAAAGTCAAAAATGGGGATTTTCCCAAACCTTGCTAAAAGGGGCCAGGGGGGCGGACTGAGTGAGAAAGGAGCAAAATCAAGCACAGTTGGGGCGTTTTGGGAAAATTGTGAAGGATTTTCCAAACCGGGCAAAATTTGAAAAAAACGACAGTGCCGGTAGTGTCGAAAAAGTCAAAAATGGGGATTTTCCCAAACTTTGCTTAAAGAGGCCAAAGGGGGGGGCTGGGTGAAAAAGGAGCAAAATCAAGCACAGTTGGGGCGTTTTGTGAAAATTGTGAAGGATTTCCCAAAGTGGGCAAAAATTGAAAAAAACGACAGGGCCGGTAGTGTCGAAAAAGTCAAAAATGGGGATTTTCACAAACCTTGCTAAAAGGTGCCAGGGGGTGGACTGAGTCAGAAAGGAGCAAAATCAAGCACAGTTGGGGCGTTTTGAGAAAATTGTGAAGGATTTTCCAAAGTGGGCAAAATTTGAAAAAAACGACTGGTCCGGTAGTGTCGAAAAAGTCAAAAATTGGGATTTTCCCAAATTTTTGCTAAAAGGGGCCAGGGGGCGGGCTGATTGAAAAACGAGCAAAATCAAGCACAGTTGGGGCGTTTTGTGAAAATTGTGAAGGATTTTCCAAACCGGGCAAAATTTGAAAAAAAGACAGGGCCGGTAGTGTCGAAAAAGTAAAAAATGGGGATTTTCCCAAACCTTGCTAAAAGGTGCCAGGGGGGCGGACTGAGTCAGAAATGAGCAAAATCAAGCACAGTTGGGGCGTTTTGGGAAAATTGTGAAGGATTTTCCAAACCGGGCAAAATTTGAAAAAAACGACAGTGCCGGTAGAGTCGAAAAAGTCAAAAATGGGGATTTTCCCAAACTTTGCTTAAAGAGGCCAGAGGGGGGGGGGCTGGGTGAAAAAGGAGCAAAATCAAGCACAGTTGGGGCGTTTTCTGAAAATTGTGAAGGATTTTCCAAAGTGGGCAAAAATTGAAAAAAACGACAGGGCCGGTAGTGTCGAAAAAGTCAAAAATGGGGATTTTCACAAACCTTGCTAAAAGGTGCCAGGGGGTGGACTGAGTCAGAAAGGAGCAAAATCAAGCACAGTTGGGGCGTTTTGAGAAAATTGTGAAGGATTTTCCAAAGTGGGCAAAATTTGAAAAAAACGACTGGTCCGGTAGTGTCGAAAAAGTCAAAAATTGGGATTTTCCCAAATTTTTGCTAAAAGGGGCCAGGGGGCGGGCTGAGTCAGAAAGGAGCAAAATCAAGCACAGTTGGGGCGTTTTCTGAAAATTGTGAAGGATTTTCCAAAGTGGGCAAAAATTGAAAAAAACGACAGGGCCGGTAGTGTCGAAAAAGTCAAAAATGGGGATTTTCACAAACCTTGCTAAAAGGTGCCAGGGGGTGGACTGAGTCAGAAAGGAGCAAAATCAAGCACAGTTGGGGCGTTTTGAGAAAATTGTGAAGGATTTTCCAAAGTGGGCAAAATTTGAAAAAAACGACTGGTCCGGTAGTGTCGAAAAAGTCAAAAATTGGGATTTTCCCAAATTTTTGCTAAAAGGGGCCAGGGGGCGGGCTGAGTCAGAAAGGAGCAAAATCAAGCACAGTTGGGGCGTTTTGAGAAAATTGTGAAGGATTTTCCAAACCGGGCAAAATTTGAAAAAAACGACTGGTCCGGTAGTGTCGAAAAAGTCAAAAATTGGGATTTTCCCAAATTTTTGCTAAAAGGGGCCAGGGGGCGGGCTGATTGAAAAACGAGCAAAATCAAGCACAGTTGGGGCGTTTCGTGAAAATTGTGAAGGATTTTCCAAACCGGGCAAAATTTGAAAAAAAGACAGGGCCGGTAGTGTCGAAAAAGTCAAAAATGGGGATTTTCCCAAATTTTTGCTAAAAGGGGCCAGGGGGCGGGCTGATTGAAAAACGAGCAAAATCAAGCACAGTTGGGGCGTTTTGTGAAAATTGTGAAGGATTTTCCAAACCGGGCAAAATTTGAAAAAAAGACAGGGCCGGTAGTGTCGAAAAAGTCAAAAATGGGGATTTTCCCAAACCTTGCTAAAAGGTGCCAGGGGGGCGGACTGAGTCAGAAATGAGCAAAATCAAGCACAGTTGGGGCGTTTTGAGAAAATTGTGAAGGATTTTCCAAACCGGGCAAAATTTGCAAAAAACGACAGGGCCGGTAGTGTCGAAAAAGTCAAAAATGCGGATTTTCCCAAATCTTTGCTAAAAGGGGCCAGGGGGCGGGCTTATTGAAAAACGAGCAAAATCAAGCACAGTTGGGGCGTTTTGTGAAAATTGTGAAGGATTTTCCAAACCGGGTTAAATTTGAAAAAAAAGACATGGCCGGTAGTGTCGAAAAAGTCAAAAATGCGGATTTTCCCAAATCTTTGCTAAAAGGGGCCAGGGGGCGGGCTTATTGAAAAACGAGCAAAATCAAGCACAGTTGGGACGTTTTGTGAAAATTGTGAAGGATTTTCCAAACCGGGTAAAATTTGAAAAAAAAGACAGGGCCGGTAGTGTCGAAAAAGTCAAAAATGGGGATTTTCCCAAACCTTGCTAAAAGGTGCCAGGGGGTGGACTGAGTCAGAAAGGAGCAAAATCAAGCACAGTTGGGGCGTTTTGAGAAAATTGTGAAGGATTTTCCAAAGTGGGCAAAATTTGAAAAAAACGACTGGTCCGGTAGTGTCGAAAAAGTCAAAAATTGGGATTTTCCCAAATTTTTGCTAAAAGGGGCCAGGGGGCGGGCTTATTGAAAAACGAGCAAAATCAAGCACAGTTGGGACGTTTTGTGAAAATTGTGAAGGATTTTCCAAACCGGGTAAAATTTGAAAAAAAAGACAGGGCCGGTAGTGTCGAAAAAGTCAAAAATGGGGATTTTCACAAACCTTGCTAAAAGGTGCCAGGGGGTGGACTGAGTCAGAAAGGAGCAAAATCAAGCACAGTTGGGGCGTTTTGAGAAAATTGTGAAGGATTTTCCAAAGTGGGCAAAATTTGAAAAAAACGACTGGTCCGGTAGTGTCGAAAAAGTCAAAAATTGGGATTTTCCCAAATTTTTGCTAAAAGGGGCCAGGGGGCGGGCTGATTGAAAAACGAGCAAAATCAAGCACAGTTGGGGCGTTTTGTGAAAATTGTGAAGGATTTTCCAAACCGGGCAAAATTTGAAAAAAAGACAGGGCCGGTAGTGTCGAAAAAGTCAAAAATGGGGATTTTCCCAAACCTTGCTAAAAGGTGCCAGGGGGGCGGACTGAGTCAGAAATGAGCAAAATCAAGCACAGTTGGGGCGTTTTGAGAAAATTGTGAAGGATTTTCCAAACCGGGTAAAATTTGAAAAAAAAGACAGGGCCGGTAGTGTCGAAAAAGTCAAAAATGGGGATTTTCCCAAATCTTTGCTAAAAAGGGCCAGGGGGCGGGCTTATTGAAAAACGAGCAAAATCAAGCACAGTTGGGGCGTTTTGGGAAAATTGTGAAGGATTTTCCAAACGGGGTTAAATTTGAAAAAAAAGACAGGGCCGGTAGTGTCGAAAAAGTCAAAAATGGGGATTTTCACAAAATTTGCTTAAAGAGGCCAGAGGGGGGGGCTGAGTGAAAAACGAGCAAAATCAAGCACAGTTGGGGCGTTTTGTGAAAATTGTGAAGGATTTTCCAAAGTGGGCAAAAATTGAAAAAAACGACAGGGCCGGTAGTGTCGAAAAAGTCAAAAATGGGGATTTTCCCAAACCTTGCTAAAAGGGGCCAGGGGGGCGGACTGAGTCAGAAAGGAGCAAAATCAAGCACAGTTGGGGCGTTTTGGGAAAATTGTGAAGGATTTTCCAAACCGGGCAAAATTTGAAAAAAACGACAGTGCCGGTAGTGTCGAAAAAGTCAAAAATGGGGATTTTCCCAAACCTTGCTAAAAGGGGCCAGGGGGGCGGACTGAGTGAGAAAGGAGCAAAATCAAGCACAGTTGGGGCGTTTTGGGAAAATTGTGAAGGATTTTCCAAACCGGGCAAAATTTGAAAAAAACGACAGTGCCGGTAGTGTCGAAAAAGTCAAAAATGGGGATTTTCCCAAACTTTGCTTAAAGAGGCCAAAGGGGGGGGCTGGGTGAAAAAGGAGCAAAATCAAGCACAGTTGGGGCGTTTTGTGAAAATTGTGAAGGATTTTCCAAAGTGGGCAAAAATTGAAAAAAACGACAGGGCCGGTAGTGTCGAAAAAGTCAAAAATGGGGATTTTCACAAACCTTGCTAAAAGGTGCCAGGGGGTGGACTGAGTCAGAAAGGAGCAAAATCAAGCACAGTTGGGGCGTTTTGAGAAAATTGTGAAGGATTTTCCAAAGTGGGCAAAATTTGAAAAAAACGACTGGTCCGGTAGTGTCGAAAAAGTCAAAAATTGGGATTTTCCCAAATTTTTGCTAAAAGGGGCCAGGGGGCGGGCTGATTGAAAAACGAGCAAAATCAAGCACAGTTGGGGCGTTTTGTGAAAATTGTGAAGGATTTTCCAAACCGGGCAAAATTTGAAAAAAAGACAGGGCCGGTAGTGTCGAAAAAGTAAAAAATGGGGATTTTCCCAAACCTTGCTAAAAGGTGCCAGGGGGGCGGACTGAGTCAGAAATGAGCAAAATCAAGCACAGTTGGGGCGTTTTGAGAAAATTGTGAAGGATTTTCCAAACCGGGCAAAATTTGAAAAAAACGACAGGGCCGGTAGTGTCGAAAAAGTCAAAAATCCGGATTTTCCCAAATCTTTGCTAAAAGGGGCCAGGGGGCGGGCTTATTGAAAAACTAGCAAAATCAAGCACAGTTGGGGCGTTTTGTGAAAATTGTGAAGGATTTTCCAAAGTGGGCAAAATTTGAAAAAAAACGACTGGTCCGGTAGTGTCGAAAAAGTCAAAAATTGGGATTTTCCCAAATTTTTGCTAAAAGGGGCCAGGGGGCGGGCTTATTGAAAAACGAGCAAAATCAAGCACAGTTGGGGCGTTTTGTGAAAATTGTGAAGGATTTTCCATACCGGGTAAAATTTGAAAAAAAAGACAGGGCCGGTAGTGTCGAAAAAGTCAAAAATGGGGATTTTCCCAAACCTTGCTAAAAGGGGCCAGGGGGGCGGACTGAGTCAGAAAGGAGCAAAATCAAGCACAGTTGGGGCGTTTTGGGAAAATTGTGAAGGATTTTCCAAACCGGGCAAAATTTGAAAAAAACGACAGGTCCGGTAGTGTCGAAAAAGTCAAAAATGGGGATTTTCCAAAACCTTGCTAAAAGGGGCCTGGGGGGCGGACTAAGTAAGAAAGGAGCAAAATCAAGCACAGTTGGGGCGTTGTGTGAAAATTGTGAAGGATTTTCCAAAGTGGGCAAAAATTGAAAAAAACGACAGGGCCGGTAGTGTCGAAAAAGTCAAAAATGGGGATTTTCACAAACCTTGCTAAAAGGTGCCAGGGGGTGGACTGAGTCAGAAAGGAGCAAAATCAAGCACAGTTGGGGCGTTTTGAGAAAATTGTGAAGGATTTTCCAAAGTGGGCAAAATTTGAAAAAAACGACAGGTCCGGTAGTGTCGAAAAAGTCAAAAATTGGGATTTTCCCAAATTTTTGCTAAAAGGGGCCAGGGGGCGGGCTGATTGAAAAACGAGCAAAATCAAGCACAGTTGGGGCGTTTTGGGAAAATTGTGAAGGATTTTCCAACGTGGGCAAAAATTGAAAAAAAACGACAGGGCCGGTAGTGTCGAAAAAGTCAAAAATGCGGATTTTCCCAAACCTTGCTAAAAGGGGCCAGGGGGGCGGACTGAGTCAGAAATGAGCAAAATCAAGCACAGTTGGGGCGTTTTGAGAAAATTGTGAAGGATTTTCCAAACCGGGCAAAATTTGAAAAAAACGACAGGTCCGGTAGTGTCGAAAAAGTCAAAAATGGGGATTTTCCCAAACTTTGCTTAAAGAGGCCAGAGGGGGGGCTGGGTGAAAAAGGAGCAAAATCAAGCACAGTTGGGGCGTTTTGTGAAAATTGTGAAGGATTTTCCAAAGTGGGCAAAAATTGAAAAAAACGACAGGGCCGGTAGTGTCGAAAAAGTCAAAAATGGGGATTTTCACAAACGTTGCTAAAAGGGGCCAGGGGGTGGACTGAGTCAGAAAGGAGCAAAATCAAGCACAGTTGGGGCGTTTTGAGAAAATTGTGAAGGATTTTCCAAAGTGGGCAAAATTTGAAAAAAACGACTGGTCCGGTAGTGTCGAAAAAGTCAAAAATTGGGATTTTCCCAAATTTTTGCTAAAAGGGGCCAGGGGGCGGGCTGATTGAAAAACGAGCAAAATCAAGCACAGTTGGGGCGTTTTGGGAAAATTGTGAAGGATTTTCCAACGTGGGCAAAAATTGAAAAAAACGACAGGGCCGGTAGTGTTGAAAAAGTCAAAAATGGGGATTTTCCCAAACCTTGCTAAAAGGGTCCAGGGGGGCGGACTGAGTCAGAAAGGAGCAAAATCAAGCACAGTTGGGGCGTTTTGGGAAAATTGTGAAGGATTTTCCAAACCGGGCAAAATTTGAAAAAAACGACAGGGCCGGTAGTGTCGAAAAAGTCAAAAATGGGGATTTTCCCAAATCCTTGCTAAAAGGGGCCAGGGGGGCGGGCTGAGTGAGAAAGGAGCAAAATCAAGCACAGTTGGGGTGTTGTGTGAAAATTGTGAAGGATTTTCCAAACCGGGCAAAATTTGAAAAAAACGATAGGGCCGGTAGTGTCGAAAAAGTCAAAAATGGGGATTTTCACAAAATTTGCTTAAAGAGGCCAGAGGGGGTGGCTGAGTGAAAAACGAGCAAAATCAAGCACAGTTGGGGCGTTTTGTGAAAATTGTGAAAGATTTTCCAAAGTGGGCAAAATTTGAAAAAAAACGACAGGGCCGGTAGTGTCGAAAAAGTCAAAAATGGGGATTTTCACAAACCTTGCTAAAAGGTGCCAGGGGGTGGACTGAGTCAGAAAGGAGCAATCAAGCACAGTTGGGGCGTTTTGAGAAAATTGTGAAGGATTTTCCAAAGTGGGCAAAATTTGAAAAAAAACGACTGGTCCGGTAGTGTCGAAAAAGTCAAAAATTGTGATTTTCCCAAATTTTTGCTAAAAGGGGCCAGGGGGCGGGCTGATTGAAAAACGAGCAAAATCAAGCACAGTCGGGGCGTTTTGTGAAAATTGTGAAGGATTTTCCAAACCGGGCAAAATTTGAAAAAAAGACAGGGCCGGTAGTGTCGAAAAAGTCAAAAATGGGGATTTTCCCAAACCTTGCTAAAAGGTGCCAGGGGGGCGGACTGAGTCAGAAATGAGCAAAATCAAGCACAGTTGGGGCGTTTTGAGAAAATTGTGAAGGATTTTCCAAACCGGGCAAAATTTGAAAAAAACGACAGGGCCGGTAGTGTCGAAAAAGTCAAAAATGCGGATTTTCCCAAATCTTTGCTAAAAGGGGCCAGGGGGCGGGCTTATTGAAAAACGAGCAAAATCAAGCACAGTTGGGGCGTTTTGTGAAAATTGTGAAGGATTTTCCAAACCGGGTTAAATTTGAAAAAAAAGACAGGGCCGGTAGTGTCGAAAAAGTCAAAAATGCGGATTTTCCCAAATCTTTGCTAAAAGGGGCCAGGGGGCGGGCTTATTGAAAAACGAGCAAAATCAAGCACAGTTGGGGCGTTTTGTGAAAATTGTGAAGGATTTTCCAAACCGGGTAAAATTTGAAAAAAAAGACAGGGCCGGTAGTGTCAAAAAAGTCAAAAATGGGGATTTTCCCAAACCTTGCTAAAAGGGGCCAGGGGGGCGGACTGAGTCAGAAAGGAGCAAAATCAAGCACAGTTGGGGCGTTTTGGGAAAATTGTGAAGGATTTTCCAAACCGGGCAAAATTTGAAAAAAACGACAGGTCCGGTAGTGTCGAAAAAGTCAAAAATGGGGATTTTCCCAAACTTTGCTTAAAGAGGCCAGAGGGGGGGGCTGGGTGAAAAAGGAGCAAAATCAAGCACAGTTGGGGCGTTTTGTGAAAATTGTGAAGGATTTTCCAAAGTGGGCAAAAATTGAAAAAAACGACAGGGCCGGTAGTGTCGAAAAAGTCAAAAATGGGGATTTTCACAAACCTTGCTAAAAGGTGCCAGGGGGTGGACTGAGTCAGAAAGGAGCAAAATCAAGCACAGTTGGGGCGTTTTGAGAAAATTGTGAAGGATTTTCCAAAGTGGGCAAAAATTGAAAAAAACGACTGGTCCGGTAGTGTCAAAAAAGTCAAAAATGGGGATTTTCCCAAACCTTGCTAAAAGGGTCCAGGGGGGCGGACTGAGTCAGAAAGGAGCAAAATCAAGCACAGTTGGGGCGTTTTGGGAAAATTGTGAAGGATTTTCCAAACCGGGCAAAATTTGAAAAAAACGACAGGGCCGGTAGTGTCGAAAAAGTCAAAAATGGGGATTTTCCCAAATCCTTGCTAAAAGGGGCCAGGGGGGCGGGCTGAGTGAGAAAGGAGCAAAATCAAGCACAGTTGGGGCGTTTTGTGAAAATTGTGAAGGATTTTCCAAACCGGGCAAAATTTGAAAAAAACGACAGGGCCGGTAGTGTCGAAAAAGTCAAAAATGGGGATTTTCACAAAATTTGCTTAAAGAGGCCAGAGGGGGTGGCTGAGTGAAAAACGAGCAAAATCAAGCACAGTTGGGGCGTTTTGTGAAAATTGTGAAAGATTTTCCAAAGTGGGCAAAATTTGAAAAAAAACGACAGGGCCGGTAGTGTCGAAAAAGTCAAAAATGGGGATTTTCACAAACCTTGCTAAAAGGTGCCAGGGGGTGGACTGAGTCAGAAAGGAGCAATCAAGCACAGTTGGGGCGTTTTGAGAAAATTGTGAAGGATTTTCCAAAGTGGGCAAAATTTGAAAAAAAACGACTGGTCCGGTAGTGTCGAAAAAGTCAAAAATTGTGATTTTCCCAAATTTTTGCTAAAAGGGGCCAGGGGGCGGGCTGATTGAAAAACGAACAAAATCAAGCACAGTTGGGGCGTTTTGTGAAAATTGTGAAGGATTTTCCAAACCGGGCAAAATTTGAAAAAAAGACAGGGCCGGTAGTGTCGAAAAAGTCAAAAATGGGGATTTTCCCAAACCTTGCTAAAAGGTGCCAGGGGGGCGGACTGAGTCAGAAATGAGCAAAATCAAGCACAGTTGGGGCGTTTTGAGAAAATTGTGAAGGATTTTCCAAACCGGGCAAAATTTGAAAAAAACGACAGGGCCGGTAGTGTCGAAAAAGTCAAAAATGCGGATTTTCCCAAATCTTTGCTAAAAGGGGCCAGGGGGCGGGCTTATTGAAAAACGAGCAAAATCAAGCACAGTTGGGGCGTTTTGTGAAAATTGTGAAGGATTTTCCAAACCGGGTTGAATTTGAAAAAAAAGACAGGGCCGGTAGTGTCGAAAAAGTCAAAAATGCGGATTTTCCCAAATCTTTGCTAAAAGGGGCCAGGGGGCGGGCTTATTGAAAAACGAGCAAAATCAAGCACAGTTGGGGCGTTTTGTGAAAATTGTGAAGGATTTTCCAAACCGGGTAAAATTTGAAAAAAAAGACAGGGCCGGTAGTGTCAAAAAAGTCAAAAATGGGGATTTTCCCAAACCTTGCTAAAAGGGGCCAGGGGGGCGGACTGAGTCAGAAAGGAGCAAAATCAAGCACAGTTGGGGCGTTTTGGGAAAATTGTGAAGGATTTTCCAAACCGGGCAAAATTTGAAAAAAACGACAGTGCCGGTAGTGTCGAAAAAGTCAAAAATGGGGATTTTCCCAAACTTTGCTTAAAGAGGCCAGAGGGGGGGGCTGGGTGAAAAAGGAGCAAAATCAAGCACAGTTGGGGCGTTTTGTGAAAATTGTGAAGGATTTTCCAAAGTGGGCAAAAATTGAAAAAAACGACAGGGCCGGTAGTGTCGAAAAAGTCAAAAATGGGGATTTTCACAAACCTTGCTAAAAGGTGCCAGGGGGTGGACTGAGTCAGAAAGGAGCAAAATCAAGCACAGTTGGGGCGTTTTGAGAAAATTGTGAAGGATTTTCCAAAGTGGGCAAAATTTGAAAAAAACGACTGGTCCGGTAGTGTCAAAAAAGTCAAAAATTGGGATTTTCCCAAACTTTTGCTAAAAGGGGCCAGGGGGCGGGCTGATTGAAAAACGAGCAAAATCAAGCACAGTTGGGGCGTTTTGGGAAAATTGTGAAGGATTTTCCAAAGTGGGCAAAAATTGAAAAAAACGACAGGGCCGGTAGTGTCGAAAAAGTCAAAAATGGGGATTTTCCCAAATCCTTGCTAAAAGGGGCCAGGGGGGCGGGCTGAGTGAGAAAGGAGCAAAATCAAGCACAGTTGGGGCGTTGTGTGAAAATTGTGAAGGATTTTCCAAACCGGGCAAAATTTGAAAAAAACGACAGGGCCGGTAGTGTCGAAAAAGTCAAAAATGCGGATTATCCCAAATCTTTGCTAAAAGGGGCCAGGGGGCGGGCTTATTGAAAAACGAGCAAAATCAAGCACAGTTGGGGCGTTTTGTGAAAATTGTGAAGGATTTTCCAAACCGGGTTAAATTTGAAAAAAAAGACAGGGCCGGTAGTGTCGAAAAAGTCAAAAATGCGGATTTTCCCAAATCTTTGCTAAAAGGGGCCAGGGGGCGGGCTTATTGAAAAACGAGCAAAATCAAGCACAGTTGGGGCGTTTTGTGAAAATTGTGAAGGATTTTCCAAACCGGGTAAAATTTGAAAAAAAAGACAGGGCCGGTAGTGTCGAAAAAGTCAAAAATGGGGATTTTCCCAAACCTTGCTAAAAGGGGCCAGGGGGGCGGACTGAGTCAGAAAGGAGCAAAATCAAGCACAGTTGGGGCGTTTTGGGAAAATTGTGAAGGATTTTCCAAACCGGGCAAAATTTGAAAAAAACGACAGTGCCGGTAGTGTCGAAAAAGTCAAAAATGGGGATTTTCCCAAACTTTGCTTAAAGAGGCCAGAGGGGGGGGCTGGGTGAAAAAGGAGCAAAATCAAGCACAGTTGGGGCGTTTTGTGAAAATTGTGAAGGATTTTCCAAAGTGGGCAAAAATTGAAAAAAACGACAGGGCCGGTAGTGTCGAAAAAGTCAAAAATGGGGATTTTCACAAACCTTGCTAAAAGGTGCCAGGGGGTGGACTGAGTCAGAAAGGAGCAAAATCAAGCACAGTTGGGGCGTTTTGAGAAAATTGTGAAGGATTTTCCAAAGTGGGCAAAATTTGAAAAAAACGACTGGTCCGGTAGTGTCAAAAAAGTCAAAAATTAGGATTTTCCCAAACTTTTGCTAAAAGGGGCCAGGGGGCGGGCTGATTGAAAAACGAGCAAAATCAAGCACAGTTGGGGCGTTTTGGGAAAATTGTGAAGGATTTTCCAACGTGGGCAAAAATTGAAAAAAACGACAGGGCCGGTAGTGTCGAAAAAGTCAAAAATAGGGATTTTCCCAAACCTTGCTAAAAGGGGCCAGGGGGGCGGACTGAGTCAGAAAGGAGCAAAATCAAGCACAGTTGGGGCGTTTTGGGAAAATTGTGAAGGATTTTCCAAACCGGGCAAAATTTGAAAAAAACGACAGGGCCGGTAGTGTCGAAAAAGTCAAAAATGGGGATTTTCCCAAATCCTTGCTAAAAGGGGCCAGGGGGGCGGGCTGAGTGAGAAAGGAGCAAAATCAAGCACAGTTGGGGCGTTGTGTGAAAATTGTGAAGGATTTTCCAAACCGGGCAAAATTTGAAAAAAACGACAGGGCCGGTAGTGTCGAAAAAGTCAAAAATGGGGATTTTCACAAACCTTGCTAAAAGGTGCCAGGGGGTGGACTGAGTCAGAAAGGAGCAATCAAGCACAGTTGGGGCGTTTTGAGAAAATTGTGAAGGATTTTCCAAAGTGGGCAAAATTTGAAAAAAAACGACTGGTCCGGTAGTGTCGAAAAAGTCAAAAATTGTGATTTTCCCAAATTTTTGCTAAAAGGGGCCAGGGGGCGGGCTGATTGAAAAACGAGCAAAATCAAGCACAGTTGGGGCGTTTTGTGAAAATTGTGAAGGATTTTCCAAACCGGGCAAAATTTGAAAAAAAGACAGGGCCGGTAGTGTCGAAAAAGTCAAAAATGGGGATTTTCCCAAACCTTGCTAAAAGGTGCCAGGGGGGCGGACTGAGTCAGAAATGAGCAAAATCAAGCACAGTTGGGGCGTTTTGAGAAAATTGTGAAGGATTTTCCAAACCGGGCAAAATTTGAAAAAAACGACAGGGCCGGTAGTGTCGAAAAAGTCAAAAATGCGGATTTTCCCAAATCTTTGCTAAAAGGGGCCAGGGGGCGGGCTTATTGAAAAACGAGCAAAATCAAGCACAGTTGGGGCGTTTTGTGAAAATTGTGAAGGATTTTCCAAACCGGGTTAAATTTGAAAAAAAAGACAGGGCCGGTAGTGTCGAAAAAGTCAAAAATGCGGATTTTCCCAAATCTTTGCTAAAAGGGGCCAGGGGGCGGGCTTATTGAAAAACGAGCAAAATCAAGCACAGTTGGGGCGTTTTGTGAAAATTGTGAAGGATTTTCCAAACCGGGTAAAATTTGAAAAAAAAGACAGGGCCGGTAGTGTCAAAAAAGTCAAAAATGGGGATTTTCCCAAACCTTGCTAAAAGGGGCCAGGGGGGCGGACTGAGTCAGAAAGGAGCAAAATCAAGCACAGTTGGGGCGTTTTGGGAAAATTGTGAAGGATTTTCCAAACCGGGCAAAATTTGAAAAAAACGACAGTGCCGGTAGTGTCGAAAAAGTCAAAAATGGGGATTTTCCCAAACTTTGCTTAAAGAGGCCAGAGGGGGGGGCTGGGTGAAAAAGGAGCAAAATCAAGCACAGTTGGGGCGTTTTGTGAAAATTGTGAAGGATTTTCCAAAGTGGGCAAAAATTGAAAAAAACGACAGGGCCGGTAGTGTCGAAAAAGTCAAAAATGGGGATTTTCACAAACCTTGCTAAAAGGTGCCAGGGGGTGGACTGAGTCAGAAAGGAGCAAAATCAAGCACAGTTGGGGCGTTTTGAGAAAATTGTGAAGGATTTTCCAAAGTGGGCAAAATTTGAAAAAAACGACTGGTCCGGTAGTGTCAAAAAAGTCAAAAATTGGGATTTTCCCAAACTTTTGCTAAAAGGGGCCAGGGGGCGGGCTGATTGAAAAACGAGCAAAATCAAGCACAGTTGGGGCGTTTTGGGAAAATTGTGAAGGATTTTCCAAAGTGGGCAAAAATTGAAAAAAACGACAGGGCCGGTAGTGTCGAAAAAGTCAAAAATGGGGATTTTCCCAAATCCTTGCTAAAAGGGGCCAGGGGGGCGGGCTGAGTGAGAAAGGAGCAAAATCAAGCACAGTTGGGGCGTTGTGTGAAAATTGTGAAGGATTTTCCAACGTGGGCAAAAATTGAAAAAAACGACAGGGCCGGTAGTGTCGAAAAAGTCAAAAATGCGGATTTTCCCAAACCTTGCTAAAAGGGGCCAGGGGGGCGGACTGAGTCAGAAATGAGCAAAATCAAGCACAGTTGGGGCGTTATCGAGAAAATTGTGAAGGATTTTCCAAACCGGGCAAAATTTGAAAAAAACGACAGGTCCGGTAGTGTCGAAAAAGTCAAAAATTGGGATTTTCCCAAATTTTTGCTAAAAGGGGCCAGGGGGCGGGCTGATTGAAAAACGAGCAAAATCAAGCACAGTTGGGGCGTTTTGGGAAAATTGTGAAGGATTTTCCAAAGTGGGCAAAAATTGAAAAAAACGACAGGGCCGGTAGTGTCGAAAAAGTCAAAAATGGGGATTTTCACAAACCTTGCTAAAAGGTGCCAGGGGGTGGACTGAGTCAGAAAGGAGCAAAATCAAGCACAGTTGGGGCGTTTTGAGAAAATTGTGAAGGATTTTCCAAAGTGGGCAAAATTTGAAAAAAACGACTGGTCCGGTAGTGTCGAAAAAGTCAAAAATTGGGATTTTCCCAAATTTTTGCTAAAAGGGGCCAGGGGGCGGGCTGATTGAAAAACGAGCAAAATCAAGCAAAGTTGGGGCGTTTTGTGAAAATTGTGAAGGATTTTCCAAACCGGGCAAAATTTGAAAAAAAGACAGGGCCGGTAGTGTCGAAAAAGTCAAAAATGGGGATTTTCCCAAACTTTGCTTAAAGAGGCCAGAGGGGGGGGCTGGGTGAAAAAGGAGGAAAATCAAGCACAGTTGGGGCGTTTTGTGAAAATTGTGAAGGATTTTCCAAAGTGGGCAAAAATTGAAAAAAACGACAGGGCCGGTAGTGTCGAAAAAGTCAAAAATGCGGATTTTCCCAAACCTTGCTAAAAGGGGCCAGGGGGGCGGACTGAGTCAGAAATGAGCAAAATCAAGCAAAGTTGGGGCGTTTTGAGAAAATTGTGAAGGATTTTCCAAACCGGGCAAAATTTGAAAAAAACGACAGGTCCGGTAGTGTCGAAAAAGTCAAAAATGGGGATTTTCCCAAACTTTGCTTAAAGAGGCCAGAGGGGGGGGCTGGGTGAAAAAGGAGCAAAATCAAGCACAGTTGGGGCGTTTTGGGAAAATTGTGAAGGATTTTCCAAAGTGGGCAAAAATTGAAAAAAACGACAGGGCCGGTAGTGTCGAAAAAGTCAAAAATGGGGATTTTCACAAACCTTGCTAAAAGGTGCCAGGGGTTGGACTGAGTCAGAAAGGAGCAAAATCAAGCACAGTTGGGGCGTTTTGAGAAAATTGTGAAGGATTTTCCAAAGTGGGCAAAATTTGAAAAAAACGACAGGTCCGGTAGTGTCGAAAAAGTCAAAAATTGGGATTTTCCCAAATTTTTGCTAAAAGGGGCCAGGGGGTGGGCTGATTGAAAAACGAGCAAAATCAAGCACAGTTGGGGCGTTTTGGGAAAATTGTGAAGGATTTTCCAACGTGGGCAAAAATTGAAAAAAACGACAGGGCCGGTAGTGTCGAAAAAGTCAAAAATGCGGATTTTCCCAAACCTTGCTAAAAGGGGCCAGGGGGGCGGACTGAGTCAGAAATGAGCAAAATCAAGCACAGTTGGGGCGTTTTGAGAAAATTGTGAAGGATTTTCCAAACCGGGCAAAATTTGAAAAAAACGACAGGTCCGGTAGTGTCGAAAAAGTCAAAAATGGGGATTTTCCCAAACTTTGCTTAAAGAAGCCAGAGGGGGGGGCTGGGTGAAAAAGGAGCAAAATCAAGCACAGTTGGGGCGTTTTGGGAAAATTGTGAAGGATTTTCCAAAGTGGGCAAAAATTGAAAAAAACGACAGGGCCGGTAGTGTCGAAAAAGTCAAAAATGGGGATTTTCCCAAATCTTTGCTAAAAGGGGCCAGGGGGCGGGCTTATTGAAAAACGAGCAAAATCAAGCACAGTTGGGGCGTTTTGTGAAAATTGTGAAGGATTTTCCAAACCGGGCAAAATTTGAAAAAAAGACAGGGCCGGTAGTGTCGAAAAAGTCAAAAATGGGGATTTTCCCAAACCTTGCTAAAAGGTGCCAGGGGGCGGACTGAGTCAGAAAGGAGCAAAATCAAGCACAGTTGGGGCGTTTTGGGAAAATTGTGAAGGATTTTCCAACGTGGGCAAAAATTGAAAAAAACGACAGGGCCGGTAGTGTCGAAAAAGTCAAAAATGCGGATTTTCCCAAACCTTGCTAAAAGGGGCCAGGGGGGCGGACTGAGTCAGAAATGAGCAAAATCAAGCACAGTTGGGGCGTTATCGAGAAAATTGTGAAGGATTTTCCAAAGTGGGCAAAATTTGAAAAAAACGACAGGTCCGGTAGTGTCGAAAAAGTCAAAAATGGGAATTTTCCAAAACCTTGCTAAAAGGGGCCTGGGGGGCGGACTAAGTAAAAAAGGAGCAAAATCAAGCACAGTTGGGGCGTTGTGTGAAAATTGTGAAGGATTTTCCAAAGTGGGCAAAATTTTTTTAAAAACGACAGGTCCGGTAGTGTCGAAAAAGTCAAAAATTGGGATTTTCCCAAATTTTTGCTAAAAGGGGCCAGGGGGCGGGCTGATTGAAAAACGAGCAAAATCAAGCACAGTTGGGGCGTTTTGGGAAAATTGTGAAGGACTTTCCAACGTGGGCAAAAA
The DNA here is from genome assembly GCF_963691925.1 of Scomber scombrus. Taxonomy (NCBI): domain Eukaryota; kingdom Metazoa; phylum Chordata; class Actinopteri; order Scombriformes; family Scombridae; genus Scomber; species Scomber scombrus. The sequence continues at coordinate 129,068 of NW_026910453.1, read as the reverse complement.
TTGAAAAAAACGACAGGGCCGGTAGTGTCGAAAAAGTCAAAAATGGGGATTTTCCCAAACTTTGCTTAAAGAGGCCAGAGGGGGGGGGCTGGGTGAAAAAGGAGCAAAATCAAGCACAGTTGGGGCGTTTTGTGAAAATTGTGAAGGATTTTCCAAAGTGGGCAAAAATTGAAAAAAACGACAGGGCCGGTAGTGTCGAAAAAGTCAAAAATGGGGATTTTCACAAACCTTGCTAAAAGGTGCCAGGGGGTGGACTGAGTCAGAAAGGAGCAAAATCAAGCACAGTTGGGGCGTTTTGAGAAAATTGTGAAGGATTTTCCAAAGTGGGCAAAATTTGAAAAAAACGACAGGTCCGGTAGTGTCGAAAAAGTCAAAAATTGGGATTTTCCCAAATTTTTGCTAAAAGGGGCCAGGGGGCGGGCTGATTGAAAAACGAGCAAAATCAAGCACAGTTGGGGCGTTTTGTGAAAATTGTGAAGGATTTTCCAAACCGGGCAAAATTTGAAAAAAAGACAGGGCCGGTAGTGTCGAAAAAGTCAAAAATGGGGATTTTCCCAAACCTTGCTAAAAGGTGCCAGGGGGCGGACTGAGTCAGAAAGGAGCAAAATCAAGCACAGTTGGGGCGTTTTGGGAAAATTGTGAAGGATTTTCCAACGTGGGCAAAAATTGAAAAAAACGACAGGGCCGGTAGTGTCGAAAAAGTCAAAAATGCGGATTTTCCCAAACCTTGCTAAAAGGGGCCAGGGGGGCAGACTGAGTCAGAAATGAGCAAAATCAAGCACAGTTGGGGCGTTTTGAGAAAATTGTGAAGGATTTTCCAAACCGGGCAAAATTTGAAAAAAACGACAGGGCCGGTAGTGTCGAAAAAGTCAAAAATGCGGATTTTCCCAAACCTTGCTAAAAGGGGCCAGGGGGGCGGACTGAGTCAGAAATGAGCAAAATCAAGCACAGTTGGGGCGTTATCGAGAAAATTGTGAAGGATTTTCCAAAGTGGGCAAAATTTGAAAAAAACGACAGGTCCGGTAGTGTCGAAAAAGTCAAAAATGGGAATTTTCCAAAACCTTGCTAAAAGGGGCCTGGGGGGCGGACTAAGTAAAAAAGGAGCAAAATCAAGCACAGTTGGGGCGTTGTGTGAAAATTGTGAAGGATTTTCCAAAGTGGGCAAAATTTTTTTAAAAACGACAGGTCCGGTAGTGTCGAAAAAGTCAAAAATTGGGATTTTCCCAAATTTTTGCTAAAAGGGGCCAGGGGGCGGGCTGATTGAAAAACGAGCAAAATCAAGCACAGTTGGGGCGTTTTGGGAAAATTGTGAAGGACTTTCCAACGTGGGCAAAAATTGAAAAAAACGACAGGGCCGGTAGTGTCGAAAAAGTCAAAAATGGGGATTTTCCCAAACTTTGCTTAAAGAGGCCAGAGGGGGGGGCTGGGTGAAAAAGGAGCAAAATCAAGCACAGTTGGGGCGTTTTGTGAAAATTGTGAAGGATTTTCCAAAGTGGGCAAAAATTGAAAAAAACGACAGGGCCGGTAGTGTCGAAAAAGTCAAAAATGGGGATTTTCACAAACCTTGCTAAAAGGTGCCAGGGGGTGGACTGAGTCAGAAAGGAGCAAAATCAAGCACAGTTGGGGCGTTTTGAGAAAATTGTGAAGGATTTTCCAAAGTGGGCAAAATTTGAAAAAAACGACAGGTCCGGTAGTGTCGAAAAAGTCAAAAATTGGGATTTTCCCAAATTTTTGCTAAAAGGGGCCAGGGGGCGGGCTGATTGAAAAACGAGCAAAATCAAGCACAGTTGGGGCGTTTTGTGAAAATTGTGAAGGATTTTCCAAACCGGGCAAAATTTGAAAAAAAGACAGGGCCGGTAGTGTCGAAAAAGTCAAAAATGCGGATTTTCCCAAACCTTGCTAAAAGGGGACAGGGGGGCAGACTGAGTCAGAAATGAGCAAAATCAAGCACAGTTGGGGCGTTTTGAGAAAATTGTGAAGGATTTTCCAAACCGGGCAAAATTTGAAAAAAACGACAGGTCCGGTAGTGTCGAAAAAGTCAAAAATGGGGATTTTCCCAAACTTTGCTTAAAGAGGCCAGAGGGGGGGGCTGGGTGAAAAAGGAGCAAAATCAAGCACAGTTGGGGCGTTTTGTGAAAATTGTGAAGGATTTTCCAAAGTGGGCAAAAATTGAAAAAAACGACAGGGCCGGTAGTGTCGAAAAAGTCAAAAATGGGGATTTTCCCAAATCTTTGCTAAAAGGGGCCAGGGGGCGGGCTTATTGAAAAACGAGCAAAATCAAGCACAGTTGGGGCGTTTTGTGAAAATTGTGAAGGATTTTCCAAACCGGGCAAAATTTGAAAAAAAGACAGGGCCGGTAGTGTCGAAAAAGTCAAAAATGGGGATTTTCCCAAACCTTGCTAAAAGGTGCCAGGGGGCGGACTGAGTCAGAAAGGAGCAAAATCAAGCACAGTTGGGGCGTTTTGGGAAAATTGTGAAGGATTTTCCAACGTGGGCAAAAATTGAAAAAAACGACAGGGCCGGTAGTGTCGAAAAAGTCAAAAATGGGGATTTTCCCAAATCTTTGCTAAAAGGGGCCAGGGGGCGGGCTTATTGAAAAACGAGCAAAATCAAGCACAGTTGGGGCGTTTTGTGAAAATTGTGAAGGATTTTCCAAACCGGGCAAAATTTGAAAAAAAGACAGGGCCGGTAGTGTCGAAAAAGTCAAAAATGGGGATTTTCCCAAACCTTGCTAAAAGGTGCCAGGGGGCGGACTGAGTCAGAAAGGAGCAAAATCAAGCACAGTTGGGGCGTTTTGGGAAAATTGTGAAGGATTTTCCAACGTGGGCAAAAATTGAAAAAAACGACAGGGCCGGTAGTGTCGAAAAAGTCAAAAATGCGGATTTTCCCAAACCTTGCTAAAAGGGGCCAGGGGGGCGGACTGAGTCAGAAATGAGCAAAATCAAGCACAGTTGGGGCGTTATCGAGAAAATTGTGAAGGATTTTCCAAAGTGGGCAAAATTTGAAAAAAACGACAGGTCCGGTAGTGTCGAAAAAGTCAAAAATGGGAATTTTCCAAAACCTTGCTAAAAGGGGCCTGGGGGGCGGACTAAGTAAAAAAGGAGCAAAATCAAGCACAGTTGGGGCGTTGTGTGAAAATTGTGAAGGATTTTCCAAAGTGGGCAAAATTTTTTTAAAAACGACAGGTCCGGTAGTGTCGAAAAAGTCAAAAATTGGGATTTTCCCAAATTTTTGCTAAAAGGGGCCAGGGGGCGGGCTGATTGAAAAACGAGCAAAATCAAGCACAGTTGGGGCGTTTTGGGAAAATTGTGAAGGACTTTCCAACGTGGGCAAAAATTGAAAAAAACGACAGGGCCGGTAGTGTCGAAAAAGTCAAAAATGGGGATTTTCCCAAACTTTGCTTAAAGAGGCCAGAGGGGGGGGGGCTGGGTGAAAAAGGAGCAAAATCAAGCACAGTTGGGGCGTTTTGTGAAAATTGTGAAGGATTTTCCAAAGTGGGCAAAAATTGAAAAAAACGACAGGGCCGGTAGTGTCGAAAAAGTCAAAAATGGGGATTTTCACAAACCTTGCTAAAAGGTGCCAGGGGGTGGACTGAGTCAGAAAGGAGCAAAATCAAGCACAGTTGGGGCGTTTTGAGAAAATTGTGAAGGATTTTCCAAAGTGGGCAAAATTTGAAAAAAACGACAGGTCCGGTAGTGTCGAAAAAGTCAAAAATTGGGATTTTCCCAAATTTTTGCTAAAAGGGGCCAGGGGGCGGGCTGATTGAAAAACGAGCAAAATCAAGCACAGTTGGGGCGTTTTGTGAAAATTGTGAAGGATTTTCCAAACCGGGCAAAATTTGAAAAAAAGACAGGGCCGGTAGTGTCGAAAAAGTCAAAAATGGGGATTTTCCCAAACCTTGCTAAAAGGTGCCAGGGGGCGGACTGAGTCAGAAAGGAGCAAAATCAAGCACAGTTGGGGCGTTTTGGGAAAATTGTGAAGGATTTTCCAACGTGGGCAAAAATTGAAAAAAACGACAGGGCCGGTAGTGTCGAAAAAGTCAAAAATGCGGATTTTCCCAAACCTTGCTAAAAGGGGCCAGGGGGGCAGACTGAGTCAGAAATGAGCAAAATCAAGCACAGTTGGGGCGTTTTGAGAAAATTGTGAAGGATTTTCCAAACCGGGCAAAATTTGAAAAAAACGACAGGGCCGGTAGTGTCGAAAAAGTCAAAAATGCGGATTTTCCCAAACCTTGCTAAAAGGGGCCAGGGGGGCGGACTGAGTCAGAAATGAGCAAAATCAAGCACAGTTGGGGCGTTATCGAGAAAATTGTGAAGGATTTTCCAAAGTGGGCAAAATTTGAAAAAAACGACAGGTCCGGTAGTGTCGAAAAAGTCAAAAATGGGAATTTTCCAAAACCTTGCTAAAAGGGGCCTGGGGGGCGGACTAAGTAAAAAAGGAGCAAAATCAAGCACAGTTGGGGCGTTGTGTGAAAATTGTGAAGGATTTTCCAAAGTGGGCAAAATTTTTTTAAAAACGACAGGTCCGGTAGTGTCGAAAAAGTCAAAAATTGGGATTTTCCCAAATTTTTGCTAAAAGGGGCCAGGGGGCGGGCTGATTGAAAAACGAGCAAAATCAAGCACAGTTGGGGCGTTTTGGGAAAATTGTGAAGGACTTTCCAACGTGGGCAAAAATTGAAAAAAACGACAGGGCCGGTAGTGTCGAAAAAGTCAAAAATGGGGATTTTCCCAAACTTTGCTTAAAGAGGCCAGAGGGGGGGGCTGGGTGAAAAAGGAGCAAAATCAAGCACAGTTGGGGCGTTTTGTGAAAATTGTGAAGGATTTTCCAAAGTGGGCAAAAATTGAAAAAAACGACAGGGCCGGTAGTGTCGAAAAAGTCAAAAATGGGGATTTTCACAAACCTTGCTAAAAGGTGCCAGGGGGTGGACTGAGTCAGAAAGGAGCAAAATCAAGCACAGTTGGGGCGTTTTGAGAAAATTGTGAAGGATTTTCCAAAGTGGGCAAAATTTGAAAAAAACGACAGGTCCGGTAGTGTCGAAAAAGTCAAAAATTGGGATTTTCCCAAATTTTTGCTAAAAGGGGCCAGGGGGCGGGCTGATTGAAAAACGAGCAAAATCAAGCACAGTTGGGGCGTTTTGTGAAAATTGTGAAGGATTTTCCAAACCGGGCAAAATTTGAAAAAAAGACAGGGCCGGTAGTGTCGAAAAAGTCAAAAATGCGGATTTTCCCAAACCTTGCTAAAAGGGGACAGGGGGGCAGACTGAGTCAGAAATGAGCAAAATCAAGCACAGTTGGGGCGTTTTGAGAAAATTGTGAAGGATTTTCCAAACCGGGCAAAATTTGAAAAAAACGACAGGTCCGGTAGTGTCGAAAAAGTCAAAAATGGGGATTTTCCCAAACTTTGCTTAAAGAGGCCAGAGGGGGGGGCTGGGTGAAAAAGGAGCAAAATCAAGCACAGTTGGGGCGTTTTGTGAAAATTGTGAAGGATTTTCCAAAGTGGGCAAAAATTGAAAAAAACGACAGGGCCGGTAGTGTCGAAAAAGTCAAAAATGGGGATTTTCCCAAATCTTTGCTAAAAGGGGCCAGGGGGCGGGCTTATTGAAAAACGAGCAAAATCAAGCACAGTTGGGGCGTTTTGTGAAAATTGTGAAGGATTTTCCAAACCGGGCAAAATTTGAAAAAAAGACAGGGCCGGTAGTGTCGAAAAAGTCAAAAATGGGGATTTTCCCAAACCTTGCTAAAAGGTGCCAGGGGGCGGACTGAGTCAGAAAGGAGCAAAATCAAGCACAGTTGGGGCGTTTTGGGAAAATTGTGAAGGATTTTCCAACGTGGGCAAAAATTGAAAAAAACGACAGGGCCGGTAGTGTCGAAAAAGTCAAAAATGCGGATTTTCCCAAACCTTGCTAAAAGGGGCCAGGGGGGCGGACTGAGTCAGAAATGAGCAAAATCAAGCACAGTTGGGGCGTTATCGAGAAAATTGTGAAGGATTTTCCAAACCGGGCAAAATTTGAAAAAAACGACAGGTCCGGTAGTGTCGAAAAAGTCAAAAATTGGGATTTTCCCAAATTTTTGCTAAAAGGGGCCAGGGGGCGGGCTGATTGAAAAACGAGCAAAATCAAGCACAGTTGGGGCGTTTTGGGAAAATTGTGAAGGACTTTCCAACGTGGGCAAAAATTGAAAAAAACGACAGGGCCGGTAGTGTCGAAAAAGTCAAAAATGGGGATTTTCCCAAACTTTGCTTAAAGAGGCCAGAGGGGGGGGGGCTGGGTGAAAAAGGAGCAAAATCAAGCACAGTTGGGGCGTTTTGGGAAAATTGTGAAGCATTTTCCAAAGTGGGCAAAAATTGAAAAAAACGACAGGGCCGGTAGTGTCGAAAAAGTCAAAAATGGGGATTTTCACAAACCTTGCTAAAAGGTGCCAGGGGGTGGACTGAGTCAGAAAGGAGCAAAATCAAGCACAGTTGGGGCGTTTTGAGAAAATTGTGAAGGATTTTCCGAAGTGGGCAAAATTTGAAAAAAACGACAGGTCCGGTAGTGTCGAAAAAGTCAAAAATGGGGATTTTCCCAAACTTTGCTTAAAGAGGCCAGAGGGGGGGGCTGGGTGAAAAAGGAGCAAAATCAAGCACAGTTGGGGCGTTTTGTGAAAATTGTGAAGGATTTTCCAAAGTGGGCAAAAATTGAAAAAAACGACAGGGCCGGTAGTGTCGAAAAAGTCAAAAATGGGGATTTTCACAAACCTTGCTAAAAGGTGCCAGGGGTTGGACTGAGTCAGAAAGGAGCAAAATCAAGCACAGTTGGGGCGTTTTGAGAAAATTGTGAAGGATTTTCCAAAGTGGGCAAAATTTGAAAAAAACGACAGGTCCGGTAGTGTCGAAAAAGTCAAAAATTGGGATTTTCCCAAATTTTTGCTAAAAGGGGCCAGGGGGTGGGCTGATTGAAAAACGAGCAAAATCAAGCACAGTTGGGGCGTTTTGGGAAAATTGTGAAGGACTTTCCAACGTGGGCAAAAATTGAAAAAAACGAGAGGGCCGGTAGTGTCGAAAAAGTCAAAAATGGGGATTTTCCCAAACTTTGCTTAAAGAGGCCAGAGGGGGGGGCTGGGTGAAAAAGGAGGAAAATCAAGCACAGTTGGGGCGTTTTGTGAAAATTGTGAAGGATTTTCCAAAGTGGGCAAAAATTGAAAAAAACGACAGGGCCGGTAGTGTCGAAAAAGTCAAAAATGCGGATTTTCCCAAACCTTGCTAAAAGGGGCCAGGGGGGCGGACTGAGTCAGAAATGAGCAAAATCAAGCACAGTTGGGGCGTTTTGAGAAAATTGTGAAGGATTTTCCAAACCGGGCAAAATTTGAAAAAAACGACAGGTCCGGTAGTGTCGAAAAAGTCAAAAATGGGGATTTTCCCAAACTTTGCTTAAAGAGGCCAGAGGGGGGGGCTGGGTGAAAAAGGAGCAAAATCAAGCACAGTTGGGGCGTTTTGGGAAAATTGTGAAGGATTTTCCAAAGTGGGCAAAAATTGAAAAAAACGACAGGGCCGGTAGTGTCGAAAAAGTCAAAAATGGGGATTTTCACAAACCTTGCTAAAAGGTGCCAGGGGTTGGACTGAGTCAGAAAGGAGCAAAATCAAGCACAGTTGGGGCGTTTTGAGAAAATTGTGAAGGATTTTCCAAAGTGGGCAAAATTTGAAAAAAACGACAGGTCCGGTAGTGTCGAAAAAGTCAAAAATTGGGATTTTCCCAAATTTTTGCTAAAAGGGGCCAGGGGGTGGGCTGATTGAAAAACGAGCAAAATCAAGCACAGTTGGGGCGTTTTGGGAAAATTGTGAAGGATTTTCCAACGTGGGCAAAAATTGAAAAAAACGACAGGGCCGGTAGTGTCGAAAAAGTCAAAAATGCGGATTTTCCCAAACCTTGCTAAAAGGGGCCAGGGGGGCGGACTGAGTCAGAAATGAGCAAAATCAAGCACAGTTGGGGCGTTTTGAGAAAATTGTGAAGGATTTTCCAAACCGGGCAAAATTTGAAAAAAACGACAGGTCCGGTAGTGTCGAAAAAGTCAAAAATTGGGATTTTCCCAAACTTTGCTTAAAGAGGCCAGAGGGGGGGGCTGGGTGAAAAAGGAGCAAAATCAAGCACAGTTGGGGCGTTTTGTGAAAATTGTGAAGGATTTTCCAAAGTGGGCAAAAATTGAAAAAAACGACAGGGCCGGTAGTGTCGAAAAAGTCAAAAATGGGGATTTTCCCAAATCTTTGCTAAAAGGGGCCAGGGGGCGGGCTTATTGAAAAACGAGCAAAATCAAGCACAGTTGGGGCGTTTTGTGAAAATTGTGAAGGATTTTCCAAACCGGGCAAAAATTGAAAAAAACGAGAGGGCCGGTAGTGTCGAAAAAGTCAAAAATGGGGATTTTCCCAAACTTTGCTTAAAGAGGCCAGAGGGGGGGGCTGGGTGAAAAAGGAGGAAAATCAAGCACAGTTGGGGCGTTTTGTGAAAATTGTGAAGGATTTTCCAAAGTGGGCAAAAATTGAAAAAAACGACAGGGCCGGTAGTGTCGAAAAAGTCAAAAATGCGGATTTTCCCAAACCTTGCTAAAAGGGGCCAGGGGGGCGGACTGAGTCAGAAATGAGCAAAATCAAGCACAGTTGGGGCGTTTTGAGAAAATTGTGAAGGATTTTCCAAACCGGGCAAAATTTGAAAAAAACGACAGGTCCGGTAGTGTCGAAAAAGTCAAAAATGGGGATTTTCCCAAACTTTGCTTAAAGAGGCCAGAGGGGGGGGCTGGGTGAAAAAGGAGCAAAATCAAGCACAGTTGGGGCGTTTTGGGAAAATTGTGAAGGATTTTCCAAAGTGGGCAAAAATTGAAAAAAACGACAGGGCCGGTAGTGTCGAAAAAGTCAAAAATGGGGATTTTCACAAACCTTGCTAAAAGGTGCCAGGGGTTGGACTGAGTCAGAAAGGAGCAAAATCAAGCACAGTTGGGGCGTTTTGAGAAAATTGTGAAGGATTTTCCAAAGTGGGCAAAATTTGAAAAAAACGACAGGTCCGGTAGTGTCGAAAAAGTCAAAAATTGGGATTTTCCCAAATTTTTGCTAAAAGGGGCCAGGGGGTGGGCTGATTGAAAAACGAGCAAAATCAAGCACAGTTGGGGCGTTTTGGGAAAATTGTGAAGGATTTTCCAACGTGGGCAAAAATTGAAAAAAACGACAGGGCCGGTAGTGTCGAAAAAGTCAAAAATGCGGATTTTCCCAAACCTTGCTAAAAGGGGCCAGGGGGGCGGACTGAGTCAGAAATGAGCAAAATCAAGCACAGTTGGGGCGTTTTGAGAAAATTGTGAAGGATTTTCCAAACCGGGCAAAATTTGAAAAAAACGACAGGTCCGGTAGTGTCGAAAAAGTCAAAAATTGGGATTTTCCCAAACTTTGCTTAAAGAGGCCAGAGGGGGGGGCTGGGTGAAAAAGGAGCAAAATCAAGTACAGTTTGGGCGTTTTGTGAAAATTGTGAAGGATTTTCCAAAGTGGGCAAAAATTGAAAAAAACGACAGGGCCGGTAGTGTCGAAAAAGTCAAAAATGGGGATTTTCCCAAATCTTTGCTAAAAGGGGCCAGGGGGCGGGCTTATTGAAAAACGAGCAAAATCAAGCACAGTTGGGGCGTTTTGTGAAAATTGTGAAGGATTTTCCAAACCGGGCAAAATTTGAAAAAAAGACAGGGCCGGTAGTGTCGAAAAAGTCAAAAATGGGGATTTTCCCAAACCTTGCTAAAAGGTGCCAGGGGGCGGACTGAGTCAGAAAGGAGCAAAATCAAGCACAGTTGGGGCGTTTTGGGAAAATTGTGAAGGATTTTCCAACGTGGGCAAAAATTGAAAAAAACGACAGGGCCGGTAGTGTCGAAAAAGTCAAAAATGCGGATTTTCCCAAACCTTGCTAAAAGGGGCCAGGGGGGCGGACTGAGTCAGAAATGAGCAAAATCAAGCACAGTTGGGGCGTTATCGAGAAAATTGTGAAGGATTTTCCAAAGTGGGCAAAATTTGAAAAAAACGACAGGTCCGGTAGTGTCGAAAAAGTCAAAAATGGGAATTTTCCAAAACCTTGCTAAAAGGGGCCTGGGGGGCGGACTAAGTAAAAAAGGAGCAAAATCAAGCACAGTTGGGGCGTTGTGTGAAAATTGTGAAGGATTTTCCAAAGTGGGCAAAATTTTTTTAAAAACGACAGGTCCGGTAGTGTCGAAAAAGTCAAAAATTGGGATTTTCCCAAATTTTTGCTAAAAGGGGCCAGGGGGCGGGCTGATTGAAAAACGAGCAAAATCAAGCACAGTTGGGGCGTTTTGGGAAAATTGTGAAGGACTTTCCAACGTGGGCAAAAATTGAAAAAAACGACAGGGCCGGTAGTGTCGAAAAAGTCAAAAATGGGGATTTTCCCAAACTTTGCTTAAAGAGGCCAGAGGGGGGGGCTGGGTGAAAAAGGAGCAAAATCAAGCACAGTTGGGGCGTTTTGTGAAAATTGTGAAGGATTTTCCAAAGTGGGCAAAAATTGAAAAAAACGACAGGGCCGGTAGTGTCGAAAAAGTCAAAAATGGGGATTTTCACAAACCTTGCTAAAAGGTGCCAGGGGGTGGACTGAGTCAGAAAGGAGCAAAATCAAGCACAGTTGGGGCGTTTTGAGAAAATTGTGAAGGATTTTCCAAAGTGGGCAAAATTTGAAAAAAACGACAGGTCCGGTAGTGTCGAAAAAGTCAAAAATTGGGATTTTCCCAAATTTTTGCTAAAAGGGGCCAGGGGGCGGGCTGATTGAAAAACGAGCAAAATCAAGCACAGTTGGGGCGTTTTGTGAAAATTGTGAAGGATTTTCCAAACCGGGCAAAATTTGAAAAAACGACAGGGCCGGTAGTGTCGAAAAAGTCAAAAATGGGGATTTTCCCAAACCTTGCTTAAAGAGGCCAGAGGGGGGGGCTGGGTGAAAAAGGAGGAAAATCAAGCACAGTTGGGGCGTTTTGTGAAAATTGTGAAGGATTTTCCAAAGTGGGCAAAAATTGAAAAAAACGACAGGGCCGGTAGTGTCGAAAAAGTCAAAAATGCGGATTTTCCCAAACCTTGCTAAAAGGGGCCAGGGGGGCGGACTGAGTCAGAAATGAGCAAAATCAAGCACAGTTGGGGCGTTTTGAGAAAATTGTGAAGGATTTTCCAAACCGGGCAAAATTTGAAAAAAACGACAGGTCCGGTAGTGTCGAAAAAGTCAAAAATGGGGATTTTCCCAAACTTTGCTTAAAGAGGCCAGAGGGGGGGGCTGGGTGAAAAAGGAGCAAAATCAAGCACAGTTGGGGCGTTTTGGGAAAATTGTGAAGGATTTTCCAAAGTGGGCAAAAATTGAAAAAAACGACAGGGCCGGTAGTGTCGAAAAAGTCAAAAATGGGGATTTTCACAAACCTTGCTAAAAGGTGCCAGGGGTTGGACTGAGTCAGAAAGGAGCAAAATCAAGCACAGTTGGGGCGTTTTGAGAAAATTGTGAAGGATTTTCCAAAGTGGGCAAAATTTGAAAAAAACGACAGGTCCGGTAGTGTCGAAAAAGTCAAAAATGGGGATTTTCACAAACCTTGCTAAAAGGTGCCAGGGGGTGGACTGAGTCAGAAAGGAGCAAAATCAAGCACAGTTGGGGCGTTTTGAGAAAATTGTGAAGGATTTTCCAAAGTGGGCAAAATTTGAAAAAAACGACAGGTCCGGTAGTGTCGAAAAAGTCAAAAATTGGGATTTTCCCAAATTTTTGCTAAAAGGGGCCAGGGGGCGGGCTGATTGAAAAACGAGCAAAATCAAGCACAGTTGGGGCGTTTTGTGAAAATTGTGAAGGATTTTCCAAACCGGGCAAAATTTGAAAAAACGACAGGGCCGGTAGTGTCGAAAAAGTCAAAAATGGGGATTTTCCCAAACCTTGCTTAAAGAGGCCAGAGGGGGGGGCTGGGTGAAAAAGGAGGAAAATCAAGCACAGTTGGGGCGTTTTGTGAAAATTGTGAAGGATTTTCCAAAGTGGGCAAAAATTGAAAAAAACGACAGGGCCGGTAGTGTCGAAAAAGTCAAAAATGCGGATTTTCCAAAACCTTGCTAAAAGGGGCCAGGGGGGCGGACTGAGTCAGAAATGAGCAAAATCAAGCACAGTTGGGGCGTTTTGAGAAAATTGTGAAGGATTTTCCAAACCGGGCAAAATTTGAAAAAAACGACAGGTCCGGTAGTGTCGAAAAAGTCAAAAATGGGGATTTTCCCAAACTTTGCTTAAAGAGGCCAGAGGGGGGGGCTGGGTGAAAAAGGAGCAAAATCAAGCACAGTTGGGGCGTTTTGGGAAAATTGTGAAGGATTTTCCAAAGTGGGCAAAAATTGAAAAAAACGACAGGGCCGGTAGTGTCGAAAAAGTCAAAAATGGGGATTTTCACAAACCTTGCTAAAAGGTGCCAGGGGTTGGACTGAGTCAGAAAGGAGCAAAATCAAGCACAGTTGGGGCGTTTTGAGAAAATTGTGAAGGATTTTCCAAAGTGGGCAAAATTTGAAAAAAACGACAGGTCCGGTAGTGTCGAAAAAGTCAAAAATTGGGATTTTCCCAAATTTTTGCTAAAAGGGGCCAGGGGGTGGGCTGATTGAAAAACGAGCAAAATCAAGCACAGTTGGGGCGTTTTGGGAAAATTGTGAAGGATTTTCCAACGTGGGCAAAAATTGAAAAAAACGACAGGGCCGGTAGTGTCGAAAAAGTCAAAAATGCGGATTTTCCCAAACCTTGCTAAAAGGGGCCAGGGGGGCGGACTGAGTCAGAAATGAGCAAAATCAAGCACAGTTGGGGCGTTTTGAGAAAATTGTGAAGGATTTTCCAAACCGGGCAAAATTTGAAAAAAACGACAGGTCCGGTAGTGTCGAAAAAGTCAAAAATTGGGATTTTCCCAAACTTTGCTTAAAGAGGCCAGAGGGGGGGGCTGGGTGAAAAAGGAGCAAAATCAAGCACAGTTGGGGCGTTTTGTGAAAATTGTGAAGGATTTTCCAAAGTGGGCAAAAATTGAAAAAAACGACAGGGCCGGTAGTGTCGAAAAAGTCAAAAATGGGGATTTTCCCAAATCTTTGCTAAAAGGGGCCAGGGGGCGGGCTTATTGAAAAACGAGCAAAATCAAGCACAGTTGGGGCGTTTTGTGAAAATTGTGAAGGATTTTCCAAACCGGGCAAAAATTGAAAAAAACGAGAGGGCCGGTAGTGTCGAAAAAGTCAAAAATGGGGATTTTCCCAAACTTTGCTTAAAGAGGCCAGAGGGGGGGGCTGGGTGAAAAAGGAGGAAAATCAAGCACAGTTGGGGCGTTTTGTGAAAATTGTGAAGGATTTTCCAAAGTGGGCAAAAATTGAAAAAAACGACAGGGCCGGTAGTGTCGAAAAAGTCAAAAATGCGGATTTTCCCAAACCTTGCTAAAAGGGGCCAGGGGGGCGGACTGAGTCAGAAATGAGCAAAATCAAGCACAGTTGGGGCGTTTTGAGAAAATTGTGAAGGATTTTCCAAACCGGGCAAAATTTGAAAAAAACGACAGGTCCGGTAGTGTCGAAAAAGTCAAAAATGGGGATTTTCCCAAACTTTGCTTAAAGAGGCCAGAGGGGGGGGCTGGGTGAAAAAGGAGCAAAATCAAGCACAGTTGGGGCGTTTTGGGAAAATTGTGAAGGATTTTCCAAAGTGGGCAAAAATTGAAAAAAACGACAGGGCCGGTAGTGTCGAAAAAGTCAAAAATGGGGATTTTCACAAACCTTGCTAAAAGGTGCCAGGGGTTGGACTGAGTCAGAAAGGAGCAAAATCAAGCACAGTTGGGGCGTTTTGAGAAAATTGTGAAGGATTTTCCAAAGTGGGCAAAATTTGAAAAAAACGACAGGTCCGGTAGTGTCGAAAAAGTCAAAAATTGGGATTTTCCCAAATTTTTGCTAAAAGGGGCCAGGGGGTGGGCTGATTGAAAAACGAGCAAAATCAAGCACAGTTGGGGCGTTTTGGGAAAATTGTGAAGGATTTTCCAACGTGGGCAAAAATTGAAAAAAACGACAGGGCCGGTAGTGTCGAAAAAGTCAAAAATGCGGATTTTCCCAAACCTTGCTAAAAGGGGCCAGGGGGGCGGACTGAGTCAGAAATGAGCAAAATCAAGCACAGTTGGGGCGTTTTGAGAAAATTGTGAAGGATTTTCCAAACCGGGCAAAATTTGAAAAAAACGACAGGTCCGGTAGTGTCGAAAAAGTCAAAAATTGGGATTTTCCCAAACTTTGCTTAAAGAGGCCAGAGGGGGGGGCTGGGTGAAAAAGGAGCAAAATCAAGCACAGTTTGGGCGTTTTGTGAAAATTGTGAAGGATTTTCCAAAGTGGGCAAAAATTGAAAAAAACGACAGGGCCGGTAGTGTCGAAAAAGTCAAAAATGGGGATTTTCCCAAATCTTTGCTAAAAGGGGCCAGGGGGCGGGCTTATTGAAAAACGAGCAAAATCAAGCACAGTTGGGGCGTTTTGTGAAAATTGTGAAGGATTTTCCAAACCGGGCAAAATTTGAAAAAAAGACAGGGCCGGTAGTGTCGAAAAAGTCAAAAATGGGGATTTTCCCAAACCTTGCTAAAAGGTGCCAGGGGGCGGACTGAGTCAGAAAGGAGCAAAATCAAGCACAGTTGGGGCGTTTTGGGAAAATTGTGAAGGATTTTCCAACGTGGGCAAAAATTGAAAAAAACGACAGGGCCGGTAGTGTCGAAAAAGTCAAAAATGCGGATTTTCCCAAACCTTGCTAAAAGGGGCCAGGGGGGCGGACTGAGTCAGAAATGAGCAAAATCAAGCACAGTTGGGGCGTTATCGAGAAAATTGTGAAGGATTTTCCAAAGTGGGCAAAATTTGAAAAAAACGACAGGTCCGGTAGTGTCGAAAAAGTCAAAAATGGGAATTTTCCAAAACCTTGCTAAAAGGGGCCTGGGGGGCGGACTAAGTAAAAAAGGAGCAAAATCAAGCACAGTTGGGGCGTTGTGTGAAAATTGTGAAGGATTTTCCAAAGTGGGCAAAATTTTTTTAAAAACGACAGGTCCGGTAGTGTCGAAAAAGTCAAAAATTGGGATTTTCCCAAATTTTTGCTAAAAGGGGCCAGGGGGCGGGCTGATTGAAAAACGAGCAAAATCAAGCACAGTTGGGGCGTTTTGGGAAAATTGTGAAGGACTTTCCAACGTGGGCAAAAATTGAAAAAAACGACAGGGCCGGTAGTGTCGAAAAAGTCAAAAATGGGGATTTTCCCAAACTTTGCTTAAAGAGGCCAGAGGGGGGGGCTGGGTGAAAAAGGAGCAAAATCAAGCACAGTTGGGGCGTTTTGTGAAAATTGTGAAGGATTTTCCAAAGTGGGCAAAAATTGAAAAAAACGACAGGGCCGGTAGTGTCGAAAAAGTCAAAAATGGGGATTTTCACAAACCTTGCTAAAAGGTGCCAGGGGGTGGACTGAGTCAGAAAGGAGCAAAATCAAGCACAGTTGGGGCGTTTTGAGAAAATTGTGAAGGATTTTCCAAAGTGGGCAAAATTTGAAAAAAACGACAGGTCCGGTAGTGTCGAAAAAGTCAAAAATTGGGATTTTCCCAAATTTTTGCTAAAAGGGGCCAGGGGGCGGGCTGATTGAAAAACGAGCAAAATCAAGCACAGTTGGGGCGTTTTGTGAAAATTGTGAAGGATTTTCCAAACCGGGCAAAATTTGAAAAAACGACAGGGCCGGTAGTGTCGAAAAAGTCAAAAATGGGGATTTTCCCAAACCTTGCTAAAAGGTGCCAGGGGGCGGACTGAGTCAGAAAGGAGCAAAATCAAGCACAGTTGGGGCGTTTTGGGAAAATTGTGAAGGATTTTCCAAAGTGGGCAAAAATCGAAAGAAACGACAGGGCCTGTAGTGTCGAAAAAGTCAAAAATGGGGATTTTCCCAAACCTTGCTAAAAGGGGCCAGGGGGGCGGACTGAGTCAGAAAGGAGCAAAATCAAGCACAGTTGGGGCGTTTTGGGAAAATTGTGAAGGATTTTCCAAACCGGGCAAAATTTGAAAAAAACGACAGTGCCGGTAGTGTCGAAAAAGTCAAAAATGGGGATTTTCCCAAACTTTGCTTAAAGAGGCCAGAGGGGGGGGGCTGGGTGAAAAAGGAGCAAAATCAAGCACAGTTGGGGCGTTTTGTGAAAATTGTGAAGGATTTTCCAAAGTGGGCAAAAATTGAAAAAAACGACAGGGCCGGTAGTGTCGAAAAAGTCAAAAATGGGGATTTTCACAAATCTTGCTAAAAGGTGCCAGGGGTTGGACTGAGTCAGAAAGGAGCAAAATCAAGCACAGTTGGGGCGTTTTGAGAAAATTGTGAAGGATTTTCCAAAGTGGGAAAAAATTTGAAAAAAACGACAGGTCCGGTAGTGTCGAAAAAGTCAACAATTGGGATTTTCCCAAATTTTTGCTAAAAGGGGCCAGGGGGCGGGCTGATTGAAAAACGAGCAAAATCAAGCACAGTTGGGGCGTTTTGGGAAAATTGTGAAGGATTTTCCAACGTGGGCAAAAATTGAAAAAAACGACAGGGCCGGTAGTGTCGAAAAAGTCAAAAATGCGGATTTTCCCTAATCTTTGCTAAAAGGGGCCAGGGGGCGGGCTTATTGAAAAACGAGCAAAATCAAGCACAGTTGGGGCGTTTTGTGAAAATTGTGAAGGATTTTCCAAACCGGGCAAAATTTGAAAAAAAGACAGGGCCGGTAGTGTCGAAAAAGTCAAAAATGGGGATTTTCCCAAACCTTGCTAAAAGGTGCCAGGGGGCGGACTGAGTCAGAAAGGAGCAAAATCAAGCACAGTTGGGGCGTTTTGGGAAAATTGTGAAGGATTTTCCAACGTGGGCAAAAATTGAAAAAAACGACAGGGCCGGTAGTGTCGAAAAAGTCAAAAATGCGGATTTTCCCAAACCTTGCTAAAAGGGGCCAGGGGGGCAGACTGAGTCAGAAATGAGCAAAATCAAGCACAGTTGGGGCGTTTTGAGAAAATTGTGAAGGATTTTCCAAACCGGGCAAAATTTGAAAAAAACGACAGGTCCGGTAGTGTCGAAAAAGTCAAAAATGGGGATTTTCCCAAACTTTGCTTAAAGAGGCCAGAAGGGGGGGCTGGGTGAAAAAGGAGCAAAATCAAGCACAGTTGGGGCGTTTTGTGAAAATTGTGAAGGATTTTCCAAAGTGGGCAAAAATTGAAAAAAACGACAGGGCCGGTAGTGTCGAAAAAGTCAAAAATGGGGATTTTCACAAACCTTGCTAAAAGGTGCCAGGGGGTGGACTGAGTCAGAAAGGAGCAAAATCAAGCACAGTTGGGGCGTTTTGAGAAAATTGTGAAGGATTTTCCAAAGTGGGCAAAATTTGAAAAAAACGACAGGTCCGGTAGTGTCGAAAAAGTCAAAAATTGGGATTTTCCCAAATTTTTGCTAAAAGGGGCCAGGGGGCGGGCTGATTGAAAAACGAGCAAAATCAAGCACAGTTGGGGCGTTTTGGGAAAATTGTGAAGGATTTTCCAACGTGGGCAAAAATTGAAAAAAACGACCGGGCCGGTAGTGTCGAAAAAGTCAAAAATGCGGATTTTCCCAAACCTTGCTAAAAGGGGCCAGGGGGGGCGGACTGAGTCAGAAATGAGCAAAATCAAGCACAGTTGGGGCGTTTTGAGAAAATTGTGAAGGATTTTCCAAACCGGGCAAAATTTGAAAAAAACGACAGGTCCGGTAGTGTCGAAAAAGTCAAAAATGGGGATTTACCCAAACTTTGCTTAAAGAGGCCAGAGGGGGGGGCTGGGTGAAAAAGGAGCAAAATCAAGCACAGTTGGGGCGTTTTGTGAAAATTGTGAAGGATTTTCCAAAGTGGGCAAAAATTGAAAAAAACGACAGGGCCGGTAGTGTCGAAAAAGTCAAAAATGGGGATTTTCACAAAGTTTGCTTAAAGAGGCCAGAGGGGGGGGCTGAGTGAAAAACGAGCAAAATCAAGCACAGTTGGGGCGTTTTGTGAAAATTGTGAAGGATTTTCCAAAGTGGGCAAAAATTGAAAGAAACGACAGGGCCTGTAGTGTCGAAAAAGTCAAAAATGGGGATTTTCCCAAACCTTGCTAAAAGGGGCCAGGGGGGCGGACTGAGTCAGAAAGGAGCAAAATCAAGCACAGTTGGGGCGTTTTGGGAAAATTGTGAAGGATTTTCCAAAGTGGGCAAAAATCGAAAGAAACGACAGGGCCTGTAGTGTCGAAAAAGTCAAAAATGGGGATTTTCCCAAACCTTGCTAAAAGGGGCCAGGGGGGCGGACTGAGTCAGAAAGGAGCAAAATCAAGCACAGTTGGGGCGTTTTGGGAAAATTGTGAAGGATTTTCCAAACCGGGCAAAAATTGAAAAAAACGACAGGGCCGGTAGTGTCGAAAAAGTCAAAAATGGGGATTTTCACAAATCTTGCTAAAAGGTGCCAGGGGTTGGACTGAGTCAGAAAGGAGCAAAATCAAGCACAGTTGGGGCGTTTTGAGAAAATTGTGAAGGATTTTCCAAAGTGGGAAAAAATTTGAAAAAAACGACAGGTCCGGTAGTGTCGAAAAAGTCAAAAATTGGGATTTTCCCAAATTTTTGCTAAAAGGGGCCAGGGGGCGGGCTGATTGAAAAACGAGCAAAATCAAGCACAGTTGGGGCGTTTTGGGAAAATTGTGAAGGATTTTCCAACGTGGGCAAAAATTGAAAAAAACGACAGGGCCGGTAGTGTCGAAAAAGTCAAAAATGCGGATTTTCCCTAATCTTTGCTAAAAGGGGCCAGGGGGCGGGCTTATTGAAAAACGAGCAAAATCAAGCACAGTTGGGGCGTTTTGTGAAAATTGTGAAGGATTTTCCAAACCGGGCAAAATTTGAAAAAAAGACAGGGCCGGTAGTGTCGAAAAAGTCAAAAATGGGGATTTTCCCAAACCTTGCTAAAAGGTGCCAGGGGGCGGACTGAGTCAGAAAGGAGCAAAATCAAGCACAGTTGGGGCGTTTTGGGAAAATTGTGAAGGATTTTCCAACGTGGGCAAAAATTGAAAAAAACGACAGGGCCGGTAGTGTCGAAAAAGTCAAAAATGCGGATTTTCCCAAACCTTGCTAAAAGGGGCCAGGGGGGCAGACTGAGTCAGAAATGAGCAAAATCAAGCACAGTTGGGGCGTTTTGAGAAAATTGTGAAGGATTTTCCAAACCGGGCAAAATTTGAAAAAAACGACAGGTCCGGTAGTGTCGAAAAAGTCAAAAATGGGGATTTTCCCAAACTTTGCTTAAAGAGGCCAGAAGGGGGGGCTGGGTGAAAAAGGAGCAAAATCAAGCACAGTTGGGGCGTTTTGTGAAAATTGTGAAGGATTTTCCAAAGTGGGCAAAAATTGAAAAAAACGACAGGGCCGGTAGTGTCGAAAAAGTCAAAAATGGGGATTTTCACAAACCTTGCTAAAAGGTGCCAGGGGGTGGACTGAGTCAGAAAGGAGCAAAATCAAGCACAGTTGGGGCGTTTTGAGAAAATTGTGAAGGATTTTCCAAAGTGGGCAAAATTTGAAAAAAACGACAGGTCCGGTAGTGTCGAAAAAGTCAAAAATTGGGATTTTCCCAAATTTTTGCTAAAAGGGGCCAGGGGGCGGGCTGATTGAAAAACGAGCAAAATCAAGCACAGTTGGGGCGTTTTGGGAAAATTGTGAAGGATTTTCCAACGTGGGCAAAAATTGAAAAAAACGACCGGGCCGGTAGTGTCGAAAAAGTCAAAAATGCGGATTTTCCCAAACCTTGCTAAAAGGGGCCAGGGGGGGCGGACTGAGTCAGAAATGAGCAAAATCAAGCACAGTTGGGGCGTTTTGAGAAAATTGTGAAGGATTTTCCAAACCGGGCAAAATTTGAAAAAAACGACTGGTCCGGTAGTGTCGAAAAAGTCAAAAATGGGGATTTACCCAAACTTTGCTTAAAGAGGCCAGAGGGGGGGGCTGGGTGAAAAAGGAGCAAAATCAAGCACAGTTGGGGCGTTTTGTGAAAATTGTGAAGGATTTTCCAAAGTGGGCAAAAATTGAAAAAAACGACAGGGCCGGTAGTGTCGAAAAAGTCAAAAATGGGGATTTTCACAAAGTTTGCTTAAAGAGGCCAGAGGGGGGGGCTGAGTGAAAAACGAGCAAAATCAAGCACAGTTGGGGCGTTTTGTGAAAATTGTGAAGGATTTTCCAAAGTGGGCAAAAATTGAAAGAAACGACAGGGCCTGTAGTGTCGAAAAAGTCAAAAATGGGGATTTTCCCAAACCTTGCTAAAAGGGGCCAGGGGGGCGGACTGAGTCAGAAAGGAGCAAAATCAAGCACAGTTGGGGCGTTTTGGGAAAATTATGAAGGATTTTCCAAACCGGGCAAAATTTGAAAAAAACGACAGTGCCGGTAGTGTCGAAAAAGTCAAAAATGGGGATTTTCCCAAACTTTGCTTAAAGAGGCCAGAGGGGGGGGGCTGGGTGAAAAAGGAGCAAAATCAAGCACAGTTGGGGCGTTTTGTGAAAATTGTGAAGGATTTTCCAAAGTGCGCAAAAATTGAAAAAAACGACAGGGCCGGTAGTGTCGAAAAAGTCAAAAATGGGGATTTTCCCAAATCTTTGCTAAAAGGGGCCAGGGGGCGGGCTTATTGAAAAACGAGCAAAATCAAGCACAGTTGGGGCGTTTTGTGAAAATTGTGAAGGATTTTCCAAACCGGGCAAAATTTGAAAAAAGACAGGGCCGGTAGTGTCGAAAAAGTCAAAAATGGGGATTTTCCCAAACTTTGCTTAAAGAGGCCAGAGGGGGGGGCTGGGTGAAAAAGGAGCAAAATCAAGCACAGTTGGGGCGTTTTGTGAAAATTGTGAAGGATTTTCCAAAGTGGGCAAAAATTGAAAAAAACGACAGGGCCGGTAGTGTCGAAAAAGTCAAAAATGGGGATTTTCACAAACCTTGCTAAAAGGTGCCAGGGGGTGGACTGAGTCAGAAAGGAGCAAAATCAAGCACAGTTGGGGCGTTTTGAGAAAATTGTGAAGGATTTTCCAAAGTGGGCAAAATTTGAAAAAAACGACAGGTCCGGTAGTGTCGAAAAAGTCAAAAATTGGGATTTTCCCAAATTTTTGCTAAAAGGGGCCAGGGGGCGGGCTGATTGAAAAACGAGCAAAATCAAGCACAGTTGGGGCGTTTTGTGAAAATTGTGAAGGATTTTCCAAACCGGGCAAAATTTGAAAAAACGACAGGGCCGGTAGTGTCGAAAAAGTCAAAAATGGGGATTTTCCCAAACCTTGCTAAAAGGTGCCAGGGGGCGGACTGAGTCAGAAAGGAGCAAAATCAAGCACAGTTGGGGCGTTTTGGGAAAATTGTGAAGGATTTTCCAACGTGGGCAAAAATTGAAAAAAACGACAGGGCCGGTAGTGTCGAAAAAGTCAAAAATGCGGAATTTCCCAAACCTTGCTAAAAGGGGCCAGGGGGGCGGACTGAGTCAGAAATGAGCAAAATCAAGCACAGTTGGGGCGTTATCGAGAAAATTGTGAAGGATTTTCCAAACCGGGCAAAATTTGAAAAAAACGACAGGTCCGGTAGTGTCGAAAAAGTCAAAAATGGGAATTTTCCAAAACCTTGCTAAAAGGGGCCTGGGGGGCGGACTAAGTAAAAAAGGAGCAAAATCAAGCACAGTTGGGGCGTTGTGTGAAAATTGTGAAGGATTTTCCAAAGTGGGCAAACATTTTTAAAAAACGACAGGTCCGGTAGTGTCGAAAAAGTCAAAAATTGGGATTTTCCCAAATTTTTGCTAAAAGGGGCCAGGGGGCGGGCTGATTGAAAAACGAGCAAAATCAAGCACAGTTGGGGCGTTTTAGGAAAATTGTGAAGGACTTTCCAACGTGGGCAAAAATTGAAAAAAACGACAGGGCCGGTAGTGTCGAAAAAGTCAAAAATGGGGATTTTCCCAAACTTTGCTTAAAGAGGCCAGAGGGGGGGGCTGGGTGAAAAAGGAGCAAAATCAAGCACAGTTGGGGCGTTTTGTGAAAATTGTGAAGGATTTTCCAAAGTGGGCAAAAATTGAAAAAAACGACAGGGCCGGTAGTGTCGAAAAAGTCAAAAATGGGGATTTTCACAAACCTTAGCTTAAAGGTGCCAGGGGGTGGACTGAGTCAGAAAGGAGCAAAATCAAGCACAGTTGGGGCGTTTTGAGAAAATTGTGAAGGATTTTCCAAAGTGGGCAAAATTTGAAAAAAACGACAGGTCCGGTAGTGTCGAAAAAGTCAAAAATTGGGATTTTCCCAAATTTTTGCTAAAAGGGGCCAGGGGGCGGGCTGATTGAAAAACGAGCAAAATCAAGCACAGTTGGGGCGTTTTGTGAAAATTGTGAAGGATTTTCCAAACCGGGCAAAATTTGAAAAAACGACAGGGCCGGTAGTGTCGAAAAAGTCAAAAATGGGGATTTTCCCAATCCTTGCTAAAAGGGGCCAGGGGGGCGGGCTGAGTGAGAAAGGAGCAAAATCAAGCACAGTTGGGGCGTTGTGTGAAAATTGTGAAGGATTTTCCAAACCGGGCAAAATTTGAAAAAAACGACAGTGCCGGTAGTGTCGAAAAAGTCAAAAATGGGGATTTTCCCAAACTTTGCTTAAAGAGGCCAGAGGGGGGGGCTGGGTGAAAAAGGAGCAAAATCAAGCACAGTTGGGGCGTTTTGTGAAAATTGTGAAGGATTTTCCAAACCGGGCAAAATTTGAAAAAAAGACAGGGCCGGTAGTGTCGAAAAAGTCAAAAATGGGGATTTTCACAAACCTTGCTAAAAGGTGCCAGGAGGCGGACTGAGTCAGAAAGGAGCAAAATCAAGCACAGTTGGGGCGTTTTGGGAAAATTGTGAAGGATTTTCCAACGTGGGCAAAAATTGAAAAAAACGACAGGGCCGGTAGTGTCGAAAAAGTCAAAAATGCGGATTTTCCCAAACCTTGCTAAAAGGGGCCAGGGGGGCGGACTGAGTCAGAAATGAGCAAAATCAAGCACAGTTGGGGCGTTATCGAGAAAATTGTGAAGGATTTTCCAAACCGGGCAAAATTTGAAAAAAACGACAGGTCCGGTAGTGTCGAAAAAGTCAAAAATGGGAATTTTCCAAAACCTTGCTAAAAGGGGCCTGGGGGGCGGACTGAGTAAGAAAGGAGCAAAATCAAGCACAGTTGGGGCGTTGTGTGAAAATTGTGAAGGATTTTCCAAAGTGGGCAAAAATTTTAAAAAACGACAGGTCCGGTAGTGTCGAAAAAGTCAAAAATGGGGATTTTCCCAAACTTTGCTTAAAGAGGCCAGAGGGGGGGGCTGGGTGTAAAAGGAGCAAAATCAAGCACAGTTGGGGCGTTTTGTGAAAATTGTGAAGGATTTTCCAAAGTGGGCAAAAATTGAAAAAAACGACAGGGCCGGTAGTGTCGAAAAAGTCAAAAATGGGGATTTTCACAAACCTTGCTAAAAGGTGCCAGGGGGTGGACTGAGTCAGAAAGGAGCAAAATCAAGCACAGTTGGGGCGTTTTGGGAAAATTGTGAAGGATTTTCCAACGTGGGCAAAAATTGAAAAAAACGACAGGGCCGGTAGTGTCGAAAAAGTCAAAAATGCGGATTTTCCCAAACCTTGCTAAAAGGGGCCAGGGGGGCAGACTGAGTCAGAAATGAGCAAAATCAAGCACAGTTGGGGCGTTTTGTGAAAATTGTGAAGGATTTTCCAAACCGGGCAAAAATTGAAAAAAACGACAGGGCCGGTAGTGTCGAAAAAGTCAAAAATGCGGATTTTCCCAAACCTTGCTAAAAGGGGCCAGGGGGGCAGACTGAGTCAGAAATTAGCAAAATCAAGCACAGTTGGGGCGTTTTGTGAAAATTGTGAAGGATTTTCCAAACCGGGCAAAATTTGAAAAAAAAGACAGGGCCGGTAGTGTCGAAAAAGTCAAAAATGGGGATTTTCCCAAACTTTGCTTAAAGAGGCCAGAGGGGGGGGGCTGGGTGAAAAAGGAGCAAAATCAAGCACAGTTGGGGCGTTTTGTGAAAATTGTGAAGGATTTTCCAAAGTGGGCAAAAATTGAAAAAAACGACAGGGCCGGTAGTGTCGAAAAAGTCAAAAATGGGGATTTTCACAAAGTTTGCTTAAAGAGGCCAGAGGGGGGGGCTGAGTGAAAAACGAGCAAAATCAAGCACAGTTGGGGCGTTTTGTGAAAATTGTGAAGGATTTTCCAAAGTGGGCAAAAATTGAAAGAAACGACAGGGCCTGTAGTGTCGAAAAAGTCAAAAATGGGGATTTTCCCAAACCTTGCTAAAAGGGGCCAGGGGGGCGGACTGAGTCAGAAAGGAGCAAAATCAAGCACAGTTGGGGCGTTTTGTGAAAATTGTGAAGGATTTTCCAAAGTGGGCAAAAATTGAAAAAAACGACAGGGCCGGTAGTGTCGAAAAAGTCAAAAATGGGGATTTTCACAAACCTTGCTAAAAAGTGCCAGGGGGTGGACTGAGTCAGAAAGGAGCAAAATCAAGCACAGTTGGGGCGTTTTGAGAAAATTGTGAAGGATTTTCCAAAGTGGGCAAAATTTGAAAAAAACGACAGGTCCGATAGTGTCGAAAAAGTCAAAAATGGGGATTTTCACAAACCTTGCTAAAAGGTGCCAGGAGGCGGACTGAGTCAGAAAGGAGCAAAATCAAGCACAGTTGGGGCGTTTTGGGAAAATTGTGAAGGATTTTCCAACGTGGGCAAAAATTGAAAAAAACGACAGGGCCGGTAGTGTCGAAAAAGTCAAAAATGCGGATTTTCCCAAACCTTGCTAAAAGGGGCCAGGGGGGCGGACTGAGTCAGAAATGAGCAAAATCAAGCACAGTTGGGGCGTTATCGAGAAAATTGTGAAGGATTTTCCAAACCGGGCAAAATTTGAAAAAAACGACAGGTCCGGTAGTGTCGAAAAAGTCAAAAATGGGAATTTTCCAAAACCTTGCTAAAAGGGGCCTGGGGGGCGGACTGAGTAAGAAAGGAGCAAAATCAAGCACAGTTGGGGCGTTGTGTGAAAATTGTGAAGGATTTTCCAAAGTGGGCAAAAATTTTAAAAAACGACAGGTCCGGTAGTGTCGAAAAAGTCAAAAATGGGGATTTTCCCAAACTTTGCTTAAAGAGGCCAGAGGGGGGGGCTGGGTGTAAAAGGAGCAAAATCAAGCACAGTTGGGGCGTTTTGTGAAAATTGTGAAGGATTTTCCAAAGTGGGCAAAAATTGAAAAAAACGACAGGGCCGGTAGTGTCGAAAAAGTCAAAAATGGGGATTTTCACAAACCTTGCTAAAAGGTGCCAGGGGGTGGACTGAGTCAGAAAGGAGCAAAATCAAGCACAGTTGGGGCGTTTTGGGAAAATTGTGAAGGATTTTCCAACGTGGGCAAAAATTGAAAAAAACGACAGGGCCGGTAGTGTCGAAAAAGTCAAAAATGCGGATTTTCCCAAACCTTGCTAAAAGGGGCCAGGGGGGCAGACTGAGTCAGAAATGAGCAAAATCAAGCACAGTTGGGGCGTTTTGTGAAAATTGTGAAGGATTTTCCAAACCGGGCAAAAATTGAAAAAAACGACAGGGCCGGTAGTGTCGAAAAAGTCAAAAATGCGGATTTTCCCAAACCTTGCTAAAAGGGGCCAGGGGGGCAGACTGAGTCAGAAATTAGCAAAATCAAGCACAGTTGGGGCGTTTTGTGAAAATTGTGAAGGATTTTCCAAACCGGGCAAAATTTGAAAAAAAGACAGGGCCGGTAGTGTCGAAAAAGTCAAAAATGGGGATTTTCCCAAACTTTGCTTAAAGAGGCCAGAGGGGGGGGGCTGGGTGAAAAAGGAGCAAAATCAAGCACAGTTGGGGCGTTTTGTGAAAATTGTGAAGGATTTTCCAAAGTGGGCAAAAATTGAAAGAAACGACAGGGCCTGTAGTGTCGAAAAAGTCAAAAATGGGGATTTTCCCAAACCTTGCTAAAAGGGGCCAGGGGGGCGGACTGAGTCAGAAAGGAGCAAAATCAAGCACAGTTGGGGCGTTTTGTGAAAATTGTGAAGGATTTTCCAAAGTGGGCAAAAATTGAAAAAAACGACAGGGCCGGTAGTGTCGAAAAAGTCAAAAATGGGGATTTTCACAAACCTTGCTAAAAAGTGCCAGGGGGTGGACTGAGTCAGAAAGGAGCAAAATCAAGCACAGTTGGGCGTTTTGAGAAAATTGTGAAGGATTTTCCAAAGTGGGCAAAATTTGAAAAAAACGACAGGTCCGATAGTGTCGAAAAAGTCAAAAATGGGGATTTTCAAAAACCTTGCTAAAAGGTGCCAGGGGTTGGACTGAGTCAGAAAGGAGCAAAATCAAGCACAGTTGGGGCGTTTTGAGAAAACTGTGAAGGATTTTCCAACGTGGGCAAAAATTGAAAAAAACGACAGGGCCGGTAGTGTCGAAAAAGTCAAAAATGCGGATTTTCCCAAATCTTTGCTAAAAGGGGCCAGGGGGCGGGCTTATTGAAAAACGAGCAAAATCAAGCACAGTTGGGGCGTTTTGTGAAAATTGTGAAGGATTTTCCAACGTGGGCAAAAATTGAAAAAAACGACAGGGCCGGTAGTGTCGAAAAAGTCAAAAATGCGGATTTTCCCAAACCTTGCTAAAAGGGGCCAGGGGGGCAGACTGAGTCAGAAATGAGCAAAATCAAGCACAGTTGGGGCGTTTTGAGAAAATTGTGAAGGATTTTCCAAACCGGGCAAAATTTGAAAAAAACGACAGGTCCGGTAGTGTCGAAAAAGTCAAAAATGGGGATTTTCCCAAACTTTGCTTAAAGAGGCCAGGGGGCGGGCTGATTGAAAAACGAGCAAAATCAAGCACAGTTGGGGCGTTTTGGGAAAATTGTGAAGGATTTTCCAAAGTGGGAAAAAATTTGAAAAAAACGACAGGTCCGGTAGTGTCGAAAAAGTCAAAAATTGGGATTTTCCCAAATTTTTGCTAAAAGGGGCCAGGGGGCGGGCTGATTGAAAAACGAGCAAAATCAAGCACAGTTGGGGCATTTTGGGAAAATTGTGAAGGATTTTCCAACGTGGGCAAAAATTGAAAAAAACGACAGGGCCGGTAGTGTCGAAAAAGTCAAAAATGGGGATTTTCCCAAATCTTTGCTAAAAGGGGCCAGGGGGCGGGCTTATTGAAAAACGAGCAAAATCAAGCACAGTTGGGGCGTTTTGTGAAAATTGTGAAGGATTTTCCAAACCGGGCAAAATTTGAAAAAAAGACAGGGCCGGTAGTGTCGAAAAAGTCAAAAATGGGGATTTTCCCAAACCTTGCTAAAAGGTGCCAGGGGGCGGACTGAGTCAGAAAGGAGCAAAATCAAGCACAGTTGGGGCGTTTTGGGAAAATTGTGAAGGATTTTCCAACGTGGGCAAAAATTGAAAAAAACGACAGGGCCGGTAGTGTCGAAAAAGTCAAAAATGGGGATTTTCCCAAACCTTGCTAAAAGGGGCCAGGGGGGAAGACTGAGTCAGAAATGAGCAAAATCAAGCACAGTTGGGGCGTTTTGAGAAAATTGTGAAGGATTTTCCAAACCGGGCAAAATTTGAAAAAAACGACAGGTCCGGTAGTGTCGAAAAAGT
This sequence comes from Scomber scombrus, assembly GCF_963691925.1. Classification (NCBI taxonomy): domain Eukaryota; kingdom Metazoa; phylum Chordata; class Actinopteri; order Scombriformes; family Scombridae; genus Scomber; species Scomber scombrus. Next base: position 101,508 of record NW_026910453.1, on the reverse strand, counting down.
CAAAAATGGGGATTTTCCCAAACTTTGCTTAAAGAGGCCAGGGGGCGGGCTGATTGAAAAACGAGCAAAATCAAGCACAGTTGGGGCGTTTTGGGAAAATTGTGAAGGACTTTCCAACGTGGGCAAAAATTGAAAAAAACGACAGGGCCGGTAGTGTCGAAAAAGTCAAAAATGGGGATTTTCCCAAACTTTGCTTAAAGAGGCCAGAGGGGGGGGCTGGGTGAAAAACGAGCAAAATCAAGCACAGTTGGGGCGTTTTGTGAAAATTGTGAAGGATTTTCCAACGTGGGCAAAAATTGAAAAAAACGACAGGGCCGGTAGTGTCGAAAAAGTCAAAAATGCGGATTTTCCCAAACCTTGCTAAAAGGGGCCAGGGGGGCGGACTGAGTCAGAAATGAGCAAAATCAAGCACAGTTGGGGCGTTTTGAGAAAATTGTGAAGGATTTTCCAAACCGGGCAAAATTTGAAAAAAACAACAGGTCCGGTAGTGTCGAAAAAGTCAAAAATTGGGATTTTCACAAACTTTGCTTAAAGAGGCCAGAGGGGGGGGCTGGGTGAAAAAGGAGCAAAATCAAGCACAGTTGGGGCGTTTTGTGAAAATTGTGAAGGATTTTCCAAAGTGGGCAAAAATTGAAAAAAACGACAGGGCCGGTAGTGTCGAAAAAGTCAAAAATGGGGATTTTCACAAACCTTGCTAAAAGGTGCCAGGGGGTGGACTGAGTCAGAAATGAGCAAAATCAAGCACAGTTGGGGCGTTTTGAGAAAATTGTGAAGGATTTTCCAAAGTGGGAAAAAATTTGAAAAAAACGACAGGTCCGGTAGTGTCGAAAAAGTCAAAAATGGGGATTTTCCCAAATTTTTGCTAAAAGGGGCCAGTGGGCGGGCTGATTGAAAAACGAGCAAAATCAAGCACAGTAGGGGCGTTTTGTGAAAATTGTGAAGGATTTTCCAAAGTGAGCAAAAATTGAAAAAAAAGACAGGGCCGGTAGTGTCGAAAAAGTCAAAAATGGGGATTTTCCCAAACCTTGCTAAAAAGGGCCAGGGGGGCGGACTGAGTCAGAAATGAGCAAAATCAAGCACAGTTGGGGCGTTTTGTGAAAATTGTGAAGGATTTTCCAAAGTGGGCAAAAATTGAAAAAAACGACAGGGCCGGTAGTGTCGAAAAAGTCAAAAATGCGGATTTTCCCAAATCTTTGCTAAAAGGTGCCAGGGGGCGGGCTTATTGAAAAACGAGCAAAATCAAGCACAGTTGGGGCGTTTTGTGAAAATTGTGAAGGATTTTCCAAACCGGGTAAAATTTGAAAAAAAAGACAGGGCCGGTAGTGTCGAAAAAGTCAAAAATGGGGATTTTCCCAAACCTTGCTAAAAGGGGCCAGGGGGGCGGACTGAGTCAGAAAGGAGCAAAATCAAGCACAGTTGGGGCGTTTTGTGAAAATTGTGAAGGATTTTCCAAAGTGGGCAAAAATTGAAAAAAACGACAGGGCCGGTAGTGTCGAAAAAGTCAAAAATGCGGATTTTCCCAAACCTTGCTGTAAAGGGGCCAGGGGGGCGGACTGAGTCAGAAATGAGCAAATTCAAGCACAGTTGGGGCGTTTTGAGAAAATTGTGAAGGATTTTCCAAACCGGGCAAAATTTGAAAAAAACGACAGGTCCGGTAGTGTCGAAAAAGTCAAAAATGGGGATTTTCCAAAACCTTGCTAAAAGGGGCCAGGGGGGCGGACTAAGTAAGAAAGGAGCAAAATCAAGCACAGTTGGGGCGTTTTGGGAAAATTGTGAAGGATTTTCCAAACCGGGCAAAATTTGAAAAAAACGACAGGGCCGGTAGTGTCGAAAAAGTCAAAAATGGGGATTTTCCCAAATCCTTGCTAAAAGGTGCCAGGGGGTGGACTGAGTCAGAAAGGAGCAAAATCAAGCACAGTTGGGGCGTTTTGAGAAAATTGTGAAGGATTTTCCAAAGTGGGCAAAATTTGAAAAAAACGACAGGTCCGGTAGTGTCGAAAAAGTCAAAAATTGGGATTTTCACAAAATTTGCTTAAAGAGGCCAGAGGGGGGGGGCTGAGTGAAAAACGAGCAAAATCAAGCACAGTTGGGGCGTTTTGTGAAAATTGTGAAGGATTTTCCATAGTGGGCAAAAATTGAAAAAAACTACAGGGCCGGTAGTGTCGAAAAAGTCAAAAATGGGGATTTTCCCAAATCCTTGCTAAAAGGGGCCAGGGGGGCGGGCTGAGTCAGAAAGGAGCAAAATCAACCACAGTTGGGGCGTTTTGGGAAAATTGTGAAGGATTTTCCAAACCGGGCAAAATTTGAAAAAAACTACAGGGCCGGTAGTGTCGAAAAAGTCAAAAATGGGGATTTTCCCAAATCCTTGCTAAAAGGGGCCAGGGGGGCGGGCTGAGTGAGAAAGGAGCAAAATCAAGCACAGTTGTGGCGTTGTGGGAAAATTGTGAAGGATTTTCCAAACCGGGCAAAATTTGAAAAAAAAGACAGGGCCGGTAGTGTCGAAAAAGTCAAAAATGGGGATTTTCACAAAATTTGCTTAAAGAGGCCAGAGGGGGGGGCTGAGTGAAAAACGAGCAAAATCAAGCACAGTTGGGGCGTTTTGTGAAAATTGTGAAGGATTTTCCAAAGTGGGCAAAAATTGAAAAAAAAGACAGGGCCGGTAGTGTCGAAAAAGTCAAAAATGCGGATTTTCCCAAACCTTGCTAAAAGGGGCCAGGGGGGCGGACTGAGTCAGAAAGGAGCAAAATCAAGCACAGTTGGGGCGTTTTGAGAAAATTGTGAAGGATTTTCCAAACCGGGCAAAATCTGAAAAAAACGACAGGGCCGGTAGTGTCGAAAAAGTCAAAAATGGGGATTTTCCAAAACCTTGCTAAAAGGGGCCAGGGGGGCGGACTGAGTAAGAAAGGAGCAAAATCAAGCACAGTTGGGGCGTTTTGGGAAAATTGTGAAGGATTTTCCAAACTGGGCAAAATTTGAAAAAAACGACAGGGCCGGTAGTGTCGAAAAAGTCAAAAATGCGGATTTTCCCAAATCTTTGCTAAAAGGGGCCAGGGGGCGGGCTTATTGAAAAACGAGCAAAATCAAGCACAGTTGGGGCGTTTTGTGAAAATTGTGAAGGATTTTCCAAACCGGGTAAAATTTGAAAAAAAAGACAGGGCCGGTAGTGTCGAAAAAGTCAAAAATTGGGATTTTCCCAAACCTTGCTAAAAGGGGCCAGGGGGGCGGACTGAGTCAGAAAGGAGCAAAATCAAGCACAGTTGGGGCGTTTTGTGAAAATTGTGAAGGATTTTCCAAACCGGGCAAAATTTGAAAAAAACGACAGTGCCGGTAGTGTCGAAAAAGTCAAAAATGGGGATTTTCACAAACCTTGCTAAAAGGTGCCAGGGTGTGGACTGAGTCAGAAAGGAGCAAAATCAAGCACAGTTGGGGCGTTTTGAGACAATTGTGAAGGATTTTCCAAAGTGGGCAAAATTTGAAAAAAACGACAGGTCCGGTAGTGTCGAAAAAGTCAAAAATGGGGATTTTCCCAAATCCTTGCTAAAAGGGGCCAGGGGGGCGGGCTGAGTGAGAAAGGAGCAAAATCAAGCACAGTTGGGGCGTTGTGTGAAAATTGTGAAGGATTTTCCAAACCGGGCAAAATTTAAAAAAAAAGACAGGGCCGGTAGTGTCGAAAAAGTCAAAAATGCGGATTTTCCCAAACCTTGCTAAAAGGGGCCAGGGGGGCGGACTGAGTCAGAAATGAGCAAAATCAAGCACAGTTGGGGCGTTTTGAGAAAATTGTGAAGGATTTTCCAAACCGGGCAAAATTTGAAAAAAACGACAGGTCCGGTAGTGTCGAAAAAGTCAAAAATTGGTATTTTCCCAAACCTTTCTAAAACGGGCCAGTGGGGCGGACTGAGTCAGAAAGGAGCAAAATCAAGCACAGTTGGGGCGTTTTGGGAAAATTGTGAAGGATTTTCCAAAGTGGGCAAAAATTGAAAAAAACGACAGGGCCGGTAGTGTCGAAAAAGTCAAAAATGCGGATTTTCCCAAATCTTTGCTAAAAGGGGCCAGGGGGCGGGCTTATTGAAAAACGAGCAAAATCAAGCACAGTTGGGGCGTTTTGTGAAAATTGTGAAGGATTTTCCAAACCGGGTAAAATTTGAAAAAAAAGACAGGGCCGGTAGTGTCGAAAAAGTCAAAAATGGGGATTTTCCCAAACCTTGCTAAAAGGGGCCAGGGGGTCGGACTGAGTCAGAAAGGAGCAAAATCAAGCACAGTTGGGGCGTTTTGGGAAAATTGTGAAGGATTTTCCAAACCGGGCAAAATTTGAAAAAACGACAGTGCCGGTAGTGTCGAAAAAGTCAAAAATGGGGATTTTCCCAAACTTTGCTTAAAGAGGCCAGAGGGGGGGGGCTGGGTGAAAAAGGAGCAAAATCAAGCACAGTTGGGGCGTTTTGTGAAAATTGTGAAGGATTTTCCAAAGTGGGCAAAATTTGAAAAAAACGACAGGTCCGGTAGTGTCGAAAAAGTCAAAAATTGGGATTTTCCCAAATTTTTGCTAAAAGGGGCCAGGGGGCGGGCTGATTGAAAAACGAGCAAAATCAAGCACAGTTGGGGCGTTTTGTGAAAATTGTGAAGGATTTTCCAAACCGGGCAAAATTTGAAAAAAAGACAGGGCCGGTAGTGTCGAAAAAGTCAAAAATGCGGATTTTCCCAAATCTTTGCTAAAAGGGGCCAGGGGGCGGGCTTATTGAAAAACGAGCAAAATCAAGCACAGTAGGGGCGTTTTGTGAAAATTGTGAAGGATTTTCCAAAGTGGGCAAAAATTGAAAAAAACGACAGGGCCGGTAGTGTCGAAAAAGTCAAAAATGCGGATTTTCCCAAACCTTGCTAAAAGGGGCCAGGGGGGCGGACTGAGTCATCAATGAGCAAAATCAAGCACAGTTGGGGCGTTTTGTGAAAATTGTGAAGGATTTTCCAAAGTGGGCAAAAATTGAAAAAAAGACAGGGCCGGTAGTGTCGAAAAAGTCAAAAATGGGGATTTTCCCAAACTTTGCTTAAAGAGGCCAGAGGGGGGGGGCTGGGTGAAAAAGGAGCAAAATCAAGCACAGTTGGGGCGTTTTGTGAAAATTGTGAAGGATTTTCCAAAGTGGGCAAAATTTGAAAAAAACGACAGGTCCGGTAGTGTCGAAAAAGTCAAAAATTGGGATTTTCCCAAATTTTTGCTAAAAGGGGCCAGGGGGCGGGCTGATTGAAAAACGAGCAAAATCAAGCACAGTTGGGGCGTTTTGGGAAAATTGTGAAGGATTTTCCAAACCGGGCAAAATTTGAAAAAAACGACAGGGCCGGTAGTGTCGAAAAAGTCAAAAATGCGGATTTTCCCAAATCTTTGCTAAAAGGGGCCAGGGGGCGGGCTTATTGAAAAACGAGCAAAATCAAGCACAGTAGGGGCGTTTTGTGAAAATTGTGAAGGATTTTCCAAAGTGGGCAAAAATTGAAAAAAACGACAGGGCCGGTAGTGTCGAAAAAGTCAAAAATGCGGATTTTCCCAAACCTTGTTAAAAGGGGCCAGGGGGGCGGACTGAGTCAGAAATGAGCAAATTCAAGCACAGTTGGGGCGTTTTGAGAAAATTGTGAAGGATTTTCCAAACCGGGCAAAATTTGAAAAAAACGACAGGTCCGGTAGTGTCGAAAAAGTCAAAAATGGGGATTTTCCAAAACCTTGCTAAAAGGGGCCAGGGGGGCGGGCTGAGTGAGAAAGGAGCAAAATCAAGCACAGTTGGGGCGTTGTGTGAAAATTGTGAAGGATTTTCCAAACCGGGCAAAATTTGAAAAAAAAGACAGGGCCGGTAGTTTCGAAAAAGTCAAAAATGGGGATTTTCACAAAATTTGCTTAAAGAGGCCGGGGGGGGGGGGGCTGAGTGAAAAACGAGCAAAATCAAGCACAGTTGGGGCGTTTTGTGAAAATTGTGAAGGATTTTCCATAGTGGGCAAAAATTGAAAAAAACGACAGGGCCGGTAGTGTCGAAAAAGTCAAAAATGGGGATTTTCCCAAACCTTGCTAAAAGGGGCCAGGGGGGCGGGCTGAGTCAGAAAGGAGCAAAATCAAGCACAGTTGGGGCGTTGTGTGAAAATTGTGAAGGATTTTCCAAAGTGGGCAAAAATTGAAAAAAACGACAGGGCCGATAGTGTCGAAAAAGTCAAAAATGCGGATTTTCCAAAACATTGCTTAAAGGGGCCAGGGGGGCGGACTAAGTAAGAAAGGAGCAAAATCAAGCACAGTTGGGGCGTTTTGGGAAAATTGTGAAGGATTTTCCAAACCGGGCAAAATTTGAAAAAAACGACAGGTCCGGTAGTGTCGAAAAAGTCAAAAATGGGGATTTTCCCAAATTTTTGCTAAAAGGGGCCAGGGGGCGGGCTGATTGAAAAACGAGCAAAATCAAGCACAGTAGGGGCGTTTTGTGAAAATTGTGAAGGATTTTCCAAAGTGGGCAAAAATTGAAAAAAACGACAGGGCCGGTAGTGTCGAAAAAGTCAAAAATGCGGATTTTCCCAAACCTTGCTAAAAGGGGCCAGGGGGGCGGACTGAGTCATCAATGAGCAAAATCAAGCACAGTTGGGGCGTTTTGTGAAAATTGTGAAGGATTTTCCAAAGTGGGCAAAAATTGAAAAAAAGACAGGGCCGGTAGTGTCGAAAAAGTCAAAAATGGGGATTTTCCCAAACTTTGCTTAAAGAGGCCAGAGGGGGGGGGCTGGGTGAAAAAGGAGCAAAATCAAGCACAGTTGGGGCGTTTTGTGAAAATTGTGAAGGATTTTCCAAAGTGGGCAAAATTTGAAAAAAACGACAGGTCCGGTAGTGTCGAAAAAGTCAAAAATTGGGATTTTCCCAAATTTTTGCTAAAAGGGGCCAGGGGGCGGGCTGATTGAAAAACGAGCAAAATCAAGCACAGTTGGGGCGTTTTGGGAAAATTGTGAAGGATTTTCCAAACCGGGCAAAATTTGAAAAAAACGACAGGGCCGGTAGTGTCGAAAAAGTCAAAAATGCGGATTTTCCCAAATCTTTGCTAAAAGGGGCCAGGGGGCGGGCTTATTGAAAAACGAGCAAAATCAAGCACAGTAGGGGCGTTTTGTGAAAATTGTGAAGGATTTTCCAAAGTGGGCAAAAATTGAAAAAAACGACAGGGCCGGTAGTGTCGAAAAAGTCAAAAATGCGGATTTTCCCAAACCTTGTTAAAAGGGGCCAGGGGGGCGGACTGAGTCAGAAATGAGCAAATTCAAGCACAGTTGGGGCGTTTTGAGAAAATTGTGAAGGATTTTCCAAACCGGGCAAAATTTGAAAAAAACGACAGGTCCGGTAGTGTCGAAAAAGTCAAAAATGGGGATTTTCCAAAACCTTGCTAAAAGGGGCCAGGGGGGCGGGCTGAGTGAGAAAGGAGCAAAATCAAGCACAGTTGGGGCGTTGTGTGAAAATTGTGAAGGATTTTCCAAACCGGGCAAAATTTGAAAAAAAAGACAGGGCCGGTAGTTTCGAAAAAGTCAAAAATGGGGATTTTCACAAAATTTGCTTAAAGAGGCCGGGGGGGGGGGGCTGAGTGAAAAACGAGCAAAATCAAGCACAGTTGGGGCGTTTTGTGAAAATTGTGAAGGATTTTCCATAGTGGGCAAAAATTGAAAAAAACGACAGGGCCGGTAGTGTCGAAAAAGTCAAAAATGGGGATTTTCCCAAACCTTGCTAAAAGGGGCCAGGGGGGCGGGCTGAGTCAGAAAGGAGCAAAATCAAGCACAGTTGGGGCGTTGTGTGAAAATTGTGAAGGATTTTCCAAAGTGGGCAAAAATTGAAAAAAACGACAGGGCCGATAGTGTCGAAAAAGTCAAAAATGCGGATTTTCCAAAACATTGCTTAAAGGGGCCAGGGGGGCGGACTAAGTAAGAAAGGAGCAAAATCAAGCACAGTTGGGGCGTTTTGGGAAAATTGTGAAGGATTTTCCAAACCGGGCAAAATTTGAAAAAAACGACAGGTCCGGTAGTGTCGAAAAAGTCAAAAATGGGGATTTTCCCAAATTTTTGCTAAAAGGGGCCAGGGGGCGGGCTGATTGAAAAACGAGCAAAATCAAGCACAGTAGGGGCGTTTTGTGAAAATTGTGAAGGATTTTCCAAAGTGAGCAAAAATTGAAAAAAAAGACAGGGCCGGTAGTGTCGAAAAAGTCAAAAATGCGGATTTTCCCAAACCTTGGTAAAAGGGGCCAGGGGGGCGGACTGAGTCAGAAATGAGCAAATTCAAGCACAGTTGGGGCGTTTTGAGAAAATTGTGAAGGATTTTCCAAACCGGGCAAAATTTGAAAAAAACGACAGGTCCGGTAGTGTCGAAAAAGTCAAAAATGGGGATTTTCCAAAACCTTGCTAAAAGGGGCCAGGGGGGCGGACTAAGTAAGAAAGGAGCAAAATCAAGCACAGTTGGGGCGTTTTGGGAAAATTGTGAAGGATTTTCCAAACCGGGCAAAATTTGAAAAAAACGACAGGGCCGGTAGTGTCGAAAAAGTCAAAAATGGGGATTTTCCCAAATCCTTGCTAAAAGGGGCCAGGGGGACGGGCTGAGTGAGAAAGGAGCAAAATCAAGCACAGTTGGGGCGTCGTGTGAAAATTGTGAAGGATTTTCCAAACCGGGCAAAATTTGAAAAAAAAGACAGGGCCGGTAGTTTCGAAAAAGTCAAAAATGGGGATTTTCACAAAATTTGCTTAAAGAGGCCAGGGGGGGGGGGCTGAGTGAAAAACGAGCAAAATCAAGCACAGTTGGGGCGTTTTGTGAAAATTGTGAAGGATTTTCCATAGTGGGCAAAAATTAAAAAAAACGACAGGGCCGGTAGTGTCGAAAAAGTCAAAAATGGGGATTTTCCCAAACCTTGCTAAAAGGGGCCAGGGGGGCGGGCTGAGTCAGAAATGAGCAAAATCAAGCACAGTTGGGGCGTTGTGTGAAAATTGTGAAGGATTTTCCAAAGTGGGCAAAAATTGAAAAAAACGACAGGGCCGATAGTGTCGAAAAAGTCAAAAATGCGGATTTTCCAAAACCTTGCTTAAAGGGGCCAGGGGGGCGGACTAAGTAAGAAAGGAGCAAAATCAAGCACAGTTGGGGCGTTTTGGGAAAATTGTGAAGGATTTTCCAAACCGGGCAAAATTTGAAAAAAACGACAGGTCCGGTAGTGTCGAAAAAGTCAAAAATGGGGATTTTCCCAAATTTTTGCTAAAAGGGGCCAGGGGGCGGGCTGATTGAAAAACGAGCAAAATCAAGCACAGTAGGGGCGTTTTGTGAAAATTGTGAAGGATTTTCCAAAGTGAGCAAAAATTGAAAAAAAAGACAGGGCCGGTAGTGTCGAAAAAGTCAAAAATGCGGATTTTCCCAAACCTTGCTAAAAGGGGCCAGGGGGGCGGACTGAGTCAGAAATGAGCAAAATCAAGCACAGTTGGGGCGTTTTGTGAAAATTGTGAAGGATTTTCCAAAGTGGGCAAAAATTGAAAAAAACGACAGGGCCGGTAGTGTCGAAAAAGTCAAAAATGCGGATTTTCCCAAATCTTTGCTAAAAGGGGCCAGGGGGCGGGCTTATTGAAAAACGAGCAAAATCAAGCACAGTTGGGGCGTTTTGTGAAAATTGTGAAGGATTTTCCAAACCGGGTAAAATTTGAAAAAAAAGACAGGGCCGGTAGTGTCGAAAAAGTCAAAAATGGGGATTTTCCCAAACCTTGCTAAAAGGGGCCAGGGGGGCGGACTGAGTCAGAAAGGAGCAAAATCAAGCACAGTTGGGGCGTTTTGTGAAAATTGTGAAGGATTTTCCAAAGTGGGCAAAAATTGAAAAAAACGACAGGGCCGGTAGTGTCGAAAAAGTCAAAAATGCGGATTTTCCCAAACCTTGCTGTAAAGGGGCCAGGGGGGCGGACTGAGTCAGAAATGAGCAAATTCAAGCACAGTTGGGGCGTTTTGAGAAAATTGTGAAGGATTTTCCAAACCGGGCAAAATTTGAAAAAAACGACAGGTCCGGTAGTGTCGAAAAAGTCAAAAATGGGGATTTTCCAAAACCTTGCTAAAAGGGGCCAGGGGGGCGGACTAAGTAAGAAAGGAGCAAAATCAAGCACAGTTGGGGCGTTTTGGGAAAATTGTGAAGGATTTTCCAAACCGGGCAAAATTTGAAAAAAACGACAGGGCCGGTAGTGTCGAACAAGTCAAAAATGGGGATTTTCCCAAATCCTTGCTAAAAGGGGCCAGGGGGACGGGCTGAGTGAGAAAGGAGCAAAATCAAGCACAGTTGGGGCGTTGTGTGAAAATTGTGAAGGATTTTCCAAACCGGGCAAAATTTGAAAAAAAAGACAGGGCCGGTAGTTTCGAAAAAGTCAAAAATGGGGATTTTCACAAAATTTGCTTAAAGAGGCCAGGGGGGGGGGCTGAGTGAAAAACGAGCAAAATCAAGCACAGTTGGGGCGTTTTGTGAAAATTGTGAAGGATTTTCCATAGTGGGAAAAAATTGAAAAAAACGACAGGGCCGGTAGTGTCGAAAAAGTCAAAAATGGGGATTTTCCCAAACCTTGCTAAAAGGGGCCAGGGGGGCGGGCTGAGTCAGAAAGGAGCAAAATCAAGCACAGTTGGGGCGTTGTGTGAAAATTGTGAAGGATTTTCCAAAGTGGGCAAAAATTGAAAAAAACGACAGGGCCGATAGTGTCGAAAAAGTCAAAAATGCGGATTTTCCCAAACCTTGCTAAAAGGGGCCAGGGGGGCGGACTGAGTCAGAAATGAGCAAAATCAAGCACAGTTGGGGCGTTTTGAGAAAATTGTGAAGGATTTTCCAAACCGGGCAAAATTTGAAAAAAACGACAGTGCCGGGTAGTGTCGAAAAAGTCAAAAATGGGGATTTTCCAAAACCTTGCTAAAAGGGGCCAGGGGGGCGGACTAAGTAAGAAAGGAGCAAAATCAAGCACAGTTGGGGCGTTTTGGGAAAATTGTGAAGGATTTTCCAAACCGGGCAAAATTTGAAAAAAACGACAGTGCCGGTAGTGTCGAAAAAGTCAAAAATGGGGATTTTCAAAAACCTTGCTAAAAGGTGCCAGGGGGTGGACTGAGTCAGAAAGGAGCAAAATCAAGCACAGTTGGGGCGTTTTGAGAAAATTGTGAAGGATTTTCCAAAGTGGGCAAAATTTGAAAAAAACGACAGGTCCGGTAGTGTCGAAAAAGTCAAAAATTGGGATTTTCACAAAATTTGCTTAAAGAGGCCAGAGGGGGGGGGGCTGAGTGAAAAACGAGCAAAATCAAGCACAGTTGGGGCGTTTTGTGAAAATTGTGAAGGATTTTCCATAGTGGGCAAAAATTGAAAAAAAAGACAGGGCCGGTAGTGTCGAAAAAGTCAAAAATGGGGATTTTCCCAAACCTTGCTAAAAGGGGCCAGGGGGGCGGGCTGAGTCAGAAAGGAGCAAAATCAAGCACAGTTGGGGCGTTGTGTGAAAATTGTGAAGGATTTTCCAAAGTGGGCAAAAATTTTAAAAAACGACAGGGCCGGTAGTGTCGAAAAAGTCAAAAATGGGGATTTTCCCAAACCTTGCTAAAAGGGGCCAGGGGGGCGGGCTGAGTCAGAAAGGAGCAAAATCAACCACAGTTGGGGCGTTTTGGGAAAATTGTGAAGGATTTTCCAAACCGGGCAAAGTTTGAAAAAAACTACAGGGCCGGTAGTGTCGAAAAAGTCAAAAATGGGGATTTTCCCAAATCCTTGCTAAAAGGGGCCAGGGGGGCGGGCTGAGTGAGAAAGGAGCAAAATCAAGCACAGTTGTGGCGTTGTGTGAAAATTGTGAAGGATTTTCCAAACCGGGCAAAATTTGAAAAAAAAGACAGGGCCGGTAGTGTCGAAAAAGTCAAAAATGGGGATTTTCACAAAATTTGCTTAAAGAGGCCAGAGGGGGGGGCTGAGTGAAAAACGAGCAAAATCAAGCACAGTTGGGGCGTTTTGTGAAAATTGTGAAGGATTTTCCAAACCGGGCAAAATTTGAAAAAAACGACAGGTCCGGTAGTGTCGAAAAAGTCAAAAATGGGGATTTTCCAAAACCTTGCTAAAAGGGGCCAGGGGGGCGGACTGAGTAAGAAAGGAGCAAAATCAAGCACAGTTGGGGCGTTTTGGGAAAATTGTGAAGGATTTTCCAAACCGGGCAAAATTTGAAAAAAACGACAGGGCCGGTAGTGTCGAAAAAGTCAAAAATGCGGATTTTCCCGAATCTTTGCTAAAAGGGGCCAGGGGGCGGGCTTATTGAAAAACGAGCAAAATCAAGCACAGTTGGGGCGTTTTGTGAAAATTGTGAAGGATTTTCCAAAGTGGGCAAAAATTGAAAAAAAAGACAGGGCCGGTAGTGTCGAAAAAGTCAAAAATGCGGATTTTCCCAAACCTTGCTAAAAGGGGCCAGGGGGGCGGACTGAGTCAGAAATGAGCAAAATCAAGCACAGTTGGGGCGTTTTGAGAAAATTGTGAAGGATTTTCCAAACCGGGCAAAATCTGAAAAAAACGACAGGGCCGGTAGTGTCGAAAAAGTCAAAAATGGGGATTTTCCAAAACCTTGCTAAAAGGGGCCAGGGGGGCGGACTGAGTAAGAAAGGAGCAAAATCAAGCACAGTTGGGGCGTTTTGGGAAAATTGTGAAGGATTTTCCAAACTGGGCAAAATTTGAAAAAAACGACAGGGCCGGTAGTGTCGAAAAAGTCAAAAATGCGGATTTTCCCAAATCTTTGCTAAAAGGGGCCAGGGGGCGGGCTTATTGAAAAACGAGCAAAATCAAGCACAGTTGGGGCGTTTTGTGAAAATTGTGAAGGATTTTCCAAACCGGGTAAAATTTGAAAAAAAAGACAGGGCCGGTAGTGTCGAAAAAGTCAAAAATTGGGATTTTCCCAAACCTTGCTAAAAGGGGCCAGGGGGGCGGACTGAGTCAGAAAGGAGCAAAATCAAGCACAGTTGGGGCGTTTTGGGAAAATTGTGAAGGATTTTCCAAACCGGGCAAAATTTGAAAAAAACGACAGTGCCGGTAGTGTCGAAAAAGTCAAAAATGGGGATTTTCCCAAACTTTGCTTAAAGAGGCCAAAGGGGGGGGCTGGGTGAAAAAGGAGCAAAATCAAGCACAGTTGGGGCGTTTTGTGAAAATTGTGAAGGATTTTCCAAAGTGGGCAAAAATTGAAAAAAACGACAGGGCCGGTAGTGTCGAAAAAGTCAAAAATGCGGATTTTCACAAACCTTGCTAAAAGGTGCCAGGGGGTGGACTGAGTCAGAAAGGAGCAAAATCAAGCACAGTTGGGGCGTTTTGAGAAAATTGTGAAGGATTTTCCAAAGTGGGCAAAATTTGAAAAAAACGACAGGGCCGGTAGTGTCGAAAAAGTCAAAAATTGGGATTTTCCCAAATTTTTGCTAAAAGGGGCCAGGGGGCGGGCTGATTGAAAAACGAGCAAAATCAAGCACAGTTGGGGCGTTTTGTAAAAATTGTGAAGGATTTTCCAAACCGGGCAAAATTGAAAAAAAAGACAGGGCCGGTAGTGTCGAAAAAGTCAAAAATGGGGATTTTCCCAAACCTTGCTAAAAGGGGCCAGGGGGGCAGACTGAGTCAGAAATGAGCAAAATCAAGCACAGTTGGGGCGTTTTGAGAAAATTGTGAAGGATTTTCCAAACCGGGCAAAATTTGAAAAAAACGACAGGTCCGGTAGTGTCGAAAAAGTCAAAAATGGGGATTTTCCAAAACCTTGCTAAAAGGGGCCAGGGGGGCGGACTGAGTCAGAAAGGAGCAAAATCAAGCACAGTTGGGGCGTTTTGGGAAAATTGTGAAGGATTTTCCAAACCGGGCAAAATTTGAAAAAAACGACAGGGCCGGTAGTGTCGAAAAAGTCAAAAATGGGGATTTTCACAAAATTTGCTTAATGAGGCCAGAGGGGGGGGGCTGAGTGAAAAACGAGCAAAATCAAGCAAAGTTGGGGCGTTTTGTGAAAATTGTGAAGGATTTTCCATAGTGGGCAAAAATTGAAAAAAAACGACAGGGCCGGTAGTGTCGAAAAAGTCAAAAATGGGGATTTTCCCAAACCTTGCTAAAAGGGGCCAGGGGGGCAGACTGAGTCAGAAATGAGCAAAATCAAGCACAGTTGGGGCGTTTTGAGAAAATTGTGAAGGATTTTCCAAACCGGGCAAAATTTGAAAAAAACGACAGGTCCGGTAGTGTCGAAAAAGTCAAAAATGGGGATTTTCCAAAACCTTGCTAAAAGGGGCCAGGGGGGCGGACTGAGTCAGAAAGGAGCAAAATCAAGCACAGTTGGGGCGTTTTGGGAAAATTGTGAAGGATTTTCCAAACCGGGCAAAATTTGAAAAAAACGACAGGGCCGGTAGTGTCGAAAAAGTCAAAAATGGGGATTTTCACAAAATTTGCTTAATGAGGCCAGAGGGGGGGGGCTGAGTGAAAAACGAGCAAAATCAAGCAAAGTTGGGGCGTTTTGTGAAAATTGTGAAGGATTTTCCATAGTGGGCAAAAATTGAAAAAAACGACAGGGCCGGTAGTGTCGAAAAAGTCAAAAATGGGGATTTTCCCAAACCTTGCTAAAAGGGGCCAGGGGGGCGGGCTGAGTCAGAAAGGAGCAAAATCAAGCACAGTTGGGGCGTTTTGGGAAAATTGTGAAGGATTTTCCAAACCGGGCAAAATTTGAAAAAAACTACAGGGCCGGTAGTGTCGAAAAAGTCAAAAATGGGGATTTTCCCAAATCCTTGCTAAAAGGGGCCAGGGGGGCGGGCTGAGTGAGAAAGGAGCAAAATCAAGCACAGTTGTGGCGTTGTGTGAAAATTGTGAAGGATTTTCCAAACCGGGCAAAATTTGAAAAAAAAGACAGGGCCGGTAGTGTCGAAAAAGTCAAAAATGGGGATTTTCACAAAATTTGCTTAAAGAGGCCAGAGGGGGGGGCTGAGTGAAAAACGAGCAAAATCAAGCACAGTTGGGGCGTTTTGTGAAAATTGTGAAGGATTTTCCAAACCGGGCAAAATTTGAAAAAAACGACAGGTCCGGTAGTGTCGAAAAAGTCAAAAATGGGGATTTTCCAAAACCTTGCTAAAAGGGGCCAGGGGGGCGGACTGAGTAAGAAAGGAGCAAAATCAAGCACAGTTGGGGCGTTTTGGGAAAATTGTGAAGGATTTTCCAAACCGGGCAAAATTTGAAAAAAACGACAGGGCCGGTAGTGTCGAAAAAGTCAAAAATGCGGATTTTCCCGAATCTTTGCTAAAAGGGGCCAGGGGGCGGGCTTATTGAAAAACGAGCAAAATCAAGCACAGTTGGGGCGTTTTGTGAAAATTGTGAAGGATTTTCCAAAGTGGGCAAAAATTGAAAAAAAAGACAGGGCCGGTAGTGTCGAAAAAGTCAAAAATGCGGATTTTCCCAAACCTTGCTAAAAGGGGCCAGGGGGGCGGACTGAGTCAGAAATGAGCAAAATCAGGGGCGCTGTTGAGCTGGCGATGGAGTAGGACGTGTTTGTTTGAGCTCCCGTCGAACTTCTTTTTTATTTTAAGTTAATAAGCGTGCAGTACATTAAAATATCGACTAATCTGCTCTGAAAACATTTCCGAAGCTGAGAGGAAGTCTGCGTTTGAGTGAATGGCGACGAATCTGAAAAAATTTCAATATACTGGGGCAGCGAACACGAGGCCCAACACCGCCGGGAGCTACACTGCTACTAGCACCGCGGCAAGACCATCTCCACCACATCTACGGTCAGCTAACGTTAAACCAGAGATGGACGCCAAGTCCCTGAAGTCGGATATTCTTCTCTCGCTGAAAACTGAAATTTCGGCGGTGATAAAATCAGAAATGAAAAACGCACTTGCCGACGACTTCGACTTCCTTAAAAATGAGCTACAGTCATTAAAAGCAGAAGTTAAAAATAACACGGCGGCGATTCACTCGGAGATCGACCAAGTGAAAACCACAGTCCGAGACATGGAGACCGGATTGTCAGCATGGTCAGACGAGGTGGTGACTTTGCAGACCACGGTGAACACCCTGAAGACGGAGGTGGCGGAGCTCCAAGACAAATGCGAGGACATGGAGGGAAGAGCGCGGCGGTGTAACATCAGAATACTGGGGCTGCCTGAGACGCCTGGATCAAGCTCCACGACATCGGTCTCAAAGTTGCTACGAGAGGCGCTGCAGCTGGACAAGGATGTGCTCATTGATCACTCACACAGAAGCCTGGCTCCAAGAAAACCCGGCGGGAAACCACGAGCGATAGTAGCCAAACTTCACTATTTCCAGGACTGTGTTGAGGTACTGAACCGGGCGCGCAGCCGTGCTCCACTTCGGTACAACGGAGAGTCAGTTGCTATCTTCCCGGATTATACTACAAGAGTAGCCAAAGCCAGAGCTGCGTTCACCGAGGTCAGAAAGCTGCTCCACAACCGCCAGAACGTCCGGTTTGGCATACTGTTCCCAGCCCGTCTCCGTGTCACACACAACGGGGAAGAAAAGGAATTTACCGACGCAGAAAAAGCGATGACCTACGTGAGGAACCACATCATCCCCGCCGAGGAGCGTGAGTGAGACTGTTTTCGTGTTTTCAGCTATTCTGACAATACTTTATTTGTTTTCATCCGTGGAAAGGCAGCTAAACTGGCTGCACCCAGTGGACTAATGTCACTGTTGTTAGACTGTTAAGTTTCACCAGCTTCTGCTGTCAAGGTTCAAAGTGGAAAACAAATATAAAATGACTGGACCAAGAGACCCCTTCTCTCTCTCCTTTCTTTGTCAATGCTGATTACCTTTATTCATAGGCTTACTGTAGCCTAATAGTTCTTTGTTTTTGTTTTTCTTACAACTTAAAGGTTGCCTTATAGTGACAGGATTTGTCTGACTGAATATATTTCTGTTGATTACAAAATGTAATTGTTTTAATTTTATATGATGGCTAATCCACAGTGTTTAATTTTAACACCTTTAAAATATTGATTCCATAAGAGATGTGGGGTTTAAATTATTTATTTTTATTTTTATTTTTAATTTTCTCTTACTTGAACACATAGCAGATGTTGTAGTACTACAGTAACAATGCGCTGAATTGGTTTTCATGAAGCGTTCGATGGGAGCCTGAACAGTTGGCTCTATAGAGTTCCCCAACACAAACACATATGTGTGGATTTGTTCTTGAGGGGTACCATGTTTGCCTTGTTTCTCTAGGCACTAGGTGGGGTGGGGGAGGGTGGGATTATACCAGACTTGTTTATTTCTTGGATTTATTTTATGTATGTCTTTCTTACTTTCTATTTGCTCAGCCAGATGTAAATTTCAAGTGCACTAAATATCTTACTCAGTAGGTTATGACTGATCCTAATTCTACTAGAGGGCTGGTTGGACTCTCATCAGTGAACTTTGTGAGTTGGAACGTGAAGTCACTTAACCATCCAATTAAGAGAAAAAAGGTATTTACACACTTGAAACAACTTAAGACCGATATTGCGTTTCTTCAGGAGACGCATTTGCGCACAACGGACCTGTTCCGAATAAAAAGAGGATGGTCAGGACAAGTTTATCATTCTAATTTCCACACAAAGACTAGGGGGGCAGCCATCCTCATTGATAAAAATATACCATTTACAATGGCTAATGTCGATTCTGATTCTGCAGGGCCCTACATTATTGTGACAGGGCAACTTTTTTCATTTCCGGTCATCCTGGCCAATATTTATGCGCCAAACTGGGACAATCCAGAATTCTTTTCAAATTTTTTTTCTCGTCTACCAAACATGACATCACACCATCTTATCCTTGGTGGCGATATGAATTGTGTACTTTCCCCTACCTTAGATCGCAGTTCCTCCAAAAAGACGTCCTTGTCTAAATCAGCACACACAATCCA
Source organism: Scomber scombrus (assembly GCF_963691925.1). NCBI lineage: Eukaryota > Metazoa > Chordata > Actinopteri > Scombriformes > Scombridae > Scomber > Scomber scombrus. The sequence continues at coordinate 83,643 of NW_026910453.1, read as the reverse complement.
GCTTTTTCTTAAAACATATGGTGTAGTGGATGTATGGCGATTCCGTAATCCCACTGCTAGAGCGTACTCCTTTTTCTCCCCAGTGCATAAGAGTTATTCTCGCATAGATACTTTTTTCCTGGATAAAATACTTCTATCTTCTGTAACTAAGTGTGATTATGATGCCATAGTCGTTTCAGATCATGGTCCGCTAACCACGAAAATCAGCATTCCTAACACACAAAATAGTTACCGCCCTTGGAGACTCAATCCTCTTCTCTTATCAGAAGAGTCTTTTACCAACTTTATCTCATCTGAAATACAATTTTTTCTTGACACTAATCAGACGCCAGGAATGTCATATTCAACTATATGGGAATCTTTAAAAGCTTATCTACGAGGCCAAATAATTTCTTATTGCGCAAATAAGAAGAAAACAAATACAGTGCGCCTTAAAGAACTAACGGATCAAATCCTGAAACTAGATATGTTATATAGCCATCAACCATCTCCTGACATAGTGAAAAAACGTCTGTCTTTGCAGACCGAATTTGATATCCTATCAACGCAACAGGCGGAATATCTTCTCTCCAAATCTAGACACGGATGCTATGAACATGGGGAAAAAATTGGACGTATTCTCGCACATCAGTTACGACAAAGAACTGCCAATCAGACTATACCTGCAATCAATGATGAACAAGGTTCAAAGTGTACAGATAGCCTCAAAATTAACTCCTGTTTTCAAAATTTCTATCAAGTATTATACACATCAGAATGTCAAACTGCACCCTCAGTGTTGGAGGATTTTTTAAGATCCCTACATGTTCCATCCGTAGACCCAAACATAGCTGATTCATTGGAGAAAGACTTCTCGGCCCTGGAAATAATATCTGCAATCAGATCTATGCAAAGCGGCAAGTCCCCAGGGCCGGACGGATATCCGACAGATTTCTTCAAAAAATTCTCAGACCAACTTGCCCCTTTACTAATGTCAGTTTTTGAAGAATCACTTTCACTTAAGACCCTACCTCTGACCATGCGCCAAGCAGTAATCTCTGTAATTCTCAAAAAAGGAAAAAACCCTCTAGAGTGCAATTCATTCCGCCCAATCTCTCTCCTTAACACGGATGCAAAAATCCTTGCCAAGGTTCTGGCACGCCGACTAGAAGGGGCTCTGCCTTCCATTATATCACCTGACCAAACAGGCTTTATTAAGAACCGTTACTCTTTTTTCAATGTCAGACGCCTTTTTAACATCCTTTATAGCCCCTCTCCACCTGGTGTGCCAGAGGTCGTCCTCTCACTTGATGCTGAAAAGGCGTTCGACCGGGTGGAGTGGGACTATCTTTTCAGCACACTGCAGAGGTTTGGATTTGGCAATAAATTCATATCATGGATCAGACTTTTATATACTTCTCCAATGGCTGCTGTTCGTACTAATAATAATTTGTCCCCTTTCTTCGAGCTTAAACGTGGTACAAGACAGGGATGCCCCATGTCACCGCTTCTTTTTGCGGTTGCAATGGAACCACTAGCTTTAGCTCTGAGGCAAAATACTGATATCAGAGGAATTCACCGAGCTGGGGAGGAGCACAAAGTTTCGCTTTACGCGGACGACATGCTACTATATATATCACAACCCCTTTTGAGTCTTCCTAAGCTAATGGTCTTACTAAAAGAATTTGGCAAACTATCCGGCTACAGGGTCAATGTTCAAAAAAGTGAGCTGATGCCTGTTGGCACTAGTAATGATGAGACATCCTTAAATTCACTCCCCTTTAAAATTAGCTCCAAAAAATTCAAATACCTCGGCATATGGATTACAGATAAACATAAAGATCTTTATGCTGCTAACTATCAGCCCCTGTTATCAAACTTAAATCAGGATATCGAACGATGGGATCCCCTGCCTCTCTCTCTGGGTGGAAGAATTAATACAGTAAAAATGAATATACTGCCCAAGTTTTTATATATATTTCAGTGCCTTCCCATCTTTTTAACTAAATCTTTTTTTACGAAATTAAATAATCAGATATCAAGTTTCATTTGGAACAAAAAACCGCCCCGGATAAAAAGAAGTGTACTTCAGAGACCTCGCTCAATGGGAGGAATGGCACTCCCTAATTTCTTGTATTACTATTGGGCGGTTAACATTCGAGTACTGTTATATTGGATGGATAACGATAATGATAACACTGACACTGAATGGCTAAATCTGGAGGGGGCATCTGTAAATTCCACTTCTTTAAAAGCCTTACTGTGTTCTAAGTTGCCATTTACACAGCCCATTTCTAACTTTACCTCCAACCCTGTTGTTTTGCACTCAATCAAGATTTGGAACCAATTCAGAAGATCCTTTGCACTTACAGATCTTTCTCAGGCTGCCCCAATTACACTGAATCATATGTTTGTCCCATCATTAATAGATGGGGTCTTTGATATGTGGTCCAGAAGAGGTATGGTATCACTGTCTGATCTGTATGTTGACGGCAGCTTTGCCTCCTTTGAACAGTTGGTACAAAAATATCACATTCCCAAATCACATTTTTATCGATATCTGCAACTTCGGAATTTTGTATTCTCAAACTTTGTATGTTCTCCCTTACGTCCTCCAACTGGCCTGTTGGATTCAATTTTTGATTGTAAACTAGTCAGAAAACGAACTATTAGCACAATATACGAAATACTATATTCTCATAACTTGATGCCTTTGGACCTCCTCAAAAATAAATGGGAGACAGATTTAAATGAGCAAATCACAGACGACACTTGGCACAAAATAATACAGGGAATTTTTTCATCTTCCATCTGTCTTAGACATGCTGTCATTCAGTTTAAAATTGTACATCGTCTGCACTGGTCTAAAGTAAAACTCTCTAAGATCAATGCTGATATAGACCCCACTTGTGATAGATGCGGGCAAGATCCAGCCACTCTCCTACACATGTTCTGGACATGTCCAAAGCTTTGCGCTTTCTGGCAGCCCATCTTTGAGACCTTTTCTAAGATCTTTGCAAAAAGGCTTGCACCATCTCCATTCATTGCACTTTTTGGTGTAACTCAGATAGACTCCCATCTAGAGATGTGGGAAAGAATAATGGTGGCTTTCTGCTCTCTCCTAGCTAGGAGACTAATATTATTGAAATGGAAAGACCCAGCACCTCCAACATACAGCCATTGGGTTAGGGAAATCATGTGCCATATCAAGTTGGAGAAGATCAGATACACAATCAGGGGGTCTACTAGAAAATTTTATAACATATGGCAGCCTTTCTTAATGTTTGTTGAAGATATGGAAGCAGATAATATAGTACTGTAAACCTCTGTTGTTGCCCTCAGTCATCTTTATTATTGTATTTCTTTTTTGTTGTATATGTTGTTTGTTTGTTTTTTGTTATCTGGCTATATGAGTTCTGTATATTGAACTGTGTATCTCATAATGTGAACTCTGTATGTCTGGTATTTGTGGGGGGTGGATGGGATTTACGGTTTGTTTGTTTTCTCTCCCTGTGTGTTCTGTTGTACTTATGTTAAATTGTACACTATAACTTGTAAAACTAAATAAAAATACCTTGATCAAAAAAAAGAAATGAGCAAAATCAAGCACAGTTGGGGCGTTTTGAGAAAATTGTGAAGGATTTTCCAAACCGGGCAAAATTTGAAAAAAACGACAGGGCCGGTAGTGTCGAAAAAGTCAAAAATGGGGATTTTCCAAAACCTTGCTAAAAGGGGCCAGGGGGGCGGACTGAGTAAGAAAGGAGCAAAATCAAGCACAGTTGGGGCGTTTTGGGAAAATTGTGAAGGATTTTCCAAACTGGGCAAAATTTGAAAAAAACGACAGGGCCGGTAGTGTCGAAAAAGTCAAAAATGCGGATTTTCCCAAATCTTTGCTAAAAGGGGCCAGGGGGCGGGCTTATTGAAAAACGAGCAAAATCAAGCACAGTTGGGGCGTTTTGTGAAAATTGTGAAGGATTTTCCAAACCGGGTAAAATTTTAAAAAAAAGACAGGGCCGGTAGTGTCGAAAAAGTCAAAAATTGGGATTTTCCCAAACCTTGCTAAAAGGGGCCAGGGGGGCGGACTGAGTCAGAAAGGAGCAAAATCAAGCACAGTTGGGGCGTTTTGTGAAAATTGTGAAGGATTTTCCAAACCGGGCAAAATTTGAAAAAAACGACAGTGCCGGTAGTGTCGAAAAAGTCAAAAATGGGGATTTTCACAAACCTTGCTAAAAGGTGCCAGGGGGTGGACTGAGTCAGAAAGGAGCAAAATCAAGCACAGTTGGGGCGTTTTGAGAAAATTGTGAAGGATTTTCCAAAGTGGGCAAAATTTGAAAAAAACGACAGGTCCGGTAGTGTCGAAAAAGTCAAAAATTGGGATTTTCCCAAATCTTTGCTAAAAGGGGCCAGGGGGCGGGCTGATTGAAAAACGAGCAAAATCAAGCACAGTTGGGGCGTTTTGTGAAAATTGTGAAGGATTTTCCAAACCGTGCAAAATTTGAAAAAAAGACAGGGCCGGTAGTGTCGAAAAAGTCAAAAATGGGGATTTTCCCAAACCTTGCTAAAAGGTGCAAGGGGGCGGACTGAGTCAGAAAGGAGCAAAATCAAGCACAGTTGGGGCGTTTTGGGAAAATTGTGAAGGATTTTCCAACGTGGGCAAAAATTGAAAAAAACGACAGGGCCGGTAGTGTCGATAAAGTCAAAAATGGGGATTTTCCCAAACCTTGCTAAAAGGGGCCAGGGGGGCGGACTGAGTCAGAAAGGAGCAAAATCAAGCACAGTTGGGGCGTTTTGGGAAAATTGTGAAGGATTTTCCAAACCGGGCAAAATTTGAAAAAAAACGACAGGGCCGGTAGTGGCGAAAAAGTCAAAAATGCGGATTTTCCCAAAACTTTGCTAAAAGGGGCCAGGGGGCGGGCTTATTGAAAAACGAGCAAAAGCAAGCACAGTTGGGGCGTTTTGTGAAAATTGTGAAGGATTTTCCAAACCGGGTAAAATTTGAAAAAAAAGAAGGGGCGGTAGTGTCGAAAAAGTCAAAAATGGGGATTTTCCCAAACCTTGCTAAAAGGGGCCAGGGGGGCGGACTGAGTCAGATAGGAGCAAAATCAAGCACAGTTGGGGCGTTTTGGGAAAATTGTGAAGGATTTTCCAAACCGGGCAAAATTTGAAAAAAACGACAGTGCCGGTAGTGTCGAAAAAGTCAAAAATGGGGATTTTCCCAAACTTTGCTTAAAGAGGCCAAAGGGGGGGGCTGGGTGAAAAAGGAGCAAAATCAAGCACAGTTGGGGCGTTTTGTGAAAATTGTGAAGGATTTTCCAAAGTGGGCAAAAATTGAAAAAAACGACAGGGCCGGTAGTGTCGAAAAAGTCAAAAATGGGGATTTTCACAAACCTTGCTAAAAGGTGCCAGGGGGTGGACTGAGTCAGAAAGGAGCAAAATCAAGCACAGTTGGGGCGTTTTGAGAAAATTGTGAAGGATTTTCCAAAGTGGGCAAAATTTGAAAAAAACGACAGGGCCGGTAGTGTCGAAAAAGTCAAAAATTGGGATTTTCCCAAATTTTTGCTAAAAGGGGCCAGGGGGCGGGCTGATTGAAAAACGAGCAAAATCAAGCACAGTTGGGGCGTTTTGTGAAAATTGTGAAGGATTTTCCAAACCGGGCAAAATTGAAAAAAACGACAGGGCCGGTAGTGTCGAAAAAGTCAAAAATGGGGATTTTCCCAAACCTTGCTAAAAGGGGCCAGGGGGGCAGACTGAGTCAGAAATGAGCAAAATCAAGCACAGTTGGGGCGTTTTGAGAAAATTGTGAAGGATTTTCCAAACCGGGCAAAATTTGAAAAAAACGACAGGTCCGGTAGTGTCGAAAAAGTCAAACATGGGGATTTTCCAAAACCTTGCTAAAAGGGGCCAGGGGGGCGGACTGAGTCAGAAAGGAGCAAAATCAAGCACAGTTGGGGCGTTTTGGGAAAATTGTGAAGGATTTTCCAAACCGGGCAAAATTTGAAAAAAACGACAGGGCCGGTGGTGTCGAAAAAGTCAAAAATGGGGATTTTCCCAAATCCTTGCTAAAAGGGGCCAGGGGGGCGGGCTGAGTGAGAAAGGAGCAAAATCAAGCACAGTTGGGGCGTTGTGCGAAAATTGTGAAGGATTTTCCAAACCGGGCAAAATTTGAAAAAAAAAACAGGGCCGGTAGTGTCAAAAAAGTCAAAAATGGGGATTTTCACAAAATTTGCTTAAAGAGGCCAGAGGGGGGGGCTGAGTGAAAAACGAGCAAAATCAAGCAAAGTTGGGGCGTTTTGTGAAAATTGTGAAGGATTTTCCATAGTGGGCAAAAATTGAAAAAAACGACAGTGCCGGTAGTGTCGAAAAAGTCAAAAATGGGGATTTTCCCAAACCTTGCTAAAAGGGGCCAGGGGGGCGGGCTGAGTCAGAAAGGAGCAAAATCAAGCACAGTTGGGGCGTTTTGGGAAAATTGTGAAGGATTTTCCAAACCGGGCAAAATTTGAAAAAAACGACAGTGCCGGCAGTGTCGAAAAAGTCAAAAATGGGGATTTTCCCAAACTTTGCTTAAAGAGGCCAGAGGGGGGGGCTGGGTGAAAAAGGAGCAAAATCAAGCACAGTTGGGGCGTTTTGTGAAAATTGTGAAGGATTTTCCAAAGAGGGCAAAAATTGAAAAAAACGACAGGTCCGGTAGTGTCGAAAAAGTCAAAAATTGGGATTTTCCCAAACCTTGCCAAAACGGGCCAGGGGGGCGGACTGAGTCAGAAAGGAGCAAATTCAAGCATAGTTGGGGCGTTTTGGGAAAATTGTGAAGGATTTTCCAAACCGGGCAAAATTTGAAAAAAACGACAGTGCCGGTAGTGTCGAAAAAGTCAAAAATGGGGATTTTCCCAAATTTTTGCTAAAAGGGGCCAGGGGGCGGGCTGATTGAAAAACGAGCAAAATCAAGCACAGTTGGGGCGTTTTGGGAAAATTGTGAAGGATTTTCCAAACCGGGCAAAATTTGAAAAAAAGACAGGGCCGGTAGTGTCGAAAAAGTCAAAAATGGGGATTTTCCCAAACCTTGCTAAAAGGTGCCAGGGGGCGGACTGAGTCAGAAAGGAGCAAAATCAAGCACAGTTGGGGCGTTTTGGGAAAATTGTGAAGGATTTTCCAAACCGGGTAAAATTTGAAAAAAAAGACAGGGCCGGTAGTGTCGAAAAAGTCAAAAATGCGGATTTTCCCAAACCTTGCTAAAAGGGGCCAGGGGGGCGGACTGAGTCAGAAATGAGCAAATTCAAGCACAGTTGGGGCGTTTTGAGAAAATTGTGAGGATTTTCCAAACCGGGCAAAATTTGAAAAAAACGACCGGTCCGGTAGTGTCGAAAAAGTCAAAAATGGGGATTTTCCAAAACCTTGCTAAAAGGGGCCAGGGGGGCGGACTAAGTAAGAAAGGAGCAAAATCAAGCACAGTTGGGGCGTTTTGAGAAAATTGTGAAGGATTTTCCAAAGTGGGCAAAATTTGAAAAAAACGACAGGTCCGGTAGTGTCGAAAAAGTCAAAAATTGGGATTTTCCCAAATTTTTGCTAAAAGGGGTCAGGGGGCGGGCTGATTGAAAAACGAGCAAAATCAAGCGCAGTAGGGGCGTTTTGTGAAAATTGTGAAGGATTTTCCAAAGTGGGCAAAAATTGAAAAAAAAGACAGGGCCGGTAGTGTCGAAAAAGTCAAAAATGCGGATTTTCCCAAACCTTGCTAAAAGGGGCCAGGGGGGCGGACTGAGTCAGAAAGGAGCAAAATCAAGCACAGTTGGGGCGTTTTGAGAAAATTGTTAAGGATTTTCCAAAGTGGGCAAAATTTGAAAAAAACGACAGGTCCGGTAGTGTCGAAAAAGTCAAAAATGGGGATTTTCCCAAACCTTCCTAAAAGGGGCCAGTGGGGCGGACTGAGTCAGAAATGAGCAAAATCAAGCACAGTTGGGGCATTTTGAGAAAATTGTGAAGGATTTTCCAAACCGGGCAAAATTTGAAAAAAACGACAGGTCCGGTAGTGTCGAAAAAGTCAAAAATGGGGATTTTCCAAAACCTTGCTAAAAGGGGCCAGGGGGGCGGACTAAGTAAGAAAAGAGCAAAATCAAGCACAGTTGGGGCGTTTTGGGAAAATTGTGAAGGATTTTCCAAACCGGGCAAAATTTGAAAAAAAAGACAGGGCCGGTAGTGTCGAAAAAGTCAAAAATGCGGATTTTCCCAAACCTTGCTAAAAGGGGCCAGGGGGGCGGACTGAGTCAGAAATGAGCAAAATCAAGCACAGTTGGGGCGTTTTGAGAAAATTGTGAAGGATTTTGCAAACCGGGCAAAATTTGAAAAAAACGACAAGGCCGGTAGTGTCGAAAAAGTCAAAAATGCGGATTTTCCCAAATCTTTGCTAAAAGGGGCCAGGGGGCGGGCTTATTGAAAAACGTGCAAAATGAAGCACAGTTGGGGCGTTTTGTGAAAATTGTGAAGGATTTTCCAAAATGGGCAAAATTTGAAAAAAACGACAGGTCCGGTAGTGTCGAAAAAGTCAAAAATTGGGATTTTCCCAAATTTTTGCTAAAAGGGGTCAGGGGGCGGGCTGATTGAAAAACGAGCAAAATCAAGCACAGTTGGGGCGTTTTGGGAAAATTGTGAAGGATTTTCCAAACCGGGCAAAATTTGAAAAAAAGTCAGGGCCGGTAGTGTCGAAAAAGTCAAAAATGGGGATTTTCCCAAACCTTGCTAAAAGGTGCCAGGGGGCGGACTGAGTCAGAAAGGAGCAAAATCAAGCACAGTTGGGGCGTTTTGAGAAAATTGTGAAGGATTTTCCAAACCGGGCAAAATTTGAAAAAAACGACAGGTCCGGTAGTGTCGAAAAAGTCAAAAATTGGGATTTTCCCAAATTTTTGCTAAAAGGGGTCAGGGGGCGGGCTGATTGAAAAACGAGCAAAATCAAGCACAGTAGGGGCGTTTTGTGAAAATTGTGAAGGATTTTCCAAAGTGGGCAAAAATTGAAAAAAACGACAGGGCCGGTAGTGTCGAAAAAGTCAAAAATGGGGATTTTCACAAACCTTGCTAAAAGGTGCCAGGGGGTGGACTGAGTCAGAAAGGAGCAAAATCAAGCACAGTTGGGGCGTTTTGAGAAAATTGTGAAGGATTTTCCAAAGTGGGCAAAATTTGAAAAAAACGACAGGTCCGGTAGTGTCGAAAAAGTCAAAAAATGGGGATTTTCCCAAACCTTCCTAAAAGGGGCCAGTGGGGCGGACTGAGTCAGAAATGAGCAAAATCAAGCACAGTTGGGGCATTTTGAGAAAATTGTGAAGGATTTTCCAAACCGGGCAAAATTTGAAAAAAACCACAGGTCCGGTAGTGTCGAAAAAGTCAAAAATGGGGATTTTCCAAAACCTTGCTAAAAGGGGCCAGGGGGGCGGACTAAGTGAGAAAAGAGCAAAATCAAGCACAGTTGGGGCGTTTTGGGAAAATTGTGAAGGATTTTCCAAACCGGGCAAAATTTGAAAAAAACGATAGTGCCGGTAGTGTCGAAAAAGTCAAAAATGGGGATTTTCCCAAATTTTTGCTAAAAGGGGCCAGGGGGCGGGCTGATTGAAAAACGTGCAAAATCAAGCACAGTTGGGGCGTTTTGGGAAAATTGTGAAGGATTTTCCAAACCGGGCAAAATTTGAAAAAAAGACAGGGCCGGTAGTGTCGAAAAAGTCAAAAATGGGGATTTTCCCAAACCTTGCTAAAAGGTGCCAGGGGGCGGACTGAGTCAGAAAGGAGCAAAATCAAGCACAGTTGGGGCGTTTTGGGAAAATTGTGAAGGATTTTCCAAACCGGGTAAAATTTGAAAAAAAAGACAGGGCCGGTAGTGTCGAAAAAGTCAAAAATGGGGATTTTCCCAAACCTTGCTAAAAGGGGCCAGGGGGGCGGACTGAGTCAGAAAGGAGCAAAATCAAGCACAGTTGGGGCGATGTGTGAAAATTGTGAAGGATTTTCCAAAGCTGGCAAAAATTGAAAAAAACGACAGTGCCGGCAGTGTCGAAAAAGTCAAAAATGGGGATTTTCCCAAACTTTGCTTAAAGAGGCCAGAGGGGGGGGCTGGGTGAAAAAGGAGCAAAATCAAGCACAGTTGGGGCGTTTTGTGAAAATTGTGAAGGATTTTCCAAAGAGGGCAAAAATTGAAAAAAACGACAGGGGCGGTAGTGTCGAAAAAGTCAAAAATGGGGATTTTCACAAACCTTGCTAAAAGGTGCCAGGGGGTGGACTGAGTCAGAAAGGAGCAAAATCAAGCACAGTTGGGGTGTTTTGAGAAAATTGTGAAGGATTTTCCAAAATGGGCAAAATTTGAAAAAAACGACAGGTCCGGTAGTGTCGAAAAAGTCAAAAATTGGGATTTTCACAAACCTTGCCAAAACGGGCCAGGGGGGCGGACTGAGTCAGAAAGGAGCAAAATCAAGCATAGTTGGGGCGTTTTGGGAAAATTGTGAAGGATTTTCCAAACCGGGCAAAATTTGAAAAAAACGACAGTGCCGGTAGTGTCGAAAAAGTCAAAAATGGGGATTTTCCCAAATTTTTGCTAAAAGGGGCCAGGGGGCGGGCTGATTGAAAAACGAGCAAAATCAAGCACAGTTGGGGCGTTTTGGGAAAATTGTGAAGGATTTTCCAAACCGGGCAAAATTTGAAAAAAAGACAGGGCCGGTAGTGTCGAAAAAGTCAAAAATGGGGATTTTCCCAAACCTTGCTAAAAGGTGCCAGGGGGCGGACTGAGTCAGAAAGGAGCAAAATCAAGCACAGTTGGGGCGTTTTGGGAAAATTGTGAAGGATTTTCCAAACTGGGTAAAATTTGAAAAAAAAGACAGGGCCGGTAGTGTCGAAAAAGTCAAAAATGGGGATTTTCCCAAACCTTGCTAAAAGGGGCCAGGGGGGCGGACTGAGTCAGAAAGGAGCAAAATCAAGCACAGTTGGGGCGTTGTGTGAAAATTGTGAAGGATTTTTCCAAAGTGGGCAAAAATTGAAAAAAACGACAGGGCCGGTAGTGTCGAAAGAGTCAAAAATGCGGATTTTCCCAAACCTTGCTAAAAGGGGCCAGGGGGGCGGACTGAGTCAGAAATGAGCAAAATCAAGCACAGTTGGGGCGTTTTGAGAAAATTGTGAAGGATTTTCCAAACCGGGCAAAATTTGAAAAAAACGACAGGTCCGGTAGTGTCGAAAAAGTCAAAAATGGGGATTTTCCAAAACCTTGCTAAAAGGGGCCAGGGGGGCGGACTAAGTAAGAAAGGAGCAAAATCAAGCACAGTTGGGGCGTTTTGGGAAAATTGTGAAGGATTTTCCAAACCGGGCAAAATTTGAAAAAAACGACAGGGCCGGTAGTGTCGAAAAAGTCAAAAATGGGGATTTTCCCAAACCTTGCTAAAAGGGGCCAGGGGGGCGGACTGAGTCAGAAAGAGGCAAAATCAAGCACAGTTGGGGCGTTTTGTGAAATTGTGAAGGATTTTCCAAAGTGGGCAAAAATTGAAAAAAACGACAGGGCCGGTAGTGTCGAAAAAGTCAAAAATGGGGATTTTCACAAACCTTGCTAAAAGGTGCCAGGGGGTGAGTCAGAAAGGAGCAAAATCAAGCACAGTTGGGGCGTTTTGAGAAAATTGTGAAGGATTTTCCAAAGTGGGCAAAATTTGAAAAAAACGACAGGTCCGGTAGTGTCGAAAAAGTCAAAAATTGGGATTTTCCCAAATTTTTGCTAAAAGGGGTCAGGGGGCGGGCTGATTGAAAAACGAGCAAAATCAAGCACAGTAGGGGCGTTTTGTGAAAATTGTGAAGGATTTTCCAAAGTGGGCAAAATTTGAAAAAAACGACAGGGCCGGTAGTGTCGAAAAAGTCAAAAATGGGGATTTTCACAAACCTTGCTAAAAGGTGCCAGGGGGTGGACTGAGTCAGAAAGGAGCAAAATCAAGCACAGTTGGGGCGTTTTGAGAAAATTGTGAAGGATTTTCCAAAGTGGGCAAAATTTGAAAAAAACGACAGGTCCGGTAGTGTCGAAAAAGTCAAAAAATGGGGATTTTCCCAAACCTTCCTAAAAGGGGCCAGTGGGGCGGACTGAGTCAGAAATGAGCAAAATCAAGCACAGTTGGGGCATTTTGAGAAAATTGTGAAGGATTTTCCAAACCGGGCAAAATTTGAAAAAAAACCACAGGTCCGGTAGTGTCGAAAAAGTCAAAAATGGGGATTTTCCAAAACCTTGCTAAAAGGGGCCAGGGGGGCGGACTAAGTGAGAAAAGAGCAAAATCAAGCACAGTTGGGGCGTTTTGGGAAAATTGTGAAGGATTTTCCAAACCGGGCAAAATTTGAAAAAAACGATAGTGCCGGTAGTGTCGAAAAAGTCAAAAATGGGGATTTTCCCAAATTTTTGCTAAAAGGGGCCAGGGGGCGGGCTGATTGAAAAACGAGCAAAATCAAGCACAGTTGGGGCGTTTTGGGAAAAATTGTGAAGGATTTTCCAAACCGGGCAAAATTTGAAAAAAAGACAGGGCCGGGTAGTGTCGAAAAAGTCAAAAATGGGGATTTTCCCAAACCTTGCTAAAAGGTGCCAGGGGGCGGACTGAGTCAGAAAGGAGCAAAATCAAGCACAGTTGGGGCGTTTTGGGAAAATTGTGAAGGATTTTCCAAACCGGGTAAAATTTGAAAAAAAAGACAGGGCCGGTAGTGTCGAAAAAGTCAAAAATGGGGATTTTCCCAAACCTTGCTAAAAGGGGCCAGGGGGGCGGACTGAGTCAGAAAGGAGCAAAATCAAGCACAGTTGGGGCGATGTGTGAAAATTGTGAAGGATTTTCCAAAGTGGGCAAAAATTGAAAAAAACGACAGGGCCGGTAGTGTCGAAAAAGTCAAAAATGGGGATTTTCCCAAATTTTTGCTAAAAGGGTCCAGGGGGCGGGCTTATTGAAAAACGTGCAAAATCAAGCACAGTTGGGGCGTTGTGTGAAAATTGTGAAGGATTTTCCAAAGTGGGCAAAAATTGAAAAAAAAGACAGGGCCGGTAGTGTCGAAAAAGTCAAAAATGCGGATTTTCCCAAACCTTGCTAAAAGGGGCCAGGGGGGCGGACTGAGTCAGAAAGGAGCAAAATCAAGCACAGTTGGGGCGATGTGTGAAAATTGTGAAGGATTTTCCAAAGTGGGCAAAAATTGAAAAAAACGACAGGGCCGGTAGTGTCGAAAAAGTCAAAAATGCGGATTTTCCCAAATCTTTGCTAAAAGGGTCAAGGGGGCGGGCTTATTGAAAAACGTGCAAAATCAAGCACAGTTGGGGCGTTGTGTGAAAATTGTGAAGGATTTTCCAAAGTGGGCAAAAATTGAAAAAAAAGACAGGGCCGGTAGTGTCGAAAAAGTCAAAAATGCGGATTTTCCCAAACCTTGCTAAAAGGTGCCAGGGGGCGGACTGAGTCAGAAAGGAGCAAAATCAAGCACAGTTGGGGCGTTTTGGGAAAATTGTGAAGGATTTTCCAAACCGGGTAAAATTTGAAAAAAAAGACAGGGCCGGTAGTGTCGAAAAAGTCAAAAATGGGGATTTTCCCAAACCTTGCTAAAAGGGGCCAGGGGGGCGGACTGAGTCAGAAAGGAGCAAAATCAAGCACAGTTGGGGCGATGTGTGAAAATTGTGAAGGATTTTCCAAAGTGGGCAAAAATTGAAAAAAACGACAGGGCCGGTAGTGTCGAAAAAGTCAAAAATGCGGATTTTCCCAAATCTTTGCTAAAAGGGTCCAGGGGGCGGGCTTATTGAAAAACGTGCAAAATCAAGCACAGTTGGGGCGTTGTGTGAAAATTGTGAAGGATTTTCCAAAGTGGGCAAAAATTGAAAAAAAAGACAGGGCCGGTAGTGTCGAAAAAGTCAAAAATGCGGATTTTCCCAAACCTTGCTAAAAGGGGCCAGGGGGGCGGACTGAGTCAGAAATGAGCAAAATCAAGCACAGTTGGGGCGTTTTGAGAAAATTGTGAAGGATTTTCCAAACCGGGCAAAATTTGAAAAAAACGACAGGGCCGGTAGTGTCGAAAAAGTCAAAAATGGGGATTTTCCCAAATTTTTGCTAAAAGGGGCCAGGGGGCGGGCTGATTGAAAAACGAGCAAAATCAAGCCCAGTTGGGGCGTTTTGGGAAAATTGTGAAGGATTTTCCAAACCGGGTAAAATTTGAAAAAAAAGACAGGGCCGGTAGTGTCGAAAAAGTCAAAAATGGGGATTTTTCCCAAACCTTGCTAAAAGGGGCCAGGGGGGCGGACTGAGTCAGAAAGGAGCAAAATCAAGCACAGTTGGTGCGTTGTGTGAAAATTGTGAAGGATTTTCCAAAGTGGGCAAAAATTGAAAAAAACGACAGGTCCGGTAGTGTCGAAAAAGTCAAAAATGGGGATTTTCCAAAACCTTGCTAAAAGGGGCCAGGGGGGCGGACTACGTAAGAAAGGAGCAAAATCAAGCACAGTTGGGGCGTTTTGGGAAAATTGTGAAGGATTTTCCAAACCGGGCAAAATTTGAAAAAAACGACAGGGCCGGTAGTGTCGAAAAAGTCAAAAATGGGGATTTTCCCAAATTTTTGCTAAAAGGGGCCAGGGGGCGGGCTGATTGAAAAACGAGCAAAATCAAGCACAGTTGGGGCGTTTTGGGAAAATTGTGAAGGATTTTCCAAACCGGGCAAAATTTGAAAAAAAGACAGGGCCGGTAGTGTCGAAAAAGTCAAAAATGGGGATTTTCCCAAACCTTGCTAAAAGGTGCCAGGGGGCGGACTGAGTCAGAAAGGAGCAAAATCAAGCACAGTTGGGGCGTTTTGGGAAAATTGTGAAGGATTTTCCAAACCGGGTAAAATTTGAAAAAAAAGACAGGGGCGGGTAGTGTCGAAAAAGTCAAAAATGGGGATTTTCCCAAACCTTGCTAAAAGGGGCCAGGGGGGCGGACTGAGTCAGAAAGGAGCAAAATCAAGCACAGTTGGGGCGTTTTGGGAAAATTGTGAAGGATTTTCCAAACCGGGCAAAATTTGAAAAAAACGACAGTGCCGGCATTGTCGAAAAAGTCAAAAATGGGGATTTTCCCAAACTTTGCTTAAAGAGGCCAGAGGGGGGGGCTGGGTGAAAAAGGAGCAAAATCAAGCACAGTTGGGGCGTTTTGTGAAAATTGTGAAGGATTTTCCAAAGAGGGCAAAAATTGAAAAAAACGACAGGGGCGGGTAGTGTCGAAAAAGTCAAAAATGGGGATTTTCACAAACCTTGCTAAAAGGTGCCAGGGGGTGGACTGAGTCAGAAAGGAGCAAAATCAAGCACAGTTGGGGTGTTTTGAGAAAATTGTGAAGGATTTTCCAAAATGGGCAAAATTTGAAAAAAACGACAGGTCCGGTAGTGTCGAAAAAGTCAAAAATTGGGATTTTCCCAAACCTTGCCAAAACGGGCCAGGGGGGCGGACTGAGTCAGAAAGGAGCAAAATCAAGCATAGTTGGGGCGTTTTGGGAAAATTGTGAAGGATTTTCCAAACCGGGCAAAATTTGAAAAAAACGACAGTGCCGGTAGTGTCGAAAAAGTCAAAAATGGGGATTTTCCCAAATTTTTGCTAAAAGGGGCCAGGGGGCGGGCTGATTGAAAAACGAGCAAAATCAAGCACAGTTGGGGCGTTTTGGGAAAATTGTGAAGGATTTTCCAAAGTGGGCAAAAATTGAAAAAAAAGACAGGGCCGGTAGTGTCGAAAAAGTCAAAAATGCGGATTTTCCCAAACCTTGCTAAAAGGGGCCAGGGGGGCGGACTGAGTCAGAAATGAGCAAAATCAAGCACAGTTGGGGCGTTTTGAGAAAATTGTGAAGGATTTTCCAAACCGGGCAAAATTTGAAAAAAACGACAGGGCCGGTAGTGTCGAAAAAGTCAAAAATGGGGATTTTCCCAAATTTTTGCTAAAAGGGGCCAGGGGGCGGGCTGATTGAAAAACGAGCAAAATCAAGCACAGTTGGGGCGTTTTGGGAAAATTGTGAAGGATTTTCCAAACCGGGTAAAATTTGAAAAAAAAGACAGGGCCGGTAGTGTCGAAAAAGTCAAAAATGGGGATTTTCCCAAACCTTGCTAAAAGGGGCCAGGGGGGCGGACTGAGTCAGAAAGGAACAAAATCAAGCACAGTTGGTGCGTTGTGTGAAAATTGTGAAGGATTTTCCAAAGTGGGCAAAAATTGAAAAAAACGACAGGTCCGGTAGTGTCGAAAAAGTCAAAAATGGGGATTTTCCAAAACCTTGCTAAAAGGGGCCAGGGGGGCGGACTACGTAAGAAAGGAGCAAAATCAAGCACAGTTGGGGCGTTTTGGGAAAATTGTGAAGGATTTTCCAAACCGGGCAAAATTTGAAAAAAACGACAGGGCCGGTAGTGTCGAAAAAGTCAAAAATGGGGATTTTCCCAAATTTTTGCTAAAAGGGGCCAGGGGGCGGGCTGATTGAAAAACGAGCAAAATCAAGCACAGTTGGGGCGTTTTGGGAAAATTGTGAAGGATTTTCCAAACCGGGCAAAATTTGAAAAAAAGACAGGGCCGGTAGTGTCGAAAAAGTCAAAAATGGGGATTTTCCCAAACCTTGCTAAAAGGTGCCAGGGGGCGGACTGAGTCAGAAAGGAGCAAAATCAAGCACAGTTGGGGCGTTTTGGGAAAATTGTGAAGGATTTTCCAAACCGGGTAAAATTTGAAAAAAAAGACAGGGCCGGTAGTGTCGAAAAAGTCAAAAATGGGGATTTTCCCAAACCTTGCTAAAAGGGGCCAGGGGGGCGGACTGAGTCAGAAAGGAGCAAAATCAAGCACAGTTGGGGCGTTTTGGGAAAATTGTGAAGGATTTTCCAAACCGGACAAAATTTGAAAAAAACGACAGTGCCGGCAGTGTCGAAAAAGTCAAAAATGGGGATTTTCCCAAACTTTGCTTAAAGAGGCCAGAGGGGGGGGCTGGGTGAAAAAGGAGCAAAATCAAGCACAGTTGGGGCGTTTTGGGAAAATTGTGAAGGATTTTCCAAACCGGGTAAAATTTGAAAAAAAAGACAGGGCCGGTAGTGTCGAAAAAGTCAAAAATGGGGATTTTCCCAAACCTTGCTAAAAGGGGCCAGGGGGGCGGACTGAGTCAGAAAGGAGCAAAATCAAGCACAGTTGGGGCGTTGTGTGAAAATTGTGAAGGATTTTCCAAAGTGGGCAAAAATTGAAAAAAAAGACAGGGCCGGTAGTGTCGAAAAAGTCAAAAATGCGGATTTTCCCAAACCTTGCTAAAAGGGGCCAGGGGGGCGGACTGAGTCAGAAAGGAGCAAATTCAAGCACAGTTGGGGCGTTTTGAGAAAATTGTGAAGGATTTTCCAAACCGGGCAAAATTTGAAAAAAACAACAGGTCCGGTAGTGTCGAAAAAGTCAAAAATGGGGATTTTCCAAAACCTTGCTAAAAGGGGCCAGGGGGGCGGACTAATATAAGTAAGAAAGGAGCAAAATCAAGCACCGTTGGGGCGTTTTGGGAAAATTGTGAAGGATTTTCCAAACCGGGCAAAATTTGAAAAAAAACGACAGGGCCGGTAGTGTCGAAAAAGTCAAAAATGCGGATTTTCCCAAATCTTTGCTAAAAGGGGCCAGGGGGCGGGCTTATTGAAAAACGAACAAAATCAAGCACAGTTGGGGCGTTTTGTGAAAATTGTGAAGGATTTTCCAAACCGGGTAAAATTTGAAAAAAAAGACAGGGCCGGTAGTGTCGAAAAAGTCAAAAATGGGGATTTTCCCAAACCTTGCTAAAAGGGGCCAGGGGGGCGGACTGAGTCAGAAAGAGGCAAAATCAAGCACAGTTGGGGCGTTTTGGGAAAATTGTGAAGGATTTTCCAAACCGGGCAAAATTTGAAAAAAACGACAGTGCCGGTAGTGTCGAAAATGTCAAAAATGGGGATTTTCACAAAATTTGCTTAAAGAGGCCAGAGGGGGGGGCTGAGTGAAAAACGAGCAAAATCAAGCAAAGTTGGGGCGTTTTGTGAAAATTGTGAAGGATTTTCCATAGTGGGCAAAAATTGAAAAAAACAACAGGGCCGGTAGTGTCGAAAAAGTCAAAAATGGGGATTTTCCCAAACCTTGCTAAAAGGGGCCAGGGGGGCGGGCTGAGTCAGAAAGGAGCAAAATCAAGCACAGTTGGGGCGTTTTGTGAAAATTGTGAAGGATTTTCCAAAGAGGGCAAAAATTGAAAAAAACGACAGGGGCGGTAGTGTCGAAAAAGTCAAAAATGGGGATTTTCACAAACCTTGCTAAAAGGTGCCAGGGGAGGACTGAGTCAGAAAGGAGCAAAATCAAGCACAGTTGGGGCGTTTTGAGAAAATTGTGAAGGATTTTCCAAAATGGGCAAAATTTGAAAAAAACGACAGGTCCGGTAGTGTCGAAAAAGTCAAAAATTGGGATTTTCCCAAACCTTGCCAAAACGGGCCAGGGGGGCGGACTGAGTCAGAAAGGAGCAAAATCAAGCACAGTTGGGGCGTTTTGGGAAAATTGTGAAGGATTTTCCAAACCGGGCAAAATTTGAAAAAAACGACAGTGCCGGTAGTGTCGAAAAAGTCAAAAATGGGGATTTTCCCAAATTTTTGCTAAAAGGGGCCAGGGGGCGGGCTGATTGAAAAACGAGCAAAATCAAGCACAGTTGGGGCGTTTTGGGAAAATTGTGAAGGATTTTCCAAACCGGGCAAAATTTGAAAAAAAGACAGGGCCGGGTAGTGTCGAAAAAGTCAAAAATGGGGATTTTCCCAAACCTTGCTAAAAGGTGCCAGGGGGCGGACTGAGTCAGAAAGGAGCAAAATCAAGCACAGTTGGGGCGTTGTGTGAAAATTGTGAAGGATTTTCCAAAGTGGGCAAAAATTGAAAAAAACGACAGGGCCGGTAGTGTCGAAAAAGTCAAAAATGCGGATTTTCCCAAACCTTGCTAAAAGGGGCCAGGGGGGCGGACTGAGTCAGAAATGAGCAAATTCAAGCACAGTTGGGGCGTTTTGAGAAAATTGTGAGGATTTTCCAAACCGGGCAAAATTTGAAAAAAACGACAGGTCCGGTAGTGTCGAAAAAGTCAAAAATGGGGATTTTCCAAAACCTTGCTAAAAGGGGCCAGGGGGGCGGACTAAGTAAGAAAGGAGCAAAATCAAGCACAGTTGGGGCGTTTTGGGAAAATTGTGAAGGATTTTCCAAACCGGGCAAAATTTGAAAAAAACGACAGGGCCGGTAGTGTCGAAAAAGTCAAAAATGTGGATTTTCCCAAATCTTTGCTAAAAGGGGCCAGGGGGCGGGCTTATTGAAAAACGAGCAAAATCAAGCACAGTTGGGGCGTTTTGTGAAAATTGTGAAGGATTTTCCAAACCGGGTAAAATTTGAAAAAAAAGACAGGGCCGGTAGTGTCGAAAAAGTCAAAAATGGGGATTTTCCCAAACCTTGCTAAAAGGGGCCAGGGGGGCGGACTGAGTCAGAAAGAGGCAAAATCAAGCATAGTTGGGGCGTTTTGGGAAAATTGTGAAGGATTTTCCAAACCGGGCAAAATTTGAAAAAAACGACAGTGCCGGTAGTGTCGAAAAAGTCAAAAATGGGGATTTTCCCAAATTTTTGCTAAAAGGGGCCAGGGGGCGGGCTGATTGAAAAACGAGCAAAATCAAGCACAGTTGGGGCGTTTTGGGAAAATTGTGAAGGATTTTCCAAACCGGGCAAAATTTGAAAAAAAGACAGGGCCGGTAGTGTCGAAAAAGTCAAAAATGGGGATTTTCCCAAACCTTGCTAAAAGGTGCCAGGGGGCGGACTGAGTCAGAAAGGAGCAAAATCAAGCACAGTTGGGGCGTTTTGGGAAAATTGTGAAGGATTTTCCAAACCGGGTAAAATTTGAAAAAAAAGACAGGGCCGGCAGTGTCGAAAAAGTCAAAAATGGGGATTTTCCCAAACTTTGCTTAAAGAGGCCAGAGGGGGGGGCTGGGTGAAAAAGGAGCAAAATCAAGCACAGTTGGGGCGTTTTGTGAAAATTGTGAAGGATTTTCCAAAGAGGGCAAAAATTGAAAAAAACGACAGGGGCGGTAGTGTCGAAAAAGTAAAAAATGGGGATTTTCACAAACCTTGCTAAAAGGTGCCAGGGGGTGGACTGAGTCAGAAAGGAGCAAAATCAAGCACAGTTGGGGCGTTTTGAGAAAATTGTGAAGGATTTTCCAAAATGGGCAAAATTTGAAAAAAACGACAGGTCCGGTAGTGTCGAAAAAGTCAAAAATTGGGATTTTCCCAAACCTTGCCAAAACGGGCCAGGGGGGCGGACTGAGTCAGAAAGGAGCAAAATCAAGCATAGTTTGGGGCGTTTTGGGAAAATTGTGAAGGATTTTCCAAACCGGGCAAAATTTGAAAAAAACGACAGTGCCGGTAGTGTCGAAAAAGTCAAAAATGGGGCTTTTCCCAAATTTTTGCTAAAAGGGGCCAGGGGGCGGGCTGATTGAAAAACGAGCAAAATCAAGCACAGTTGGGGCGTTTTGGGAAAATTGTGAAGGATTTTCCAAACCGGGTAAAATTTGAAAAAAAAGACAGGGCCGGTAGTGTCGAAAAAGTCAAAAATGGGGATTTTCCCAAACCTTGCTAAAAGGGGCCAGGGGGGCGGACTGAGTCAGAAAGGAGCAAAATCAAGCACAGTTGGGGCGTTTTGGGAAAATTGTGAAGGATTTTCCAAACCGGGCAAAATTTGAAAAAAACGACAGTGCCGGCAGTGTCGAAAAAGTCAAAAATGGGGATTTTCCCAAACTTTGCTTAAAGAGGCCAGAGGGGGGGGCTGGGTGAAAAAGGAGCAAAATCAAGCACAGTTGGGGCGTTTTGTGAAAATTGTGAAGGATTTTCCAAAGAGGGCAAAAATTGAAAAAAACGACAGGGGCGGTAGTGTCGAAAAAGTCAAAAATGGGGATTTTCACAAACCTTGCTAAAAGGTGCCAGGGGGTGGACTGAGTCAGAAAGGAGCAAAATCAAGCACAGTTGGGGTGTTTTGAGAAAATTGTGAAGGATTTTCCAAAATGGGCAAAATTTGAAAAAAATGACAGGTCCGGTAGTGTCGAAAAAGTCAAAAATTGGGATTTTCCCAAACCTTGCCAAAACGGGCCAGGGGGGCGGACTGAGTCAGAAAGGAGCAAAATCAAGCATAGTTGTGGCGTTTTGGGAAAATTGTGAAGGATTTTCCAAACCGGGCAAAATTTGAAAAAAACGACAGTGCCGGTAGTGTCGAAAAAGTCAAAAATGGGGATTTTCCCAAATTTTTGCTAAAAGGGGCCAGGGGGCGGGCTGATTGAAAAACGAGCAAAATCAAGCACAGTTGGGGCGTTTTGGGAAAATTGTGAAGGATTTTCCAAACCGGGTAAAATTTGAAAAAAAAGACAGGGCCGGTAGTGTCGAAAAAGTCAAAAATGGGGATTTTCCCAAACCTTGCTAAAAGGGGCCAGGGGGGCGGACTGAGTCAGAAAGAGGCAAAATCAAGCACAGTTGGGGCGTTTTGGGAAAATTGTGAAGGATTTTCCAAACCGGGCAAAATTTGAAAAAAACGACAGTGCCGGTAGTGTCGAAAATGTCAAAAATGGGGATTTTCACAAAATTTGCTTAAAGAGGCCAGAGGGGGGGGCTGAGTGAAAAACGAGCAAAATCAAGCAAAGTTGGGGCGTTTTGTGAAAATTGTGAAGGATTTTCCATAGTGGGCAAAAATTGAAAAAAACGACAGGGCCGGTAGTGTCGAAAAAGTCAAAAATGGGGATTTTCCCAAACCTTGCTAAAAGGGGCCAGGGGGGCGGGCTGAGTCAGAAAGGAGCAAAATCAAGCACAGTTGGGGCGTTTTGAGAAAATTGTGAGGATTTTCCAAACCGGGCAAAATTTGAAAAAAACGACAGGTCCGGTAGTGTCGAAAAAGTCAAAAATGGGGATTTTCCAAAACCTTGCTAAAAGGGGCCAGGGGGGCGGACTAAGTAAGAAAGGAGCAAAATCAAGCACAGTTGGGGCGTTTTGGGAAAATTGTGAAGGATTTTCCAAACCGGGCAAAATTTGAAAAAAACGACAGTGCCGGCAGTGTCGAAAAAGTCAAAAATGGGGATTTTCCCAAACTTTGCTTAAAGAGGCCAGAGGGGGGGGCTGGGTGAAAAAGGAGCAAAATCAAGCACAGTTGGGGCGTTTTGTGAAAATTGTGAAGGATTTTCCAAAGAGGGCAAAAATTGAAAAAAACGACAGGGGCGGTAGTGTCGAAAAAGTCAAAAATGGGGATTTTCACAAACCTTGCTAAAAGGTGCCAGGGGGTGGACTGAGTCAGAAAGGAGCAAAATCAAGCACAGTTGGGGTGTTTTGAGAAAATTGTGAAGGATTTTCCAAAATGGGCAAAATTTGAAAAAAACGACAGGTCCGGTAGTGTCGAAAAAGTCAAAAATTGGGATTTTCCCAAACCTTGCCAAAACGGGCCAGGGGGGCGGACTGAGTCAGAAAGGAGCAAAATCAAGCATAGTTGTGGCGTTTTGGGAAAATTGTGAAGGATTTTCCAAACCGGGCAAAATTTGAAAAAAACGACAGTGCCGGTAGTGTCGAAAAAGTCAAAAATGGGGATTTTCCCAAATTTTTGCTAAAAGGGGCCAGGGGGCGGGCTGATTGAAAAACGAGCAAAATCAAGCACAGTTGGGGCGTTTTGGGAAAATTGTGAAGGATTTTCCAAACCGGGTAAAATTTGAAAAAAAAGACAGGGCCGGTAGTGTCGAAAAAGTCAAAAATGGGGATTTTCCCAAACCTTGCTAAAAGGGGCCAGGGGGGCGGACTGAGTCAGAAAGAGGCAAAATCAAGCACAGTTGGGGCGTTTTGGGAAAATTGTGAAGGATTTTCCAAACCGGGCAAAATTTGAAAAAAACGACAGTGCCGGTAGTGTCGAAAATGTCAAAAATGGGGATTTTCACAAAATTTGCTTAAAGAGGCCAGAGGGGGGGGCTGAGTGAAAAACGAGCAAAATCAAGCAAAGTTGGGGCGTTTTGTGAAAATTGTGAAGGATTTTCCAAAGTGGGCAAAAATTGAAAAAAACGACAGGGCCGGTAGTGTCGAAAAAGTCAAAAATGCGGATTTTCCCAAACCTTGCTAAAAGGGGCCAGGGGGGCGGACTGAGTCAGAAATGAGCAAATTCAAGCACAGTTGGGGCGTTTTGAGAAAATTGTGAGGATTTTCCAAACCGGGCAAAATTTGAAAAAAACGACAGGTCCGGTAGTGTCGAAAAAGTCAAAAATGGGGATTTTCCAAAACCTTGCTAAAAGGGGCCAGGGGGGCGGACTAAGTAAGAAAGGAGCAAAATCAAGCACAGTTGGGGCGTTTTGGGAAAATTGTGAAGGATTTTCCAAACCGGGCAAAATTTGAAAAAAACGACAGGGCCGGTAGTGTCGAAAAAGTCAAAAATGTGGATTTTCCCAAATCTTTGCTAAAAGGGGCCAGGGGGCGGGCTTATTGAAAAACGAGCAAAATCAAGCACAGTTGGGGCGTTTTGTGAAAATTGTGAAGGATTTTCCAAAGTGGGTAAAATTTGAAAAAAAAGACAGGGCCGGTAGTGTCGAAAAAGTCAAATATGGGGATTTTCCCAAACTTTGCTTAAAGAGGCCAGAGGGGGAGGCTGGGTGAAAAAGGAGCAAAATCAAGCACAGTTGGGGCGTTTTGTGAAATTGTGAAGGATTTTCCAAAGTGGGCAAAAATTGAAAAAAACGACAGGGCCGGTAGTGTCGAAAAAGTCAAAAATGGGGATTTTCACAAACCTTGCTAAAAGGTGCCAGGGGGTGGACTGAGTCAGAAAGGAGCAAAATCAAGCACAGTTGGGGCGTTTTGAGAAAATTGTGAAGGATTTTCCAAAGTGGGCAAAATTTGAAAAAAACGACAGGTCCGGTAGTGTCGAAAAAGTCAAAAATTGGGATTTTCCCAAATTTTTGCTAAAAGGGGTCAGGGGGCGGCCTGATTGAAAAACGAGCAAAATCAAGCACAGTAGGGGCGTTTTGTGAAAATTGTGAAGGATTTTCCAAAGTGGGCAAAAATTGAAAAAAAAGACAGGGCCGGTAGTGTCGAAAAAGTCAAAAATGCGGATTTTCCCAAACCTTGCTAAAAGGGGCCAGGGGGGCGGACTGAGTCAGAAATGAGCAAAATCAAGCACAGTTGGGGCGTTTTGTGAAAATTTTGAAGGATTTTCCAAACCGGGTAAAATTTGAAAAAAACGACAGGGCCGGTAGTGTCGAAAAAGTCAAAAATGGGGATTTTCACAAACCTTGCTAAAAGGTGCCAGGGGGTGGACTGAGTCAGAAAGGAGCAAAATCAAGCACAGTTGGGGCGTTTTGAGAAAATTGTGAAGGATTTTCCAAAATGGGCAAAATTTGAAAAAAAACGACAGGTCCGGTAGTGTCGAAAAAGTCAAAAATTGGGATTTTCCCAAACCTTGCCAAAACGGGCCAGGGGGCGGACTGAGTCAGAAAGGAGCAAAATCAAGCATAGTTGGGGCGTTTTGGGAAAATTGTGAAGGATTTTCCAAACCGGGCAAAATTTGAAAAAAACGACAGTGCCGGTAGTGTCGAAAAAGTCAAAAATGGGGATTTTCCCAAATTTTTGCTAAAAGGGGCAAGGGGGCGGGCTGATTGAAAAACGAGCAAAATCAAGCACAGTTGGGGCGTTTTGGGAAAATTGTGAAGGATTTTCCAAACCGGGCAAAATTTGAAAAAAAGACAGGGCCGGTAGTGTCGAAAAAGTCAAAAATGGGGATTTTCCCAAACCTTGCTAAAAGGTGCCAGGGGGCGGACTGAGTCAGAAAGGAGCAAAATCAAGCACAGTTGGGGCGTTGTGTGAAAATTGTGAAGGATTTTCCAAAGCGGGCAAAAATTGAAAAAAACGACAGGGCCGGTAGTGTCGAAAAAGTCAAAAATGCGGATTTTCCCAAACCTTGCTAAAAGGGGCCAGGGGGGCGGACTGAGTCAGAAATGAGCAAATTCAAGCACAGTTGGGGCGTTTTGAGAAAATTGTGAAGGATTTTCCAAACCGGGCAAAATTTGAAAAAAACGACAGGTCCGGTAGTGTCGAAAAAGTCAAAAATGGGGATTTTCCAAAACCTTGCTAAAAGGGGCCAGGGGGGCGGACTAAGTAAGAAAGGAGCAAAATCAAGCACAGTTGGGGCGTTTTGGGAAAATTGTGAAGGATTTTCCAAACCGGGCAAAATTTGAAAAAAAAACAGGGCCGGTAGTGTCGAAAAAGTCAAAAATGGGGATTTTCCCAAACCTTGCTAAAAGGTGCCAGGGGGCGGACTGAGTCAGAAAGGAGCAAAATCAAGCACAGTTGGGGCGTTGTGTGAAAATTGTGAAGGATTTTCCAAAGTGGGCAAAAATTGAAAAAAACGACAGGGCCGGTAGTGTCGAAAAAGTCAAAAATGCGGATTTTCCCAAACCTTGCTAAAAGGGGCCAGGGGGGCGGACTGAGTCAGAAATGAGCAAATTCAAGCACAGTTGGGGCGTTTTGAGAAAATTGTGAGGATTTTCCAAACCGGGCAAAATTTGAAAAAAACGACAGGTCCGGTAGTGTCGAAAAAGTCAAAAATGGGGATTTTCCAAAACCTTGCTAAAAGGGGCCAGGGGGGCGGACTAAGTAAGAAAGGAGCAAAATCAAGCACAGTTGGGGCGTTTTGGGAAAATTGTGAAGGATTTTCCAAAGTGGGCAAAAATTGAAAAAAACGACAGGGCCGGTAGTGTCGAAAAAGTCAAAAATGGGGATTTTCACAAACCTTGCTAAAAGGTGCCAGGGGGTGGACTGAGTCAGAAAGGAGCAAAATCAAGCACAGTTGGGGCGTTTTGAGAAAATTGTGAAGGATTTTCCAAAGTGGGCAAAATTTGAAAAAAACGACAGGTCCGGTAGTGTCGAAAAAGTCAAAAATTGGGATTTTCCCAAATTTTTGCTAAAAGGGGTCAGGGGGCGGCCTGATTGAAAAACGAGCAAAATCAAGCACAGTAGGGGCGTTTTGTGAAAATTGTGAAGGATTTTCCAAAGTGGGCAAAAATTGAAAAAAAAGACAGGGCCGGTAGTGTCGAAAAAGTCAAAAATGCGGATTTTCCCAAACCTTGCTAAAAGGGGCCAGGGGGGCGGACTGAGTCAGAAATGAGCAAAATCAAGCACAGTTGGGGCGTTGTGTGAAAATTTTGAAGGATTTTCCAAACCGGGTAAAATTTGAAAAAAACGACAGGGCCGGTAGTGTCGAAAAAGTCAAAAATGGGGATTTTCACAAACCTTGCTAAAAGGTGCCAGGGGGTGGACTGAGTCAGAAAGGAGCAAAATCAAGCACAGTTGGGGCGTTTTGAGAAAATTGTGAAGGATTTTCCAAACCGGGCAAAATTTGAAAAAAACGACAGGTCCGGTAGTGTCGAAAAAGTCAAAAATGGGGATTTTCCAAAACCTTGCTAAAAGGGGCCAGGGGGGCGGACTAAGTAAGAAAGGAGCAAAATCAAGCACAGTTGGGGCGTTTTGGGAAAATTGTGAAGGATTTTCCAAACCGGGCAAAATTTGAAAAAAAAACAGGGCCGGTAGTGTCGAAAAAGTCAAAAATGGGGATTTTCCCAAACCTTGCTAAAAGGTGCCAGGGGGCGGACTGAGTCAGAAAGGAGCAAAATCAAGCACAGTTGGGGCGTTGTGTGAAAATTGTGAAGGATTTTCCAAAGTGGGCAAAAATTGAAAAAAACGACAGGGCCGGTAGTGTCGAAAAAGTCAAAAATGCGGATTTTCCCAAACCTTGCTAAAAGGGGCCAGGGGGGCGGACTGAGTCAGAAATGAGCAAATTCAAGCACAGTTGGGGCGTTTTGAGAAAATTGTGAGGATTTTCCAAACCGGGCAAAATTTGAAAAAAACGACAGGTCCGGTAGTGTCGAAAAAGTCAAAAATGGGGATTTTCCAAAACCTTGCTAAAAGGGGCCAGGGGGGCGGACTAAGTAAGAAAGGAGCAAAATCAAGCACAGTTGGGGCGTTTTGGGAAAATTGTGAAGGATTTTCCAAAGTGGGCAAAAATTGAAAAAAACGACAGGGCCGGTAGTGTCGAAAAAGTCAAAAATGGGGATTTTCACAAACCTTGCTAAAAGGTGCCAGGGGGTGGACTGAGTCAGAAAGGAGCAAAATCAAGCACAGTTGGGGCGTTTTGAGAAAATTGTGAAGGATTTTCCAAAGTGGGCAAAATTTGAAAAAAACGACAGGTCCGGTAGTGTCGAAAAAGTCAAAAATTGGGATTTTCCCAAATTTTTGCTAAAAGGGGTCAGGGGGCGGCCTGATTGAAAAACGAGCAAAATCAAGCACAGTAGGGGCGTTTTGTGAAAATTGTGAAGGATTTTCCAAAGTGGGCAAAAATTGAAAAAAAAGACAGGGCCGGTAGTGTCGAAAAAGTCAAAAATGCGGATTTTCCCAAACCTTGCTAAAAGGGGCCAGGGGGGCGGACTGAGTCAGAAATGAGCAAAATCAAGCACAGTTGGGGCGTTTTGTGAAAATTTTGAAGGATTTTCCAAACCGGGTAAAATTTGAAAAAAACGACAGGGCCGGTAGTGTCGAAAAAGTCAAAAATGGGGATTTTCACAAACCTTGCTAAAAGGTGCCAGGGGGTGGACTGAGTCAGAAAGGAGCAAAATCAAGCACAGTTGGGGCGTTTTGAGAAAATTGTGAAGGATTTTCCAAAATGGGCAAAATATGAAAAAAACGACAGGTCCGGTAGTGTCGAAAAAGTCAAAAATGGGGATTTTCCCAAACCTTGCCAAAACGGGCCAGGGGGCGGACTGAGTCAGAAAGGAGCAAAATCAAGCATAGTTGGGGCGTTTTGGGAAAATTGTGAAGGATTTTCCAAACCGGGCAAAATTTGAAAAAAACGACAGTGCCGGTAGTGTCGAAAAAGTCAAAAATGGGGATTTTCCCAAATTTTTGCTAAAAGGGGCAAGGGGGCGGGCTGATTGAAAAACGAGCAAAATCAAGCACAGTTGGGGCGTTTTGGGAAAATTGTGAAGGATTTTCCAAACCGGGCAAAATTTGAAAAAAAGACAGGGCCGGTAGTGTCGAAAAAGTCAAAAATGGGGATTTTCCCAAACCTTGCTAAAAGGTGCCAGGGGGCGGACTGAGTCAGAAAGGAGCAAAATCAAGCACAGTTGGGGCGTTGTGTGAAAATTGTGAAGGATTTTCCAAAGCGGGCAAAAATTGAAAAAAACGACAGGGCCGGTAGTGTCGAAAAAGTCAAAAATGCGGATTTTCCCAAACCTTGCTAAAAGGGGCCAGGGGGGCGGACTGAGTCAGAAATGAGCAAATTCAAGCACAGTTGGGGCGTTTTGTGAAAATTGTGAAGGATTTTCCAAACCGGGCAAAATTTGAAAAAAACGACAGGTCCGGTAGTGTCGAAAAAGTCAAAAATGGGGATTTTCCAAAACCTTGCTAAAAGGGGCCAGGGGGGCGGACTAAGTAAGAAAGGAGCAAAATCAAGCACAGTTGGGGCGTTTTGGGAAAATTGTGAAGGATTTTCCAAACCGGGCAAAATTTGAAAAAAAGACAGGGCCGGTAGTGTCGAAAAAGTCAAAAATGGGGATTTTCCCAAACCTTGCTAAAAGGTGCCAGGGGGCGGACTGAGTCAGAAAGGAGCAAAATCAAGCACAGTTGGGGCGTTGTGTGAAAATTGTGAAGGATTTTCCAAAGCGGGCAAAAATTGAAAAAAACGACAGGGCCGGTAGTGTCGAAAAAGTCAAAAATGCGGATTTTCCCAAACCTTGCTAAAAGGGGCCAGGGGGGCGGACTGAGTCAGAAAAGAGCAAATTCAAGCACAGTTGGGGCGTTTTGAGAAAATTGTGAGGATTTTCCAAACCGGGCAAAATTTGAAAAAAACGACAGGTCCGGTAGTGTCGAAAAAGTCAAAAATGGGGATTTTCCAAAACCTTGCTAAAAGGGGCCAGGGGGGCGGACTAAGTAAGAAAGGAGCAAAATCAAGCACAGTTGGGGCGTTTTGGGAAAATTGTGAAGGATTTTCCAAACCGGGCAAAATTTGAAAAAAACGACAGGGCCGGTAGTGTCGAAAAAGTCAAAAATGTGGATTTTCCCAAATCTTTGCTAAAAGGGGCCAGGGGGCGGGCTTATTGAAAAACGAGCAAAATCAAGCACAGTTGGGGCGTTTTGTGAAAATTGTGAAGGATTTTCCAAACCGGGTAAAATTTGAAAAAAAAGACAGGGCCGGTAGTGTCGAAAAAGTCAAATATGGGGATTTTCCCAAACTTTGCTTAAAGAGGCCAGAGGGGGAGGCTGGGTGAAAAAGGGGCAAAATCAAGCACAGTTGGGGCGTTTTGTGAAATTGTGAAGGATTTTCCAAAGTGGGCAAAAATTGAAAAAAACGACAGGGCCGGTAGTGTCGAAAAAGTCAAAAATGGGGATTTTCACAAACCTTGCTAAAAGGTGCCAGGGGGTGGACTGAGTCAGAAAGGAGCAAAATCAAGCACAGTTGGGGCGTTTTGAGAAAATTGTGAAGGATTTTCCAAAGTGGGCAAAATTTGAAAAAAACGACAGGTCCGGTAGTGTCGAAAAAGTCAAAAATTGGGATTTTCCCAAATTTTTGCTAAAAGGGGTCAGGGGGCGGCCTGATTGAAAAACGAGCAAAATCAAGCACAGTAGGGGCGTTTTGTGAAAATTGTGAAGGATTTTCCAAAGTGGGCAAAAATTGAAAAAAAAGACAGGGCCGGTAGTGTCGAAAAAGTCAAAAATGCGGATTTTCCCAAACCTTGCTAAAAGGGGCCAGGGGGGCGGACTGAGTCAGAAAGGAGCAAAATCAAGCACAGTTGGGGCGTTTTGTGAAAATTTTGAAGGATTTTCCAAACCGGGTAAAATTTGAAAAAAACGACAGGGCCGGTAGTGTCGAAAAAGTCAAAAATGGGGATTTTCACAAACCTTGCTAAAAGGTGCCAGGGGGTGGACTGAGTCAGAAAGGAGCAAAATCAAGCACAGTTGGGGCGTTTTGAGAAAATTGTGAAGGATTTTCCAAAATGGGCAAAATTTGAAAAAAACGACAGGTCCGGTAGTGTCGAAAAAGTCAAAAATGGGGATTTTCCCAAACCTTGCCAAAACGGGCCAGGGGGCGGACTGAGTCAGAAAGGAGCAAAATCAAGCATAGTTGGGGCGTTTTGGGAAAATTGTGAAGGATTTTCCAAACCGGGCAAAATTTGAAAAAAACGACAGTGCCGGTAGTGTCGAAAAAGTCAAAAATGGGGATTTTCCCAAATTTTTGCTAAAAGGGGCAAGGGGGCGGGCTGATTGAAAAACGAGCAAAATCAAGCACAGTTGGGGCGTTTTGGGAAAATTGTGAAGGATTTTCCAAACCGGGCAAAATTTGAAAAAAAGACAGGGCCGGTAGTGTCGAAAAAGTCAAAAATGGGGATTTTCCCAAACCTTGCTAAAAGGTGCCAGGGGGCGGACTGAGTCAGAAAGGAGCAAAATCAAGCACAGTTGGGGCGTTGTGTGAAAATTGTGAAGGATTTTCCAAAGCGGGCAAAAATTGAAAAAAACGACAGGGCCGGTAGTGTCGAAAAAGTCAAAAATGCGGATTTTCCCAAACCTTGCTAAAAGGGGCCAGGGGGGCGGACTGAGTCAGAAAAGAGCAAATTCAAGCACAGTTGGGGCGTTTTGAGAAAATTGTGAGGATTTTCCAAACCGGGCAAAATTTGAAAAAAACGACAGGTCCGGTAGTGTCGAAAAAGTCAAAAATGGGGATTTTCCAAAACCTTGCTAAAAGGGGCCAGGGGGGCGGACTAAGTAAGAAAGGAGCAAAATCAAGCACAGTTGGGGCGTTTTGGGAAAATTGTGAAGGATTTTCCAAACCGGGCAAAATTTGAAAAAAACGACAGGGCCGGTAGTGTCGAAAAAGTCAAAAATGGGGATTTTCCCAAACCTTGCTAAAAGGTGCCAGGGGGCGGACTGAGTCAGAAAGGAGCAAAATCAAGCACAGTTGGGGCGTTGTGTGAAAATTGTGAAGGATTTTCCAAAGTGGGCAAAAATTGAAAAAAACGACAGGGCCGGTAGTGTCGAAAAAGTCAAAAATGCGGATTTTCCCAAACCTTGCTAAAAGGGGCCAGGGGGGCGGACTGAGTCAGAAAAGAGCAAATTCAAGCACAGTTGGGGCGTTTTGAGAAAATTGTGAGGATTTTCCAAACCGGGCAAAATTTGAAAAAAACGACAGGTCCGGTAGTGTCGAAAAAGTCAAAAATGGGGATTTTCCAAAACCTTGCTAAAAGGGGCCAGGGGGGCGGACTAAGTAAGAAAGGAGCAAAATCAAGCACAGTTGGGGCGTTTTGGGAAAATTGTGAAGGATTTTCCAAACCGGGCAAAATTTGAAAAAAACGACAGGGCCGGTAGTGTCGAAAAAGTCAAAAATGTGGATTTTCCCAAATCTTTGCTAAAAGGGGCCAGGGGGCGGGCTTATTGAAAAACGAGCAAAATCAAGCACAGTTGGGGCGTTTTGTGAAAATTGTGAAGGATTTTCCAAACCGGGTAAAATTTGAAAAAAAAGACAGGGCCGGTAGTGTCGAAAAAGTCAAATATGGGGATTTTCCCAAACTTTGCTTAAAGAGGCCAGAGGGGGAGGCTGGGTGAAAAAGGGGCAAAATCAAGCACAGTTGGGGCGTTTTGTGAAATTGTGAAGGATTTTCCAAAGTGGGCAAAAATTGAAAAAAACGACAGGGCCGGTAGTGTCGAAAAAGTCAAAAATGGGGATTTTCACAAACCTTGCTAAAAGGTGCCAGGGGGTGGACTGAGTCAGAAAGGAGCAAAATCAAGCACAGTTGGGGCGTTTTGAGAAAATTGTGAAGGATTTTCCAAAGTGGGCAAAATTTGAAAAAAACGACAGGTCCGGTAGTGTCGAAAAAGTCAAAAATTGGGATTTTCCCAAATTTTTGCTAAAAGGGGTCAGGGGGCGGCCTGATTGAAAAACGAGCAAAATCAAGCACAGTAGGGGCGTTTTGTGAAAATTGTGAAGGATTTTCCAAAGTGGGCAAAAATTGAAAAAAAAGACAGGGCCGGTAGTGTCGAAAAAGTCAAAAATGCGGATTTTCCCAAACCTTGCTAAAAGGGGCCAGGGGGGCGGACTGAGTCAGAAATGAGCAAAATCAAGCACAGTTGGGGCGTTTTGTGAAAATTTTGAAGGATTTTCCAAACCGGGTAAAATTTGAAAAAAACGACAGGGCCGGTAGTGTCGAAAAAGTCAAAAATGGGGATTTTCACAAACCTTGCTAAAAGGTGCCAGGGGGTGGACTGAGTCAGAAAGGAGCAAAATCAAGCACAGTTGGGGCGTTTTGAGAAAATTGTGAAGGATTTTCCAAAATGGGCAAAATTTGAAAAAAACGACAGGTCCGGTAGTGTCGAAAAAGTCAAAAATGGGGATTTTCCCAAACCTTGCCAAAACGGGCCAGGGGGCGGACTGAGTCAGAAAGGAGCAAAATCAAGCATAGTTGGGGCGTTTTGGGAAAATTGTGAAGGATTTTCCAAACCGGGCAAAATTTGAAAAAAACGACAGTGCCGGTAGTGTCGAAAAAGTCAAAAATGGGGATTTTCCCAAATTTTTGCTAAAAGGGGCAAGGGGGCGGGCTGATTGAAAAACGAGCAAAATCAAGCACAGTTGGGGCGTTTTGGGAAAATTGTGAAGGATTTTCCAAACCGGGCAAAATTTGAAAAAAAGACAGGGCCGGTAGTGTCGAAAAAGTCAAAAATGGGGATTTTCCCAAACCTTGCTAAAAGGTGCCAGGGGGCGGACTGAGTCAGAAAGGAGCAAAATCAAGCACAGTTGGGGCGTTGTGTGAAAATTGTGAAGGATTTTCCAAAGCGGGCAAAAATTGAAAAAAACGACAGGGCCGGTAGTGTCGAAAAAGTCAAAAATGCGGATTTTCCCAAACCTTGCTAAAAGGGGCCAGGGGGGCGGACTGAGTCAGAAATGAGCAAATTCAAGCACAGTTGGGGCGTTTTGAGAAAATTGTGAAGGATTTTCCAAACCGGGCAAAATTTGAAAAAAACGACAGGTCCGGTAGTGTCGAAAAAGTCAAAAATGGGGATTTTCCAAAACCTTGCTAAAAGGGGCCAGGGGGGCGGACTAAGTAAGAAAGGAGCAAAATCAAGCACAGTTGGGGCGTTTTGGGAAAATTGTGAAGGATTTTCCAAACCGGGCAAAATTTGAAAAAACGACAGGGCCGGTAGTGTCGAAAAAGTCAAAAATGCGGATTTTCCCAAACCTTGCTAAAAGGGGCCAGGGGGGCGGACTGAGTCAGAAATGAGCAAATTCAAGCACAGTTGGGGCGTTTTGAGAAAATTGTGAGGATTTTCCAAACCGGGCAAAATTTGAAAAAAACGACAGGTCCGGTAGTGTCGAAAAAGTCAAAAATGGGGATTTTCCAAAACCTTGCTAAAAGGGGCCAGGGGGGCGGACTAAGTAAGAAAGGAGCAAAATCAAGCACAGTTGGGGCGTTTTGGGAAAATTGTGAAGGATTTTCCAAACCGGGCAAAATTTGAAAAAAACGACAGGGCCGGTAGTGTCGAAAAAGTCAAAAATGTGGATTTTCCCAAATCTTTGCTAAAAGGGGCCAGGGGGCGGGCTTATTGAAAAACGAGCAAAATCAAGCACAGTTGGGGCGTTTTGTGAAAATTGTGAAGGATTTTCCAAACCGGGTAAAATTTGAAAAAAAAGACAGGGCCGGTAGTGTCGAAAAAGTCAAAAATGGGGATTTTCCCAAACCTTGCTAAAAGGGGCCAGGGGGGCGGACTGAGTCAGAAAGGAGCAAAATCAAGCACAGTTGGGGCGTTGTGTGAAAATTGTGAAGGATTTTCCAAAGCGGGCAAAAATTGAAAAAAACGACAGGGCCGGTAGTGTCGAAAAAGTCAAAAATGCGGATTTTCCCAAACCTTGCTAAAAGGGGCCAGGGGGGCGGACTGAGTCAGAAATGAGCAAATTCAAGCACAGTTGGGGCGTTTTGAGAAAATTGTGAAGGATTTTCCAAACCGGGCAAAATTTGAAAAAAACGACAGGTCCGGTAGTGTCGAAAAAGTCAAAAATGGGGATTTTCCAAAACCTTGCTAAAAGGGGCCAGGGGGGCGGACTAAGTAAGAAAGGAGCAAAATCAAGCACAGTTGGGGCGTTTTGGGAAAATTGTGAAGGATTTTCCAAACCGGGCAAAATTTGAAAAAAACGACAGGGCCGGTAGTGTCGAAAAAGTCAAAAATGGGGATTTTCCCAAATTTTTGCTAAAAGGGGCCAGGGGGCGGGCTGATTGAAAAACGAGCAAAATCAAGCACAGTTGGGGCGTTTTGGGAAAATTGTGAAGGATTTTCCAAACCGGGCAAAATTTGAAAAAAAGACAGGGCCGGTAGTGTCGAAAAAGTCAAAAATGGGGATTTTCCCAAACCTTGCTAAAAGGTGCCAGGGGGCGGACTGAGTCAGAAAGGAGCAAAATCAAGCACAGTTGGGGCGTTTTGGGAAAATTGTGAAGGATTTTCCAAACCGGGTAAAATTTGAAAAAAAAGACAGGGCCGGTAGTGTCGAAAAAGTCAAAAATGGGGATTTTCCCAAACCTTGCTAAAAGGGGCCAGGGGGGCGGTCTGAGTCAGAAAGGAGCAAAATCAAGCACAGTTGGGGCGTTTTGGGAAAATTGTGAAGGATTTTCCAAACCGGGCAAAATTTGAAAAAAACGACAGTGCCGGCAGTGTCGAAAAAGTCAAAAATGGGGATTTTCCCAAACTTTGCTTAAAGAGGCCAGAGGGGGGGGCTGGGTGAAAAAGGAGCAAAATCAAGCACAGTTGGGGCGTTTTGTGAAAATTGTGAAGGATTTTCCAAAGAGGGCAAAAATTGAAAAAAACGACAGGGGCGGTAGTGTCGAAAAAGTCAAAAATGGGGATTTTCACAAACCTTGCTAAAAGGTGCCAGGGGGTGGACTGAGTCAGAAAGGAGCAAAATCAAGCACAGTTGGGGCGTTGTGTGAAAATTGTGAAGGATTTTCCAAAGTGGGCAAAAATTGAAAAAAACGACAGGGCCGGTAGTGTCGAAAAAGTCAAAAATGCGGATTTTCCCAAACCTTGCTAAAAGGGGCCAGGGGGGCGGACTGAGTCAGAAATGAGCAAATTCAAGCACAGTTGGGGCGTTTTGAGAAAATTGTGAAGGATTTTCCAAACCGGGCAAAATTTGAAAAAAACGACAGGTCCGGTAGTGTCGAAAAAGTCAAAAATGGGGATTTTCCAAAACCTTGCTAAAAGGGGCCAGGGGGGCGGACTAAGTAAGAAAGGAGCAAAATCAAGCACAGTTGGGGCGTTTTGGGAAAATTGTGAAGGATTTTCCAAACCGGGCAAAATTTGAAAAAAACGACAGGGCCGGTAGTGTCGAAAAAGTCAAAAATGCGGATTTTCCCAAATCTTTGCTAAAAGGGGCCAGGGGGCGGGCTTATTGAAAAACGAGCAAAATCAAGCACAGTTGGGGCGTTTTGTGAAAATTGTGAAGGATTTTCCAAACCGGGTAAAATTTGAAAAAAAAGACAGGTCCGGTAGTGTCGAAAAAGTCAAAAATTGGGATTTTCCCAAATTTTTGCTAAAAGGGGTCAGGGGGCGGGCTGATTGAAAAACGAGCAAAATCAAGCACAGTAGGGGCGTTTTGTGAAAATTGTGAAGGATTTTCCAAAGTGGGCAAAAATTGAAAAAAAAGACAGGGCCGGTAGTGTCGAAAAAGTCAAAAATGCGGATTTTCCCAAACCTTGCTAAAAGGGGCCAGGGGGGCGGACTGAGTCAGAAATGAGCAAAATCAAGCACAGTTGGGGCGTTTTGGGAAAATTGTGAAGGATTTTCCAAACCGGGCAAAATTTGAAAAAAACGATAGTGCCGGTAGTGTCGAAAAAGTCAAAAATGGGGATTTTCCCAAATCTTTGCTAAAAGGGGCCAGGGGGCGGGCTTATTGAAAAACGAGCAAAATGAAGCACAGTTGGGGCGTTTTGTGAAAATTGTGAAGGATTTTCCAAAATGGGCAAAATTTGAAAAAAACGACAGGGCCGGTAGTGTCGAAAAAGTCAAAAATGCGGATTTTCCCAAATCTTTGCTAAAAGGGGCCAGGGGGCGGGCTTATTTG
Source organism: Scomber scombrus (assembly GCF_963691925.1). Classification (NCBI taxonomy): domain Eukaryota; kingdom Metazoa; phylum Chordata; class Actinopteri; order Scombriformes; family Scombridae; genus Scomber; species Scomber scombrus. The sequence continues at coordinate 47,577 of NW_026910453.1, read as the reverse complement.
AAAAACGAGCAAAATCAAGCACAGTTGGGGCGTTTTGTGAAAATTGTGAAGGATTTTCCAAACCGGATAAAATTTGAAAAAAAAGACAGGGCCGGTAGTGTCGAAAAAGTCAAAAATGGGGATTTTCCCAAACCTTGCTAAAAGGGGCCAGGGGGGCGGACTGAGTCAGAACGAGGCAAAATCAAGCACAGTTGGGGCGTTTTGGGAAAATTGTGAAGGATTTTCCAAACCGGGCAAAATTTGAAAAAAACGACAGTGCCGGTAGTGTCGAAAATGTCAAAAATGGAGATTTTCCCAAACTTTGCTTAAAGAGGCCAGAGGGGGGGGCTGGGTGAAAAAGGAGCAAAATCAAGCACAGTTGGGGCGTTTTGGGAAAATTGTGAAGGATTTTCCAAAGTGGGCAAAAATTGAAAAAAACGACAGGGCCGGTAGTGTCGAAAAAGTCAAAAATGGGGATTTTCACAAACCTTGCTAAAAGGGGCCAGGGGGTGGACTGAGTCAGAAAGGAGCAAAATCAAGCACAGTTGGGGCGTTTTGAGAAAATTGTGAAGGATTTTCCAAAGTGGGCAAAATTTGAAAAAAACGACAGGGCCGGTAGTGTCGAAAAATTCAAATATGGGGATTTTCACAAACCTTGCTAAAAGGTGCCAGGGGGTGGACTGAGTCAGAAAGGAGCAAAATCAAGCACAGTTGGGGCGTTTTGAGAAAATTGTGAAGGATTTTCCAAAGTGGGCAAAATTTGAAAAAAACGACAGGTCCGGTAGTGTCGAAAAAGTCAAAAATTGGGATTTTCCCAAATTTTTGCTAAAAGGGGTCAGGGGGCGGCCTGATTGAAAAACGAGCAAAATCAAGCACAGTAGGGGCGTTTTGTGAAAATTGTAAAGGATTTTCCAAAGTGGGCAAAAATTGAAAAAAACGACAGGGCCGGTAGTGTCGAAAAAGTCAAAAATGCGGATTTTCCCAAACCTTGCTAAAAGGGGCCAGGGGGGCGGACTGAGTCAGAAATGAGCAAAATCAAGCACAGTTGGGGCGTTTTGTGAAAATTTTGAAGGATTTTCCAAACCGGGTAAAATTTGAAAAAAACGACAGGGCCGGTAGTGTCGAAAAAGTCAAAAATGGGGATTTTCACAAACCTTGCTAAAAGGTGCCAGGGGGTGGACTGAGTCAGAAAGGAGCAAAATCAAGCACAGTTGGGGCGTTTTGAGAAAATTGTGAAGGATTTTCCAAAATGGGCAAAATTTGAAAAAAACGACAGGTCCGGTAGTGTCGAAAAAGTCAAAAATTGGGATTTTCCCAAACCTTGCCAAAACGGGCCAGGGGGGCGGACTGAGTCAGAAAGGAGCAAAATCAAGCATAGTTGGGGCGTTTTGGGAAAATTGTGAAGGATTTTCCAAACCGGGCAAAATTTGAAAAAAACGACAGTGCCGGTAGTGTCGAAAAAGTCAAAAATGGGGATTTTCCCAAATTTTTGCTAAAAGGGGCCAGGGGGCGGGCTGATTGAAAAACGAGCAAAATCAAGCACAGTTGGGGCGTTTTGGGAAAATTGTGAAGGATTTTCCAAACCGGGCAAAATTTGAAAAAAAGACAGGGCCGGTAGTGTCGAAAAAGTCAAAAATGGGGATTTTCCCAAACCTTGCTAAAAGGTGCCAGGGGGCGGACTGAGTCAGAAAGGAGCAAAATCAAGCACAGTTGGGGCGTTTTGGGAAAATTGTGAAGGATTTTCCAAACCGGGTAAAATTTGAAAAAAAAGACAGGGCCGGCAGTGTCGAAAAAGTCAAAAATGGGGATTTTCCCAAACTTTGCTTAAAGAGGCCAGAGGGGGGGGCTGGGTGAAAAAGGAGCAAAATCAAGCACAGTTGGGGCGTTTTGTGAAAATTGTGAAGGATTTTCCAAAGAGGGCAAAAATTGAAAAAAACGACAGGGGCGGTAGTGTCGAAAAAGTAAAAAATGGGGATTTTCACAAACCTTGCTAAAAGGTGCCAGGGGGTGGACTGAGTCAGAAAGGAGCAAAATCAAGCACAGTTGGGGCGTTTTGAGAAAATTGTGAAGGATTTTCCAAAATGGGCAAAATTTGAAAAAAACGACAGGTCCGGTAGTGTCGAAAAAGTCAAAAATTGGGATTTTCCCAAACCTTGCCAAAACGGGCCAGGGGGGCGGACTGAGTCAGAAAGGAGCAAAATCAAGCATAGTTGGGGCGTTTTGGGAAAATTGTGAAGGATTTTCCAAACCGGGCAAAATTTGAAAAAAACGACAGTGCCGGTAGTGTCGAAAAAGTCAAAAATGGGGCTTTTCCCAAATTTTTGCTAAAAGGGGCCAGGGGGCGGGCTGATTGAAAAACGAGCAAAATCAAGCACAGTTGGGGCGTTTTGGGAAAATTGTGAAGGATTTTCCAAACCGGGTAAAATTTGAAAAAAAAGACAGGGCCGGTAGTGTCGAAAAAGTCAAAAATGGGGATTTTCCCAAACCTTGCTAAAAGGGGCCAGGGGGGCGGACTGAGTCAGAAAGGAGCAAAATCAAGCACAGTTGGGGCGTTTTGGGAAAATTGTGAAGGATTTTCCAAACCGGGCAAAATTTGAAAAAAACGACAGTGCCGGTAGTGTCGAAAAAGTCAAAAATGGGGATTTTCCCAAACCTTGCTAAAAGGTGCAAGGGGGCGGACTGAGTCAGAAAGGAGCAAAATCAAGCACAGTTGGGGCGTTGTGTGAAAATTGTGAAGGATTTTCCAAAGTGGGCAAAAATTGAAAAAAACGACAGGGCCGGTAGTGTCGAAAAAGTCAAAAATGCGGATTTTCCCAAACCTTGCTAAAAGGGGCCAGGGGGGCGGACTGAGTCAGAAATGAGCAAATTAAAGCACAGTTGGGGCGTTTTGAGAAAATTGTGAGGATTTTCCAAACCGGGCAAAATTTGAAAAAAACGACAGGTCCGGTAGTGTCGAAAAAGTCAAAAATGGGGATTTTCCAAAACCTTGCTAAAAGGGGCCAGGGGGGCGGACTAAGTAAGAAAGGAGCAAAATCAAGCACAGTTGGGGCGTTTTGGGAAAATTGTGAAGGATTTTCCAAACCGGGCAAAATTTGAAAAAAACGACAGGGCCGGTAGTGTCGAAAAAGTCAAAAATGTGGATTTTCCCAAATCTTTGCTAAAAGGGGCCAGGGGGCGGGCTTATTGAAAAACGAGCAAAATCAAGCACAGTTGGGGCGTTTTGTGAAAATTGTGAAGGATTTTCCAAACCGGGTAAAATTTGAAAAAAAAGACAGGGCCGGTAGTGTCGAAAAAGTCAAAAATGGGGATTTTCCCAAACCTTGCTAAAAGGGGCCAGGGGGGCGGACTGAGTCAGAAAGAGGCAAAATCAAGCATAGTTGGGGCGTTTTGGGAAAATTGTGAAGGATTTTCCAAACCGGGCAAAATTTGAAAAAAACGACAGTGCCGGTAGTGTCGAAAAAGTCAAATATGGGGATTTTCCCAAACTTTGCTTAAAGAGGCCAGAGGGGGAGGCTGGGTGAAAAAGGAGCAAAATCAAGCACAGTTGGGGCGTTTTGTGAAATTGTGAAGGATTTTCCAAAGTGGGCAAAAATTGAAAAAAACGACAGGGCCGGTAGTGTCGAAAAATTCAAATATGGGGATTTTCACAAACCTTGCTAAAAGGTGCCAGGGGGTGGACTGAGTCAGAAAGGAGCAAAATCAAGCACAGTTGGGGCGTTTTGAGAAAATTGTGAAGGATTTTCCAAAGTGGGCAAAATTTGAAAAAAACGACAGGTCCGGTAGTGTCGAAAAAGTCAAAAATTGGGATTTTCCCAAATTTTTGCTAAAAGGGGTCAGGGGGCGGCCTGATTGAAAAACGAGCAAAATCAAGCACAGTAGGGGCGTTTTGTGAAAATTGTGAAGGATTTTCCAAAGTGGGCAAAAATTGAAAAAAACGACAGGGCCGGTAGTGTCGAAAAAGTCAAAAATGCGGATTTTCCCAAACCTTGCTAAAAGGGGCCAGGGGGGCGGACTGAGTCAGAAATGAGCAAAATCAAGCACAGTTGGGGCGTTTTGGGAAAATTGTGAAGGATTTTCCAAACCGGGTAAAATTTGAAAAAAAAGACAGGGCCGGTAGTGTCGAAAAAGTCAAAAATGGGGATTTTCCCAAACCTTGCTAAAAGGGGCCAGGGGGGCGGACTGAGTCAGAAAGGAGCAAAATCAAGCACAGTTGGGGCGTTTTGGGAAAATTGTGAAGGATTTTCCAAACCGGGCAAAATTTGAAAAAAACGACAGTGCCGGCAGTGTCGAAAAAGTCAAAAATGGGGATTTTCCCAAACTTTGCTTAAAGAGGCCAGAGGGGGGGGGCTGGGTGAAAAAGGAGCAAAATCAAGCACAGTTGGGGCGTTTTGTGAAAATTGTGAAGGATTTTCCAAAGAGGGCAAAAATTGAAAAAAACGACAGGGGCGGTAGTGTCGAAAAAGTCAAAAATGGGGATTTTCACAAACCTTGCTAAAAGGTGCCAGGGGGTGGACTGAGTCAGAAAGGAGCAAAATCAAGCACAGTTGGGGTGTTTTGAGAAAATTGTGAAGGATTTTCCAAAATGGGCAAAATTTGAAAAAAACGACAGGTCCGGTAGTGTCGAAAAAGTCAAAAATTGGGATTTTCCCAAACCTTGCCAAAACGGGCCAGGGGGGCGGACTGAGTCAGAAAGGAGCAAAATCAAGCATAGTTGTGGCGTTTTGGGAAAATTGTGAAGGATTTTCCAAACCGGGCAAAATTTGAAAAAAACGACAGTGCCGGTAGTGTCGAAAAAGTCAAAAATGGGGATTTTCCCAAATTTTTGCTAAAAGGGGCCAGGGGGCGGGCTGATTGAAAAACGAGCAAAATCAAGCACAGTTGGGGCGTTTTGGGAAAATTGTGAAGGATTTTCCAAACCGGGTAAAATTTGAAAAAAAAGACAGGGCCGGTAGTGTCGAAAAAGTCAAAAATGGGGATTTTCCCAAACCTTGCTAAAAGGGGCCAGGGGGGCGGACTGAGTCAGAAAGAGGCAAAATCAAGCACAGTTGGGGCGTTTTGGGAAAATTGTGAAGGATTTTCCAAACCGGGCAAAATTTGAAAAAAACGACAGTGCCGGTAGTGTCGAAAATGTCAAAAATGGGGATTTTCACAAAATTTGCTTAAAGAGGCCAGAGGGGGGGGCTGAGTGAAAAACGAGCAAAATCAAGCAAAGTTGGGGCGTTTTGTGAAAATTGTGAAGGATTTTCCATAGTGGGCAAAAATTGAAAAAAACGACAGGGCCGGTAGTGTCGAAAAAGTCAAAAATGGGGATTTTCCCAAACCTTGCTAAAAGGGGCCAGGGGGGCGGGCTGAGTCAGAAAGGAGCAAAATCAAGCACAGTTGGGGCGTTTTGAGAAAATTGTGAGGATTTTCCAAACCGGGCAAAATTTGAAAAAAACGACAGGTCCGGTAGTGTCGAAAAAGTCAAAAATGGGGATTTTCCAAAACCTTGCTAAAAGGGGCCAGGGGGGCGGACTAAGTAAGAAAGGAGCAAAATCAAGCACAGTTGGGGCGTTTTGGGAAAATTGTGAAGGATTTTCCAAACCGGGCAAAATTTGAAAAAAAGACAGGGCCAGTAGTGTCGAAAAAGTCAAAAATGGGGATTTTCCCAAACCTTGCTAAAAGGTGCCAGGGGGCGGACTGAGTCAGAAAGGAGCAAAATCAAGCACAGTTGGGGCGTTGTGTGAAAATTGTGAAGGATTTTCCAAAGTGGGCAAAAATTGAAAAAAACGACAGGGCCGGTAGTGTCGAAAAAGTCAAAAATGCGGATTTTCCCAAACCTTGCTAAAAGGGGCCAGGGGGGCGGACTGAGTCAGAAATGAGCAAATTCAAGCACAGTTGGGGCGTTTTGAGAAAATTGTGAGGATTTTCCAAACCGGGCAAAATTTGAAAAAAACGACAGGTCCGGTAGTGTCGAAAAAGTCAAAAATGGGGATTTTCCAAAACCTTGCTAAAAGGGGCCAGGGGGGCGGACTAAGTAAGAAAGGAGCAAAATCAAGCACAGTTGGGGCGTTTTGGGAAAATTGTGAAGGATTTTCCAAACCGGGCAAAATTTGAAAAAAACGACAGGGCCGGTAGTGTCGAAAAAGTCAAAAATGTGGATTTTCCCAAATCTTTGCTAAAAGGGGCCAGGGGGCGGGCTTATTGAAAAACGAGCAAAATCAAGCACAGTTGGGGCGTTTTGTGAAAATTGTGAAGGATTTTCCAAAGTGGGTAAAATTTGAAAAAAAAGACAGGGCCGGTAGTGTCGAAAAAGTCAAATATGGGGATTTTCCCAAACTTTGCTTAAAGAGGCCAGAGGGGGAGGCTGGGTGAAAAAGGAGCAAAATCAAGCACAGTTGGGGCGTTTTGTGAAATTGTGAAGGATTTTCCAAAGTGGGCAAAAATTGAAAAAAACGACAGGGCCGGTAGTGTCGAAAAAGTCAAAAATGGGGATTTTCACAAACCTTGCTAAAAGGTGCCAGGGGGTGGACTGAGTCAGAAAGGAGCAAAATCAAGCACAGTTGGGGCGTTTTGAGAAAATTGTGAAGGATTTTCCAAAGTGGGCAAAATTTGAAAAAAACGACAGGTCCGGTAGTGTCGAAAAAGTCAAAAATTGGGATTTTCCCAAATTTTTGCTAAAAGGGGTCAGGGGGCGGCCTGATTGAAAAACGAGCAAAATCAAGCACAGTAGGGGCGTTTTGTGAAAATTGTGAAGGATTTTCCAAAGTGGGCAAAAATTGAAAAAAAAGACAGGGCCGGTAGTGTCGAAAAAGTCAAAAATGCGGATTTTCCCAAACCTTGCTAAAAGGGGCCAGGGGGGCGGACTGAGTCAGAAATGAGCAAAATCAAGCACAGTTGGGGCGTTGTGTGAAAATTTTGAAGGATTTTCCAAACCGGGTAAAATTTGAAAAAAACGACAGGGCCGGTAGTGTCGAAAAAGTCAAAAATGGGGATTTTCACAAACCTTGCTAAAAGGTGCCAGGGGGTGGACTGAGTCAGAAAGGAGCAAAATCAAGCACAGTTGGGGCGTTTTGAGAAAATTGTGAAGGATTTTCCAAACCGGGCAAAATTTGAAAAAAACGACAGGTCCGGTAGTGTCGAAAAAGTCAAAAATGGGGATTTTCCAAAACCTTGCTAAAAGGGGCCAGGGGGGCGGACTAAGTAAGAAAGGAGCAAAATCAAGCACAGTTGGGGCGTTTTGGGAAAATTGTGAAGGATTTTCCAAACCGGGCAAAATTTGAAAAAAAAACAGGGCCGGTAGTGTCGAAAAAGTCAAAAATGGGGATTTTCCCAAACCTTGCTAAAAGGTGCCAGGGGGCGGACTGAGTCAGAAAGGAGCAAAATCAAGCACAGTTGGGGCGTTGTGTGAAAATTGTGAAGGATTTTCCAAAGTGGGCAAAAATTGAAAAAAACGACAGGGCCGGTAGTGTCGAAAAAGTCAAAAATGCGGATTTTCCCAAACCTTGCTAAAAGGGGCCAGGGGGGCGGACTGAGTCAGAAATGAGCAAATTCAAGCACAGTTGGGGCGTTTTGAGAAAATTGTGAGGATTTTCCAAACCGGGCAAAATTTGAAAAAAACGACAGGTCCGGTAGTGTCGAAAAAGTCAAAAATGGGGATTTTCCAAAACCTTGCTAAAAGGGGCCAGGGGGGCGGACTAAGTAAGAAAGGAGCAAAATCAAGCACAGTTGGGGCGTTTTGGGAAAATTGTGAAGGATTTTCCAAAGTGGGCAAAAATTGAAAAAAACGACAGGGCCGGTAGTGTCGAAAAAGTCAAAAATGGGGATTTTCACAAACCTTGCTAAAAGGTGCCAGGGGGTGGACTGAGTCAGAAAGGAGCAAAATCAAGCACAGTTGGGGCGTTTTGAGAAAATTGTGAAGGATTTTCCAAAGTGGGCAAAATTTGAAAAAAACGACAGGTCCGGTAGTGTCGAAAAAGTCAAAAATTGGGATTTTCCCAAATTTTTGCTAAAAGGGGTCAGGGGGCGGCCTGATTGAAAAACGAGCAAAATCAAGCACAGTAGGGGCGTTTTGTGAAAATTGTGAAGGATTTTCCAAAGTGGGCAAAAATTGAAAAAAAAGACAGGGCCGGTAGTGTCGAAAAAGTCAAAAATGCGGATTTTCCCAAACCTTGCTAAAAGGGGCCAGGGGGGCGGACTGAGTCAGAAATGAGCAAAATCAAGCACAGTTGGGGCGTTTTGTGAAAATTTTGAAGGATTTTCCAAACCGGGTAAAATTTGAAAAAAACGACAGGGCCGGTAGTGTCGAAAAAGTCAAAAATGGGGATTTTCACAAACCTTGCTAAAAGGTGCCAGGGGGTGGACTGAGTCAGAAAGGAGCAAAATCAAGCACAGTTGGGGCGTTTTGAGAAAATTGTGAAGGATTTTCCAAAATGGGCAAAATTTGAAAAAAACGACAGGTCCGGTAGTGTCGAAAAAGTCAAAAATGGGGATTTTCCCAAACCTTGCCAAAACGGGCCAGGGGGCGGACTGAGTCAGAAAGGAGCAAAATCAAGCATAGTTGGGGCGTTTTGGGAAAATTGTGAAGGATTTTCCAAACCGGGCAAAATTTGAAAAAAACGACAGTGCCGGTAGTGTCGAAAAAGTCAAAAATGGGGATTTTCCCAAATTTTTGCTAAAAGGGGCAAGGGGGCGGGCTGATTGAAAAACGAGCAAAATCAAGCACAGTTGGGGCGTTTTGGGAAAATTGTGAAGGATTTTCCAAACCGGGCAAAATTTGAAAAAAAGACAGGGCCGGTAGTGTCGAAAAAGTCAAAAATGGGGATTTTCCCAAACCTTGCTAAAAGGTGCCAGGGGGCGGACTGAGTCAGAAAGGAGCAAAATCAAGCACAGTTGGGGCGTTGTGTGAAAATTGTGAAGGATTTTCCAAAGCGGGCAAAAATTGAAAAAAACGACAGGGCCGGTAGTGTCGAAAAAGTCAAAAATGCGGATTTTCCCAAACCTTGCTAAAAGGGGCCAGGGGGGCGGACTGAGTCAGAAATGAGCAAATTCAAGCACAGTTGGGGCGTTTTGAGAAAATTGTGAAGGATTTTCCAAACCGGGCAAAATTTGAAAAAAACGACAGGTCCGGTAGTGTCGAAAAAGTCAAAAATGGGGATTTTCCAAAACCTTGCTAAAAGGGGCCAGGGGGGCGGACTAAGTAAGAAAGGAGCAAAATCAAGCACAGTTGGGGCGTTTTGGGAAAATTGTGAAGGATTTTCCAAACCGGGCAAAATTTGAAAAAACGACAGGGCCGGTAGTGTCGAAAAAGTCAAAAATGCGGATTTTCCCAAACCTTGCTAAAAGGGGCCAGGGGGGCGGACTGAGTCAGAAATGAGCAAATTCAAGCACAGTTGGGGCGTTTTGAGAAAATTGTGAGGATTTTCCAAACCGGGCAAAATTTGAAAAAAACGACAGGTCCGGTAGTGTCGAAAAAGTCAAAAATGGGGATTTTCCAAAACCTTGCTAAAAGGGGCCAGGGGGGCGGACTAAGTAAGAAAGGAGCAAAATCAAGCACAGTTGGGGCGTTTTGGGAAAATTGTGAAGGATTTTCCAAACCGGGCAAAATTTGAAAAAAACGACAGGGCCGGTAGTGTCGAAAAAGTCAAAAATGTGGATTTTCCCAAATCTTTGCTAAAAGGGGCCAGGGGGCGGGCTTATTGAAAAACGAGCAAAATCAAGCACAGTTGGGGCGTTTTGTGAAAATTGTGAAGGATTTTCCAAACCGGGTAAAATTTGAAAAAAAAGACAGGGCCGGTAGTGTCGAAAAAGTCAAATATGGGGATTTTCCCAAACTTTGCTTAAAGAGGCCAGAGGGGGAGGCTGGGTGAAAAAGGGGCAAAATCAAGCACAGTTGGGGCGTTTTGTGAAATTGTGAAGGATTTTCCAAAGTGGGCAAAAATTGAAAAAAACGACAGGGCCGGTAGTGTCGAAAAAGTCAAAAATGGGGATTTTCACAAACCTTGCTAAAAGGTGCCAGGGGGTGGACTGAGTCAGAAAGGAGCAAAATCAAGCACAGTTGGGGCGTTTTGAGAAAATTGTGAAGGATTTTCCAAAGTGGGCAAAATTTGAAAAAAACGACAGGTCCGGTAGTGTCGAAAAAGTCAAAAATTGGGATTTTCCCAAATTTTTGCTAAAAGGGGTCAGGGGGCGGCCTGATTGAAAAACGAGCAAAATCAAGCACAGTAGGGGCGTTTTGTGAAAATTGTGAAGGATTTTCCAAAGTGGGCAAAAATTGAAAAAAAAGACAGGGCCGGTAGTGTCGAAAAAGTCAAAAATGCGGATTTTCCCAAACCTTGCTAAAAGGGGCCAGGGGGGCGGACTGAGTCAGAAAGGAGCAAAATCAAGCACAGTTGGGGCGTTTTGAGAAAATTGTGAAGGATTTTCCAAAATGGGCAAAATTTGAAAAAAACGACAGGTCCGGTAGTGTCGAAAAAGTCAAAAATGGGGATTTTCCCAAACCTTGCCAAAACGGGCCAGGGGGCGGACTGAGTCAGAAAGGAGCAAAATCAAGCATAGTTGGGGCGTTTTGGGAAAATTGTGAAGGATTTTCCAAACCGGGCAAAATTTGAAAAAAACGACAGTGCCGGTAGTGTCGAAAAAGTCAAAAATGGGGATTTTCCCAAATTTTTGCTAAAAGGGGCAAGGGGGCGGGCTGATTGAAAAACGAGCAAAATCAAGCACAGTTGGGGCGTTTTGGGAAAATTGTGAAGGATTTTCCAAACCGGGCAAAATTTGAAAAAAAGACAGGGCCGGTAGTGTCGAAAAAGTCAAAAATGGGGATTTTCCCAAACCTTGCTAAAAGGTGCCAGGGGGCGGACTGAGTCAGAAAGGAGCAAAATCAAGCACAGTTGGGGCGTTGTGTGAAAATTGTGAAGGATTTTCCAAAGCGGGCAAAAATTGAAAAAAACGACAGGGCCGGTAGTGTCGAAAAAGTCAAAAATGCGGATTTTCCCAAACCTTGCTAAAAGGGGCCAGGGGGGCGGACTGAGTCAGAAAAGAGCAAATTCAAGCACAGTTGGGGCGTTTTGAGAAAATTGTGAGGATTTTCCAAACCGGGCAAAATTTGAAAAAAACGACAGGTCCGGTAGTGTCGAAAAAGTCAAAAATGGGGATTTTCCAAAACCTTGCTAAAAGGGGCCAGGGGGGCGGACTAAGTAAGAAAGGAGCAAAATCAAGCACAGTTGGGGCGTTTTGGGAAAATTGTGAAGGATTTTCCAAACCGGGCAAAATTTGAAAAAAACGACAGGGCCGGTAGTGTCGAAAAAGTCAAAAATGGGGATTTTCCCAAACCTTGCTAAAAGGTGCCAGGGGGCGGACTGAGTCAGAAAGGAGCAAAATCAAGCACAGTTGGGGCGTTGTGTGAAAATTGTGAAGGATTTTCCAAAGTGGGCAAAAATTGAAAAAAACGACAGGGCCGGTAGTGTCGAAAAAGTCAAAAATGCGGATTTTCCCAAACCTTGCTAAAAGGGGCCAGGGGGGCGGACTGAGTCAGAAAAGAGCAAATTCAAGCACAGTTGGGGCGTTTTGAGAAAATTGTGAGGATTTTCCAAACCGGGCAAAATTTGAAAAAAACGACAGGTCCGGTAGTGTCGAAAAAGTCAAAAATGGGGATTTTCCAAAACCTTGCTAAAAGGGGCCAGGGGGGCGGACTAAGTAAGAAAGGAGCAAAATCAAGCACAGTTGGGGCGTTTTGGGAAAATTGTGAAGGATTTTCCAAACCGGGCAAAATTTGAAAAAAACGACAGGGCCGGTAGTGTCGAAAAAGTCAAAAATGTGGATTTTCCCAAATCTTTGCTAAAAGGGGCCAGGGGGCGGGCTTATTGAAAAACGAGCAAAATCAAGCACAGTTGGGGCGTTTTGTGAAAATTGTGAAGGATTTTCCAAACCGGGTAAAATTTGAAAAAAAAGACAGGGCCGGTAGTGTCGAAAAAGTCAAATATGGGGATTTTCCCAAACTTTGCTTAAAGAGGCCAGAGGGGGAGGCTGGGTGAAAAAGGGGCAAAATCAAGCACAGTTGGGGCGTTTTGTGAAATTGTGAAGGATTTTCCAAAGTGGGCAAAAATTGAAAAAAACGACAGGGCCGGTAGTGTCGAAAAAGTCAAAAATGGGGATTTTCACAAACCTTGCTAAAAGGTGCCAGGGGGTGGACTGAGTCAGAAAGGAGCAAAATCAAGCACAGTTGGGGCGTTTTGAGAAAATTGTGAAGGATTTTCCAAAGTGGGCAAAATTTGAAAAAAACGACAGGTCCGGTAGTGTCGAAAAAGTCAAAAATTGGGATTTTCCCAAATTTTTGCTAAAAGGGGTCAGGGGGCGGCCTGATTGAAAAACGAGCAAAATCAAGCACAGTAGGGGCGTTTTGTGAAAATTGTGAAGGATTTTCCAAAGTGGGCAAAAATTGAAAAAAAAGACAGGGCCGGTAGTGTCGAAAAAGTCAAAAATGCGGATTTTCCCAAACCTTGCTAAAAGGGGCCAGGGGGGCGGACTGAGTCAGAAATGAGCAAAATCAAGCACAGTTGGGGCGTTTTGTGAAAATTTTGAAGGATTTTCCAAACCGGGTAAAATTTGAAAAAAACGACAGGGCCGGTAGTGTCGAAAAAGTCAAAAATGGGGATTTTCACAAACCTTGCTAAAAGGTGCCAGGGGGTGGACTGAGTCAGAAAGGAGCAAAATCAAGCACAGTTGGGGCGTTTTGAGAAAATTGTGAAGGATTTTCCAAAATGGGCAAAATTTGAAAAAAACGACAGGTCCGGTAGTGTCGAAAAAGTCAAAAATGGGGATTTTCCCAAACCTTGCCAAAACGGGCCAGGGGGCGGACTGAGTCAGAAAGGAGCAAAATCAAGCATAGTTGGGGCGTTTTGGGAAAATTGTGAAGGATTTTCCAAACCGGGCAAAATTTGAAAAAAACGACAGTGCCGGTAGTGTCGAAAAAGTCAAAAATGGGGATTTTCCCAAATTTTTGCTAAAAGGGGCAAGGGGGCGGGCTGATTGAAAAACGAGCAAAATCAAGCACAGTTGGGGCGTTTTGGGAAAATTGTGAAGGATTTTCCAAACCGGGCAAAATTTGAAAAAAAGACAGGGCCGGTAGTGTCGAAAAAGTCAAAAATGGGGATTTTCCCAAACCTTGCTAAAAGGTGCCAGGGGGCGGACTGAGTCAGAAAGGAGCAAAATCAAGCACAGTTGGGGCGTTGTGTGAAAATTGTGAAGGATTTTCCAAAGCGGGCAAAAATTGAAAAAAACGACAGGGCCGGTAGTGTCGAAAAAGTCAAAAATGCGGATTTTCCCAAACCTTGCTAAAAGGGGCCAGGGGGGCGGACTGAGTCAGAAATGAGCAAATTCAAGCACAGTTGGGGCGTTTTGAGAAAATTGTGAAGGATTTTCCAAACCGGGCAAAATTTGAAAAAAACGACAGGTCCGGTAGTGTCGAAAAAGTCAAAAATGGGGATTTTCCAAAACCTTGCTAAAAGGGGCCAGGGGGGCGGACTAAGTAAGAAAGGAGCAAAATCAAGCACAGTTGGGGCGTTTTGGGAAAATTGTGAAGGATTTTCCAAACCGGGCAAAATTTGAAAAAACGACAGGGCCGGTAGTGTCGAAAAAGTCAAAAATGCGGATTTTCCCAAACCTTGCTAAAAGGGGCCAGGGGGGCGGACTGAGTCAGAAATGAGCAAATTCAAGCACAGTTGGGGCGTTTTGAGAAAATTGTGAGGATTTTCCAAACCGGGCAAAATTTGAAAAAAACGACAGGTCCGGTAGTGTCGAAAAAGTCAAAAATGGGGATTTTCCAAAACCTTGCTAAAAGGGGCCAGGGGGGCGGACTAAGTAAGAAAGGAGCAAAATCAAGCACAGTTGGGGCGTTTTGGGAAAATTGTGAAGGATTTTCCAAACCGGGCAAAATTTGAAAAAAACGACAGGGCCGGTAGTGTCGAAAAAGTCAAAAATGTGGATTTTCCCAAATCTTTGCTAAAAGGGGCCAGGGGGCGGGCTTATTGAAAAACGAGCAAAATCAAGCACAGTTGGGGCGTTTTGTGAAAATTGTGAAGGATTTTCCAAACCGGGTAAAATTTGAAAAAAAAGACAGGGCCGGTAGTGTCGAAAAAGTCAAAAATGGGGATTTTCCCAAACCTTGCTAAAAGGGGCCAGGGGGGCGGACTGAGTCAGAAAGGAGCAAAATCAAGCACAGTTGGGGCGTTGTGTGAAAATTGTGAAGGATTTTCCAAAGCGGGCAAAAATTGAAAAAAACGACAGGGCCGGTAGTGTCGAAAAAGTCAAAAATGCGGATTTTCCCAAACCTTGCTAAAAGGGGCCAGGGGGGCGGACTGAGTCAGAAATGAGCAAATTCAAGCACAGTTGGGGCGTTTTGAGAAAATTGTGAAGGATTTTCCAAACCGGGCAAAATTTGAAAAAAACGACAGGTCCGGTAGTGTCGAAAAAGTCAAAAATGGGGATTTTCCAAAACCTTGCTAAAAGGGGCCAGGGGGGCGGACTAAGTAAGAAAGGAGCAAAATCAAGCACAGTTGGGGCGTTTTGGGAAAATTGTGAAGGATTTTCCAAACCGGGCAAAATTTGAAAAAAACGACAGGGCCGGTAGTGTCGAAAAAGTCAAAAATGGGGATTTTCCCAAATTTTTGCTAAAAGGGGCCAGGGGGCGGGCTGATTGAAAAACGAGCAAAATCAAGCACAGTTGGGGCGTTTTGGGAAAATTGTGAAGGATTTTCCAAACCGGGCAAAATTTGAAAAAAAGACAGGGCCGGTAGTGTCGAAAAAGTCAAAAATGGGGATTTTCCCAAACCTTGCTAAAAGGTGCCAGGGGGCGGACTGAGTCAGAAAGGAGCAAAATCAAGCACAGTTGGGGCGTTTTGGGAAAATTGTGAAGGATTTTCCAAACCGGGTAAAATTTGAAAAAAAAGACAGGGCCGGTAGTGTCGAAAAAGTCAAAAATGGGGATTTTCCCAAACCTTGCTAAAAGGGGCCAGGGGGGCGGTCTGAGTCAGAAAGGAGCAAAATCAAGCACAGTTGGGGCGTTTTGGGAAAATTGTGAAGGATTTTCCAAACCGGGCAAAATTTGAAAAAAACGACAGTGCCGGCAGTGTCGAAAAAGTCAAAAATGGGGATTTTCCCAAACTTTGCTTAAAGAGGCCAGAGGGGGGGGCTGGGTGAAAAAGGAGCAAAATCAAGCACAGTTGGGGCGTTTTGTGAAAATTGTGAAGGATTTTCCAAAGAGGGCAAAAATTGAAAAAAACGACAGGGGCGGTAGTGTCGAAAAAGTCAAAAATGGGGATTTTCACAAACCTTGCTAAAAGGTGCCAGGGGGTGGACTGAGTCAGAAAGGAGCAAAATCAAGCACAGTTGGGGCGTTGTGTGAAAATTGTGAAGGATTTTCCAAAGTGGGCAAAAATTGAAAAAAACGACAGGGCCGGTAGTGTCGAAAAAGTCAAAAATGCGGATTTTCCCAAACCTTGCTAAAAGGGGCCAGGGGGGCGGACTGAGTCAGAAATGAGCAAATTCAAGCACAGTTGGGGCGTTTTGAGAAAATTGTGAAGGATTTTCCAAACCGGGCAAAATTTGAAAAAAACGACAGGTCCGGTAGTGTCGAAAAAGTCAAAAATGGGGATTTTCCAAAACCTTGCTAAAAGGGGCCAGGGGGGCGGACTAAGTAAGAAAGGAGCAAAATCAAGCACAGTTGGGGCGTTTTGGGAAAATTGTGAAGGATTTTCCAAACCGGGCAAAATTTGAAAAAAACGACAGGGCCGGTAGTGTCGAAAAAGTCAAAAATGCGGATTTTCCCAAATCTTTGCTAAAAGGGGCCAGGGGGCGGGCTTATTGAAAAACGAGCAAAATCAAGCACAGTTGGGGCGTTTTGTGAAAATTGTGAAGGATTTTCCAAACCGGGTAAAATTTGAAAAAAAAGACAGGTCCGGTAGTGTCGAAAAAGTCAAAAATTGGGATTTTCCCAAATTTTTGCTAAAAGGGGTCAGGGGGCGGGCTGATTGAAAAACGAGCAAAATCAAGCACAGTAGGGGCGTTTTGTGAAAATTGTGAAGGATTTTCCAAAGTGGGCAAAAATTGAAAAAAAAGACAGGGCCGGTAGTGTCGAAAAAGTCAAAAATGCGGATTTTCCCAAACCTTGCTAAAAGGGGCCAGGGGGGCGGACTGAGTCAGAAATGAGCAAAATCAAGCACAGTTGGGGCGTTTTGGGAAAATTGTGAAGGATTTTCCAAACCGGGCAAAATTTGAAAAAAACGATAGTGCCGGTAGTGTCGAAAAAGTCAAAAATGGGGATTTTCCCAAATCTTTGCTAAAAGGGGCCAGGGGGCGGGCTTATTGAAAAACGAGCAAAATGAAGCACAGTTGGGGCGTTTTGTGAAAATTGTGAAGGATTTTCCAAAATGGGCAAAATTTGAAAAAAACGACAGGGCCGGTAGTGTCGAAAAAGTCAAAAATGCGGATTTTCCCAAATCTTTGCTAAAAGGGGCCAGGGGGCGGGCTTATTTGAAAAACGAGCAAAATCAAGCACAGTTGGGGCGTTTTGTGAAAATTGTGAAGGATTTTCCAAACCGGATAAAATTTGAAAAAAAAGACAGGGCCGGTAGTGTCGAAAAAGTCAAAAATGGGGATTTTCCCAAACCTTGCTAAAAGGGGCCAGGGGGGCGGACTGAGTCAGAACGAGGCAAAATCAAGCACAGTTGGGGCGTTTTGGGAAAATTGTGAAGGATTTTCCAAACCGGGCAAAATTTGAAAAAAACGACAGTGCCGGTAGTGTCGAAAATGTCAAAAATGGAGATTTTCCCAAACTTTGCTTAAAGAGGCCAGAGGGGGGGGCTGGGTGAAAAAGGAGCAAAATCAAGCACAGTTGGGGCGTTTTGGGAAAATTGTGAAGGATTTTCCAAAGTGGGCAAAAATTGAAAAAAACGACAGGGCCGGTAGTGTCGAAAAAGTCAAAAATGGGGATTTTCACAAACCTTGCTAAAAGGGGCCAGGGGGTGGACTGAGTCAGAAAGGAGCAAAATCAAGCACAGTTGGGGCGTTTTGAGAAAATTGTGAAGGATTTTCCAAAGTGGGCAAAATTTGAAAAAAACGACAGGGCCGGTAGTGTCGAAAAATTCAAATATGGGGATTTTCACAAACCTTGCTAAAAGGTGCCAGGGGGTGGACTGAGTCAGAAAGGAGCAAAATCAAGCACAGTTGGGGCGTTTTGAGAAAATTGTGAAGGATTTTCCAAAGTGGGCAAAATTTGAAAAAAACGACAGGTCCGGTAGTGTCGAAAAAGTCAAAAATTGGGATTTTCCCAAATTTTTGCTAAAAGGGGTCAGGGGGCGGCCTGATTGAAAAACGAGCAAAATCAAGCACAGTAGGGGCGTTTTGTGAAAATTGTAAAGGATTTTCCAAAGTGGGCAAAAATTGAAAAAAACGACAGGGCCGGTAGTGTCGAAAAAGTCAAAAATGCGGATTTTCCCAAACCTTGCTAAAAGGGGCCAGGGGGGCGGACTGAGTCAGAAATGAGCAAAATCAAGCACAGTTGGGGCGTTTTGTGAAAATTTTGAAGGATTTTCCAAACCGGGTAAAATTTGAAAAAAACGACAGGGCCGGTAGTGTCGAAAAAGTCAAAAATTGGGATTTTCCCAAACCTTGCCAAAACGGGCCAGGGGGGCGGACTGAGTCAGAAAGGAGCAAAATCAAGCATAGTTGGGGCGTTTTGGGAAAATTGTGAAGGATTTTCCAAACCGGGCAAAATTTGAAAAAAACGACAGTGCCGGTAGTGTCGAAAAAGTCAAAAATGGGGATTTTCCCAAATTTTTGCTAAAAGGGGCCAGGGGGCGGGCTGATTGAAAAACGAGCAAAATCAAGCACAGTTGGGGCGTTTTGGGAAAATTGTGAAGGATTTTCCAAACCGGGCAAAATTTGAAAAAAAGACAGGGCCGGTAGTGTCGAAAAAGTCAAAAATGGGGATTTTCCCAAACCTTGCTAAAAGGTGCCAGGGGGCGGACTGAGTCAGAAAGGAGCAAAATCAAGCACAGTTGGGGCGTTTTGGGAAAATTGTGAAGGATTTTCCAAACCGGGTAAAATTTGAAAAAAAAGACAGGGCCGGCAGTGTCGAAAAAGTCAAAAATGGGGATTTTCCCAAACTTTGCTTAAAGAGGCCAGAGGGGGGGGCTGGGTGAAAAAGGAGCAAAATCAAGCACAGTTGGGGCGTTTTGTGAAAATTGTGAAGGATTTTCCAAAGAGGGCAAAAATTGAAAAAAACGACAGGGGCGGGTAGTGTCGAAAAAGTAAAAAATGGGGATTTTCACAAACCTTGCTAAAAGGTGCCAGGGGGTGGACTGAGTCAGAAAGGAGCAAAATCAAGCACAGTTGGGGCGTTTTGAGAAAATTGTGAAGGATTTTCCAAAATGGGCAAAATTTGAAAAAAACGACAGGTCCGGTAGTGTCGAAAAAGTCAAAAATTGGGATTTTCCCAAACCTTGCCAAAACGGGCCAGGGGGGCGGACTGAGTCAGAAAGGAGCAAAATCAAGCATAGTTGGGGCGTTTTGGGAAAATTGTGAAGGATTTTCCAAACCGGGCAAAATTTGAAAAAAACGACAGTGCCGGTAGTGTCGAAAAAGTCAAAAATGGGGCTTTTCCCAAATTTTTGCTAAAAGGGGCCAGGGGGCGGGCTGATTGAAAAACGAGCAAAATCAAGCACAGTTGGGGCGTTTTGGGAAAATTGTGAAGGATTTTCCAAACCGGGTAAAATTTGAAAAAAAAGACAGGGCCGGTAGTGTCGAAAAAGTCAAAAATGGGGATTTTCCCAAACCTTGCTAAAAGGGGCCAGGGGGGCGGACTGAGTCAGAAAGGAGCAAAATCAAGCACAGTTGGGGCGTTTTGGGAAAATTGTGAAGGATTTTCCAAACCGGGCAAAATTTGAAAAAAACGACAGTGCCGGTAGTGTCGAAAAAGTCAAAAATGGGGATTTTCCCAAACCTTGCTAAAAGGTGCAAGGGGGCGGACTGAGTCAGAAAGGAGCAAAATCAAGCACAGTTGGGGCGTTGTGTGAAAATTGTGAAGGATTTTCCAAAGTGGGCAAAAATTGAAAAAAACGACAGGGCCGGTAGTGTCGAAAAAGTCAAAAATGCGGATTTTCCCAAACCTTGCTAAAAGGGGCCAGGGGGGCGGACTGAGTCAGAAATGAGCAAATTAAAGCACAGTTGGGGCGTTTTGAGAAAATTGTGAGGATTTTCCAAACCGGGCAAAATTTGAAAAAAACGACAGGTCCGGTAGTGTCGAAAAAGTCAAAAATGGGGATTTTCCAAAACCTTGCTAAAAGGGGCCAGGGGGGCGGACTAAGTAAGAAAGGAGCAAAATCAAGCACAGTTGGGGCGTTTTGGGAAAATTGTGAAGGATTTTCCAAACCGGGCAAAATTTGAAAAAAACGACAGGGCCGGTAGTGTCGAAAAAGTCAAAAATGTGGATTTTCCCAAATCTTTGCTAAAAGGGGCCAGGGGGCGGGCTTATTGAAAAACGAGCAAAATCAAGCACAGTTGGGGCGTTTTGTGAAAATTGTGAAGGATTTTCCAAACCGGGTAAAATTTGAAAAAAAAGACAGGGCCGGTAGTGTCGAAAAAGTCAAAAATGGGGATTTTCCCAAACCTTGCTAAAAGGGGCCAGGGGGGCGGACTGAGTCAGAAAGAGGCAAAATCAAGCATAGTTGGGGCGTTTTGGGAAAATTGTGAAGGATTTTCCAAACCGGGCAAAATTTGAAAAAAACGACAGTGCCGGTAGTGTCGAAAAAGTCAAATATGGGGATTTTCCCAAACTTTGCTTAAAGAGGCCAGAGGGGGAGGCTGGGTGAAAAAGGAGCAAAATCAAGCACAGTTGGGGCGTTTTGTGAAATTGTGAAGGATTTTCCAAAGTGGGCAAAAATTGAAAAAAACGACAGGGCCGGTAGTGTCGAAAAATTCAAATATGGGGATTTTCACAAACCTTGCTAAAAGGTGCCAGGGGGTGGACTGAGTCAGAAAGGAGCAAAATCAAGCACAGTTGGGGCGTTTTGAGAAAATTGTGAAGGATTTTCCAAAGTGGGCAAAATTTGAAAAAAACGACAGGTCCGGTAGTGTCGAAAAAGTCAAAAATTGGGATTTTCCCAAATTTTTGCTAAAAGGGGTCAGGGGGCGGCCTGATTGAAAAACGAGCAAAATCAAGCACAGTAGGGGCGTTTTGTGAAAATTGTGAAGGATTTTCCAAAGTGGGCAAAAATTGAAAAAAACGACAGGGCCGGTAGTGTCGAAAAAGTCAAAAATGCGGATTTTCCCAAACCTTGCTAAAAGGGGCCAGGGGGGCGGACTGAGTCAGAAATGAGCAAAATCAAGCACAGTTGGGGCGTTTTGGGAAAATTGTGAAGGATTTTCCAAACCGGGTAAAATTTGAAAAAAAAGACAGGGCCGGTAGTGTCGAAAAAGTCAAAAATGGGGATTTTCCCAAACCTTGCTAAAAGGGGCCAGGGGGGCGGACTGAGTCAGAAAGGAGCAAAATCAAGCACAGTTGGGGCGTTTTGGGAAAATTGTGAAGGATTTTCCAAACCGGGCAAAATTTGAAAAAAACGACAGTGCCGGCAGTGTCGAAAAAGTCAAAAATGGGGATTTTCCCAAACTTTGCTTAAAGAGGCCAGAGGGGGGGGCTGGGTGAAAAAGGAGCAAAATCAAGCACAGTTGGGGCGTTTTGTGAAAATTGTGAAGGATTTTCCAAAGAGGGCAAAAATTGAAAAAAACGACAGGGGCGGTAGTGTCGAAAAAGTCAAAAATGGGGATTTTCACAAACCTTGCTAAAAGGTGCCAGGGGGTGGACTGAGTCAGAAAGGAGCAAAATCAAGCACAGTTGGGGTGTTTTGAGAAAATTGTGAAGGATTTTCCAAAATGGGCAAAATTTGAAAAAAACGACAGGTCCGGTAGTGTCGAAAAAGTCAAAAATTGGGATTTTCCCAAACCTTGCCAAAACGGGCCAGGGGGGCGGACTGAGTCAGAAAGGAGCAAAATCAAGCATAGTTGTGGCGTTTTGGGAAAATTGTGAAGGATTTTCCAAACCGGGCAAAATTTGAAAAAAACGACAGTGCCGGTAGTGTCGAAAAAGTCAAAAATGGGGATTTTCCCAAATTTTTGCTAAAAGGGGCCAGGGGGCGGGCTGATTGAAAAACGAGCAAAATCAAGCACAGTTGGGGCGTTTTGGGAAAATTGTGAAGGATTTTCCAAACCGGGTAAAATTTGAAAAAAAAGACAGGGCCGGTAGTGTCGAAAAAGTCAAAAATGGGGATTTTCCCAAACCTTGCTAAAAGGGGCCAGGGGGGCGGACTGAGTCAGAAAGAGGCAAAATCAAGCACAGTTGGGGCGTTTTGGGAAAATTGTGAAGGATTTTCCAAACCGGGCAAAATTTGAAAAAAACGACAGTGCCGGTAGTGTCGAAAATGTCAAAAATGGGGATTTTCACAAAATTTGCTTAAAGAGGCCAGAGGGGGGGGCTGAGTGAAAAACGAGCAAAATCAAGCAAAGTTGGGGCGTTTTGTGAAAATTGTGAAGGATTTTCCATAGTGGGCAAAAATTGAAAAAAACGACAGGGCCGGTAGTGTCGAAAAAGTCAAAAATGGGGATTTTCCCAAACCTTGCTAAAAGGGGCCAGGGGGGCGGGCTGAGTCAGAAAGGAGCAAAATCAAGCACAGTTGGGGCGTTTTGAGAAAATTGTGAGGATTTTCCAAACCGGGCAAAATTTGAAAAAAACGACAGGTCCGGTAGTGTCGAAAAAGTCAAAAATGGGGATTTTCCAAAACCTTGCTAAAAGGGGCCAGGGGGGCGGACTAAGTAAGAAAGGAGCAAAATCAAGCACAGTTGGGGCGTTTTGGGAAAATTGTGAAGGATTTTCCAAACCGGGCAAAATTTGAAAAAAAGACAGGGCCAGTAGTGTCGAAAAAGTCAAAAATGGGGATTTTCCCAAACCTTGCTAAAAGGTGCCAGGGGGCGGACTGAGTCAGAAAGGAGCAAAATCAAGCACAGTTGGGGCGTTGTGTGAAAATTGTGAAGGATTTTCCAAAGTGGGCAAAAATTGAAAAAAACGACAGGGCCGGTAGTGTCGAAAAAGTCAAAAATGCGGATTTTCCCAAACCTTGCTAAAAGGGGCCAGGGGGGCGGACTGAGTCAGAAATGAGCAAATTCAAGCACAGTTGGGGCGTTTTGAGAAAATTGTGAGGATTTTCCAAACCGGGCAAAATTTGAAAAAAACGACAGGTCCGGTAGTGTCGAAAAAGTCAAAAATGGGGATTTTCCAAAACCTTGCTAAAAGGGGCCAGGGGGGCGGACTAAGTAAGAAAGGAGCAAAATCAAGCACAGTTGGGGCGTTTTGGGAAAATTGTGAAGGATTTTCCAAACCGGGCAAAATTTGAAAAAAACGACAGGGCCGGTAGTGTCGAAAAAGTCAAAAATGTGGATTTTCCCAAATCTTTGCTAAAAGGGGCCAGGGGGCGGGCTTATTGAAAAACGAGCAAAATCAAGCACAGTTGGGGCGTTTTGTGAAAATTGTGAAGGATTTTCCAAAGTGGGTAAAATTTGAAAAAAAAGACAGGGCCGGTAGTGTCGAAAAAGTCAAATATGGGGATTTTCCCAAACTTTGCTTAAAGAGGCCAGAGGGGGAGGCTGGGTGAAAAAGGAGCAAAATCAAGCACAGTTGGGGCGTTTTGTGAAATTGTGAAGGATTTTCCAAAGTGGGCAAAAATTGAAAAAAACGACAGGGCCGGTAGTGTCGAAAAAGTCAAAAATGGGGATTTTCACAAACCTTGCTAAAAGGTGCCAGGGGGTGGACTGAGTCAGAAAGGAGCAAAATCAAGCACAGTTGGGGCGTTTTGAGAAAATTGTGAAGGATTTTCCAAAGTGGGCAAAATTTGAAAAAAACGACAGGTCCGGTAGTGTCGAAAAAGTCAAAAATTGGGATTTTCCCAAATTTTTGCTAAAAGGGGTCAGGGGGCGGCCTGATTGAAAAACGAGCAAAATCAAGCACAGTAGGGGCGTTTTGTGAAAATTGTGAAGGATTTTCCAAAGTGGGCAAAAATTGAAAAAAAAGACAGGGCCGGTAGTGTCGAAAAAGTCAAAAATGCGGATTTTCCCAAACCTTGCTAAAAGGGGCCAGGGGGGCGGACTGAGTCAGAAATGAGCAAAATCAAGCACAGTTGGGGCGTTTTGTGAAAATTTTGAAGGATTTTCCAAACCGGGTAAAATTTGAAAAAAACGACAGGGCCGGTAGTGTCGAAAAAGTCAAAAATGGGGATTTTCACAAACCTTGCTAAAAGGTGCCAGGGGGTGGACTGAGTCAGAAAGGAGCAAAATCAAGCACAGTTGGGGCGTTTTGAGAAAATTGTGAAGGATTTTCCAAAATGGGCAAAATTTGAAAAAAAACGACAGGTCCGGTAGTGTCGAAAAAGTCAAAAATTGGGATTTTCCCAAACCTTGCCAAAACGGGCCAGGGGGCGGACTGAGTCAGAAAGGAGCAAAATCAAGCATAGTTGGGGCGTTTTGGGAAAATTGTGAAGGATTTTCCAAACCGGGCAAAATTTGAAAAAAACGACAGTGCCGGTAGTGTCGAAAAAGTCAAAAATGGGGATTTTCCCAAATTTTTGCTAAAAGGGGCAAGGGGGCGGGCTGATTGAAAAACGAGCAAAATCAAGCACAGTTGGGGCGTTTTGGGAAAATTGTGAAGGATTTTCCAAACCGGGCAAAATTTGAAAAAAAGACAGGGCCGGTAGTGTCGAAAAAGTCAAAAATGGGGATTTTCCCAAACCTTGCTAAAAGGTGCCAGGGGGCGGACTGAGTCAGAAAGGAGCAAAATCAAGCACAGTTGGGGCGTTGTGTGAAAATTGTGAAGGATTTTCCAAAGCGGGCAAAAATTGAAAAAAACGACAGGGCCGGTAGTGTCGAAAAAGTCAAAAATGCGGATTTTCCCAAACCTTGCTAAAAGGGGCCAGGGGGGCGGACTGAGTCAGAAATGAGCAAATTCAAGCACAGTTGGGGCGTTTTGAGAAAATTGTGAAGGATTTTCCAAACCGGGCAAAATTTGAAAAAAACGACAGGTCCGGTAGTGTCGAAAAAGTCAAAAATGGGGATTTTCCAAAACCTTGCTAAAAGGGGCCAGGGGGGCGGACTAAGTAAGAAAGGAGCAAAATCAAGCACAGTTGGGGCGTTTTGGGAAAATTGTGAAGGATTTTCCAAACCGGGCAAAATTTGAAAAAAAAACAGGGCCGGTAGTGTCGAAAAAGTCAAAAATGGGGATTTTCCCAAACCTTGCTAAAAGGTGCCAGGGGGCGGACTGAGTCAGAAAGGAGCAAAATCAAGCACAGTTGGGGCGTTGTGTGAAAATTGTGAAGGATTTTCCAAAGTGGGCAAAAATTGAAAAAAACGACAGGGCCGGTAGTGTCGAAAAAGTCAAAAATGCGGATTTTCCCAAACCTTGCTAAAAGGGGCCAGGGGGGCGGACTGAGTCAGAAATGAGCAAATTCAAGCACAGTTGGGGCGTTTTGAGAAAATTGTGAGGATTTTCCAAACCGGGCAAAATTTGAAAAAAACGACAGGTCCGGTAGTGTCGAAAAAGTCAAAAATGGGGATTTTCCAAAACCTTGCTAAAAGGGGCCAGGGGGGCGGACTAAGTAAGAAAGGAGCAAAATCAAGCACAGTTGGGGCGTTTTGGGAAAATTGTGAAGGATTTTCCAAAGTGGGCAAAAATTGAAAAAAACGACAGGGCCGGTAGTGTCGAAAAAGTCAAAAATGGGGATTTTCACAAACCTTGCTAAAAGGTGCCAGGGGGTGGACTGAGTCAGAAAGGAGCAAAATCAAGCACAGTTGGGGCGTTTTGAGAAAATTGTGAAGGATTTTCCAAAGTGGGCAAAATTTGAAAAAAACGACAGGTCCGGTAGTGTCGAAAAAGTCAAAAATTGGGATTTTCCCAAATTTTTGCTAAAAGGGGTCAGGGGGCGGCCTGATTGAAAAACGAGCAAAATCAAGCACAGTAGGGGCGTTTTGTGAAAATTGTGAAGGATTTTCCAAAGTGGGCAAAAATTGAAAAAAAAGACAGGGCCGGTAGTGTCGAAAAAGTCAAAAATGCGGATTTTCCCAAACCTTGCTAAAAGGGGCCAGGGGGGCGGACTGAGTCAGAAATGAGCAAAATCAAGCACAGTTGGGGCGTTGTGTGAAAATTTTGAAGGATTTTCCAAACCGGGTAAAATTTGAAAAAAACGACAGGGCCGGTAGTGTCGAAAAAGTCAAAAATGGGGATTTTCACAAACCTTGCTAAAAGGTGCCAGGGGGTGGACTGAGTCAGAAAGGAGCAAAATCAAGCACAGTTGGGGCGTTTTGAGAAAATTGTGAAGGATTTTCCAAACCGGGCAAAATTTGAAAAAAACGACAGGTCCGGTAGTGTCGAAAAAGTCAAAAATGGGGATTTTCCAAAACCTTGCTAAAAGGGGCCAGGGGGGCGGACTAAGTAAGAAAGGAGCAAAATCAAGCACAGTTGGGGCGTTTTGGGAAAATTGTGAAGGATTTTCCAAACCGGGCAAAATTTGAAAAAAAAACAGGGCCGGTAGTGTCGAAAAAGTCAAAAATGGGGATTTTCCCAAACCTTGCTAAAAGGTGCCAGGGGGCGGACTGAGTCAGAAAGGAGCAAAATCAAGCACAGTTGGGGCGTTGTGTGAAAATTGTGAAGGATTTTCCAAAGTGGGCAAAAATTGAAAAAAACGACAGGGCCGGTAGTGTCGAAAAAGTCAAAAATGCGGATTTTCCCAAACCTTGCTAAAAGGGGCCAGGGGGGCGGACTGAGTCAGAAATGAGCAAAATCAAGCACAGTTGGGGCGTTGTGTGAAAATTTTGAAGGATTTTCCAAACCGGGTAAAATTTGAAAAAAACGACAGGGCCGGTAGTGTCGAAAAAGTCAAAAATGGGGATTTTCACAAACCTTGCTAAAAGGTGCCAGGGGGTGGACTGAGTCAGAAAGGAGCAAAATCAAGCACAGTTGGGGCGTTTTGAGAAAATTGTGAAGGATTTTCCAAACCGGGCAAAATTTGAAAAAAACGACAGGTCCGGTAGTGTCGAAAAAGTCAAAAATGGGGATTTTCCAAAACCTTGCTAAAAGGGGCCAGGGGGGCGGACTAAGTAAGAAAGGAGCAAAATCAAGCACAGTTGGGGCGTTTTGGGAAAATTGTGAAGGATTTTCCAAACCGGGCAAAATTTGAAAAAAAAACAGGGCCGGTAGTGTCGAAAAAGTCAAAAATGGGGATTTTCCCAAACCTTGCTAAAAGGTGCCAGGGGGCGGACTGAGTCAGAAAGGAGCAAAATCAAGCACAGTTGGGGCGTTGTGTGAAAATTGTGAAGGATTTTCCAAAGTGGGCAAAAATTGAAAAAAACGACAGGGCCGGTAGTGTCGAAAAAGTCAAAAATGCGGATTTTCCCAAACCTTGCTAAAAGGGGCCAGGGGGGCGGACTGAGTCAGAAATGAGCAAATTCAAGCACAGTTGGGGCGTTTTGAGAAAATTGTGAGGATTTTCCAAACCGGGCAAAATTTGAAAAAAACGACAGGTCCGGTAGTGTCGAAAAAGTCAAAAATGGGGATTTTCCAAAACCTTGCTAAAAGGGGCCAGGGGGGCGGACTAAGTAAGAAAGGAGCAAAATCAAGCACAGTTGGGGCGTTTTGGGAAAATTGTGAAGGATTTTCCAAAGTGGGCAAAAATTGAAAAAAACGACAGGGCCGGTAGTGTCGAAAAAGTCAAAAATGGGGATTTTCACAAACCTTGCTAAAAGGTGCCAGGGGGTGGACTGAGTCAGAAAGGAGCAAAATCAAGCACAGTTGGGGCGTTTTGAGAAAATTGTGAAGGATTTTCCAAAGTGGGCAAAATTTGAAAAAAACGACAGGTCCGGTAGTGTCGAAAAAGTCAAAAATTGGGATTTTCCCAAATTTTTGCTAAAAGGGGTCAGGGGGCGGCCTGATTGAAAAACGAGCAAAATCAAGCACAGTAGGGGCGTTTTGTGAAAATTGTGAAGGATTTTCCAAAGTGGGCAAAAATTGAAAAAAAAGACAGGGCCGGTAGTGTCGAAAAAGTCAAAAATGCGGATTTTCCCAAACCTTGCTAAAAGGGGCCAGGGGGGCGGACTGAGTCAGAAATGAGCAAAATCAAGCACAGTTGGGGCGTTTTGTGAAAATTTTGAAGGATTTTCCAAACCGGGTAAAATTTGAAAAAAACGACAGGGCCGGTAGTGTCGAAAAAGTCAAAAATGGGGATTTTCACAAACCTTGCTAAAAGGTGCCAGGGGGTGGACTGAGTCAGAAAGGAGCAAAATCAAGCACAGTTGGGGCGTTTTGAGAAAATTGTGAAGGATTTTCCAAAATGGGCAAAATATGAAAAAAACGACAGGTCCGGTAGTGTCGAAAAAGTCAAAAATGGGGATTTTCCCAAACCTTGCCAAAACGGGCCAGGGGGCGGACTGAGTCAGAAAGGAGCAAAATCAAGCATAGTTGGGGCGTTTTGGGAAAATTGTGAAGGATTTTCCAAACCGGGCAAAATTTGAAAAAAACGACAGTGCCGGTAGTGTCGAAAAAGTCAAAAATGGGGATTTTCCCAAATTTTTGCTAAAAGGGGCAAGGGGGCGGGCTGATTGAAAAACGAGCAAAATCAAGCACAGTTGGGGCGTTTTGGGAAAATTGTGAAGGATTTTCCAAACCGGGCAAAATTTGAAAAAAAGACAGGGCCGGTAGTGTCGAAAAAGTCAAAAATGGGGATTTTCCCAAACCTTGCTAAAAGGTGCCAGGGGGCGGACTGAGTCAGAAAGGAGCAAAATCAAGCACAGTTGGGGCGTTGTGTGAAAATTGTGAAGGATTTTCCAAAGCGGGCAAAAATTGAAAAAAACGACAGGGCCGGTAGTGTCGAAAAAGTCAAAAATGCGGATTTTCCCAAACCTTGCTAAAAGGGGCCAGGGGGGCGGACTGAGTCAGAAATGAGCAAATTCAAGCACAGTTGGGGCGTTTTGTGAAAATTGTGAAGGATTTTCCAAACCGGGCAAAATTTGAAAAAAACGACAGGTCCGGTAGTGTCGAAAAAGTCAAAAATGGGGATTTTCCAAAACCTTGCTAAAAGGGGCCAGGGGGGCGGACTAAGTAAGAAAGGAGCAAAATCAAGCACAGTTGGGGCGTTTTGGGAAAATTGTGAAGGATTTTCCAAACCGGGCAAAATTTGAAAAAAAGACAGGGCCGGTAGTGTCGAAAAAGTCAAAAATGGGGATTTTCCCAAACCTTGCTAAAAGGTGCCAGGGGGCGGACTGAGTCAGAAAGGAGCAAAATCAAGCACAGTTGGGGCGTTGTGTGAAAATTGTGAAGGATTTTCCAAAGTGGGCAAAAATTGAAAAAAACGACAGGGCCGGTAGTGTCGAAAAAGTCAAAAATGCGGATTTTCCCAAACCTTGCTAAAAGGGGCCAGGGGGGCGGACTGAGTCAGAAAAGAGCAAATTCAAGCACAGTTGGGGCGTTTTGAGAAAATTGTGAGGATTTTCCAAACCGGGCAAAATTTGAAAAAAACGACAGGTCCGGTAGTGTCGAAAAAGTCAAAAATGGGGATTTTCCAAAACCTTGCTAAAAGGGGCCAGGGGGGCGGACTAAGTAAGAAAGGAGCAAAATCAAGCACAGTTGGGGCGTTTTGGGAAAATTGTGAAGGATTTTCCAAACCGGGCAAAATTTGAAAAAAACGACAGGGCCGGTAGTGTCGAAAAAGTCAAAAATGTGGATTTTCCCAAATCTTTGCTAAAAGGGGCCAGGGGGCGGGCTTATTGAAAAACGAGCAAAATCAAGCACAGTTGGGGCGTTTTGTGAAAATTGTGAAGGATTTTCCAAACCGGGTAAAATTTGAAAAAAAAGACAGGGCCGGTAGTGTCGAAAAAGTCAAATATGGGGATTTTCCCAAACTTTGCTTAAAGAGGCCAGAGGGGGAGGCTGGGTGAAAAAGGGGCAAAATCAAGCACAGTTGGGGCGTTTTGTGAAATTGTGAAGGATTTTCCAAAGTGGGCAAAAATTGAAAAAAACGACAGGGCCGGTAGTGTCGAAAAAGTCAAAAATGGGGATTTTCACAAACCTTGCTAAAAGGTGCCAGGGGGTGGACTGAGTCAGAAAGGAGCAAAATCAAGCACAGTTGGGGCGTTTTGAGAAAATTGTGAAGGATTTTCCAAAGTGGGCAAAATTTGAAAAAAACGACAGGTCCGGTAGTGTCGAAAAAGTCAAAAATTGGGATTTTCCCAAATTTTTGCTAAAAGGGGTCAGGGGGCGGCCTGATTGAAAAACGAGCAAAATCAAGCACAGTAGGGGCGTTTTGTGAAAATTGTGAAGGATTTTCCAAAGTGGGCAAAAATTGAAAAAAAAGACAGGGCCGGTAGTGTCGAAAAAGTCAAAAATGCGGATTTTCCCAAACCTTGCTAAAAGGGGCCAGGGGGGCGGACTGAGTCAGAAATGAGCAAAATCAAGCACAGTTGGGGCGTTTTGTGAAAATTTTGAAGGATTTTCCAAACCGGGTAAAATTTGAAAAAAACGACAGGGCCGGTAGTGTCGAAAAAGTCAAAAATGGGGATTTTCACAAACCTTGCTAAAAGGTGCCAGGGGGTGGACTGAGTCAGAAAGGAGCAAAATCAAGCACAGTTGGGGCGTTTTGAGAAAATTGTGAAGGATTTTCCAAAATGGGCAAAATTTGAAAAAAACGACAGGTCCGGTAGTGTCGAAAAAGTCAAAAATGGGGATTTTCCCAAACCTTGCCAAAACGGGCCAGGGGGCGGACTGAGTCAGAAAGGAGCAAAATCAAGCATAGTTGGGGCGTTTTGGGAAAATTGTGAAGGATTTTCCAAACCGGGCAAAATTTGAAAAAAACGACAGTGCCGGTAGTGTCGAAAAAGTCAAAAATGGGGATTTTCCCAAATTTTTGCTAAAAGGGGCAAGGGGGCGGGCTGATTGAAAAACGAGCAAAATCAAGCACAGTTGGGGCGTTTTGGGAAAATTGTGAAGGATTTTCCAAACCGGGCAAAATTTGAAAAAAAGACAGGGCCGGTAGTGTCGAAAAAGTCAAAAATGGGGATTTTCCCAAACCTTGCTAAAAGGTGCCAGGGGGCGGACTGAGTCAGAAAGGAGCAAAATCAAGCACAGTTGGGGCGTTGTGTGAAAATTGTGAAGGATTTTCCAAAGCGGGCAAAAATTGAAAAAAACGACAGGGCCGGTAGTGTCGAAAAAGTCAAAAATGCGGATTTTCCCAAACCTTGCTAAAAGGGGCCAGGGGGGCGGACTGAGTCAGAAATGAGCAAATTCAAGCACAGTTGGGGCGTTTTGAGAAAATTGTGAAGGATTTTCCAAACCGGGCAAAATTTGAAAAAAACGACAGGTCCGGTAGTGTCGAAAAAGTCAAAAATGGGGATTTTCCAAAACCTTGCTAAAAGGGGCCAGGGGGGCGGACTAAGTAAGAAAGGAGCAAAATCAAGCACAGTTGGGGCGTTTTGGGAAAATTGTGAAGGATTTTCCAAACCGGGCAAAATTTGAAAAAACGACAGGGCCGGTAGTGTCGAAAAAGTCAAAAATGCGGATTTTCCCAAACCTTGCTAAAAGGGGCCAGGGGGGCGGACTGAGTCAGAAATGAGCAAATTCAAGCACAGTTGGGGCGTTTTGAGAAAATTGTGAGGATTTTCCAAACCGGGCAAAATTTGAAAAAAACGACAGGTCCGGTAGTGTCGAAAAAGTCAAAAATGGGGATTTTCCAAAACCTTGCTAAAAGGGGCCAGGGGGGCGGACTAAGTAAGAAAGGAGCAAAATCAAGCACAGTTGGGGCGTTTTGGGAAAATTGTGAAG
Organism: Scomber scombrus; assembly: GCF_963691925.1. Taxonomy (NCBI): domain Eukaryota; kingdom Metazoa; phylum Chordata; class Actinopteri; order Scombriformes; family Scombridae; genus Scomber; species Scomber scombrus. Next base: position 16,721 of record NW_026910453.1, on the reverse strand, counting down.
GATTTTCCAAACCGGGCAAAATTTGAAAAAAACGACAGGGCCGGTAGTGTCGAAAAAGTCAAAAATGTGGATTTTCCCAAATCTTTGCTAAAAGGGGCCAGGGGGCGGGCTTATTGAAAAACGAGCAAAATCAAGCACAGTTGGGGCGTTTTGTGAAAATTGTGAAGGATTTTCCAAACCGGGTAAAATTTGAAAAAAAAGACAGGGCCGGTAGTGTCGAAAAAGTCAAATATGGGGATTTTCCCAAACTTTGCTTAAAGAGGCCAGAGGGGGAGGCTGGGTGAAAAAGGGGCAAAATCAAGCACAGTTGGGGCGTTTTGTGAAATTGTGAAGGATTTTCCAAAGTGGGCAAAAATTGAAAAAAACGACAGGGCCGGTAGTGTCGAAAAAGTCAAAAATGGGGATTTTCACAAACCTTGCTAAAAGGTGCCAGGGGGTGGACTGAGTCAGAAAGGAGCAAAATCAAGCACAGTTGGGGCGTTTTGAGAAAATTGTGAAGGATTTTCCAAAGTGGGCAAAATTTGAAAAAAACGACAGGTCCGGTAGTGTCGAAAAAGTCAAAAATTGGGATTTTCCCAAATTTTTGCTAAAAGGGGTCAGGGGGCGGCCTGATTGAAAAACGAGCAAAATCAAGCACAGTAGGGGCGTTTTGTGAAAATTGTGAAGGATTTTCCAAAGTGGGCAAAAATTGAAAAAAAAGACAGGGCCGGTAGTGTCGAAAAAGTCAAAAATGCGGATTTTCCCAAACCTTGCTAAAAGGGGCCAGGGGGGCGGACTGAGTCAGAAATGAGCAAAATCAAGCACAGTTGGGGCGTTTTGTGAAAATTTTGAAGGATTTTCCAAACCGGGTAAAATTTGAAAAAAACGACAGGGCCGGTAGTGTCGAAAAAGTCAAAAATGGGGATTTTCACAAACCTTGCTAAAAGGTGCCAGGGGGTGGACTGAGTCAGAAAGGAGCAAAATCAAGCACAGTTGGGGCGTTTTGAGAAAATTGTGAAGGATTTTCCAAAATGGGCAAAATTTGAAAAAAACGACAGGTCCGGTAGTGTCGAAAAAGTCAAAAATGGGGATTTTCCCAAACCTTGCCAAAACGGGCCAGGGGGCGGACTGAGTCAGAAAGGAGCAAAATCAAGCATAGTTGGGGCGTTTTGGGAAAATTGTGAAGGATTTTCCAAACCGGGCAAAATTTGAAAAAAACGACAGTGCCGGTAGTGTCGAAAAAGTCAAAAATGGGGATTTTCCCAAATTTTTGCTAAAAGGGGCAAGGGGGCGGGCTGATTGAAAAACGAGCAAAATCAAGCACAGTTGGGGCGTTTTGGGAAAATTGTGAAGGATTTTCCAAACCGGGCAAAATTTGAAAAAAAGACAGGGCCGGTAGTGTCGAAAAAGTCAAAAATGGGGATTTTCCCAAATTTTTGCTAAAAGGGGCAAGGGGGCGGGCTGATTGAAAAACGAGCAAAATCAAGCACAGTTGGGGCGTTTTGGGAAAATTGTGAAGGATTTTCCAAACCGGGCAAAATTTGAAAAAAAGACAGGGCCGGTAGTGTCGAAAAAGTCAAAAATGGGGATTTTCCCAAACCTTGCTAAAAGGTGCCAGGGGGCGGACTGAGTCAGAAAGGAGCAAAATCAAGCACAGTTGGGGCGTTTTGGGAAAATTGTGAAGGATTTTCCAAACCGGGTAAAATTTGAAAAAAAAGACAGGGCCGGTAGTGTCGAAAAAGTCAAAAATGGGGATTTTCCCAAACCTTGCTAAAAGGGGCCAGGGGGGCGGACTGAGTCAGAAAGGAGCAAAATCAAGCACAGTTGGGGCGTTGTGTGAAAATTGTGAAGGATTTTCCAAAGCGGGCAAAAATTGAAAAAAACGACAGGGCCGGTAGTGTCGAAAAAGTCAAAAATGCGGATTTTCCCAAACCTTGCTAAAAGGGGCCAGGGGGGCGGACTGAGTCAGAAATGAGCAAATTCAAGCACAGTTGGGGCGTTTTGAGAAAATTGTGAAGGATTTTCCAAACCGGGCAAAATTTGAAAAAAACGACAGGTCCGGTAGTGTCGAAAAAGTCAAAAATGGGGATTTTCCAAAACCTTGCTAAAAGGGGCCAGGGGGGCGGACTAAGTAAGAAAGGAGCAAAATCAAGCACAGTTGGGGCGTTTTGGGAAAATTGTGAAGGATTTTCCAAACCGGGCAAAATTTGAAAAAAACGACAGGGCCGGTAGTGTCGAAAAAGTCAAAAATGGGGATTTTCCCAAATTTTTGCTAAAAGGGGCCAGGGGGCGGGCTGATTGAAAAACGAGCAAAATCAAGCACAGTTGGGGCGTTTTGGGAAAATTGTGAAGGATTTTCCAAACCGGGCAAAATTTGAAAAAAAGACAGGGCCGGTAGTGTCGAAAAAGTCAAAAATGGGGATTTTCCCAAACCTTGCTAAAAGGTGCCAGGGGGCGGACTGAGTCAGAAAGGAGCAAAATCAAGCACAGTTGGGGCGTTTTGGGAAAATTGTGAAGGATTTTCCAAACCGGGTAAAATTTGAAAAAAAAGACAGGGCCGGTAGTGTCGAAAAAGTCAAAAATGGGGATTTTCCCAAACCTTGCTAAAAGGGGCCAGGGGGGCGGTCTGAGTCAGAAAGGAGCAAAATCAAGCACAGTTGGGGCGTTTTGGGAAAATTGTGAAGGATTTTCCAAACCGGGTAAAATTTGAAAAAAAAGACAGGTCCGGTAGTGTCGAAAAAGCCAAAAATTATGATTTTCCCAAATTTTTGCTAAAAGGGGCCAGGGGGGCGGACTGAGTCAGAAAGGAGCAAAATCAAGCACAGTTGGGGCGTTTTGGGAAAATTGTGAAGGATTTTCCAAACCGGGCAAAATTTGAAAAAAACGACAGTGCCGGTAGTGTCGAAAAAGTCAAAAATGGGGATTTTCCCAAACTTTGCTTAAAGAGGCCAGAGGGGGGGGGGCTGGGTGAAAAAGGAGCAAAACCAAGCACAGTTGGGGCGTTTTGTGAAAATCGTGAAGGATTTTCCAAAGTGGGCAAAAATTGAAAAAAACGACAGGGCCGGTAGTGTCGAAAAAGTCAAAAATGGGGATTTTCCAAAACCTTGCTAAAAGGGGCCAGGGGGGCGGACTGAGTCAGAAAGGAGCAAAATCAAGCACAGTTGGGGCGTTTTGGGAAAATTGTGAAGGATTTTCCAACGTGGGCAAAAATTTAAAAAAACGACAGGGCCGGTAGTGTCGAAAAAGTCAAAAATGCGGATTTTCCCAAACCTTGCTAAAAGGGGCCAGGGGGCGGGCTTATTGAAAAACGAGCAAAATCAAGCACAGTTGGGGCGTTTTGTGAAAATTGTGAAGGATTTTCCATAGTGGGCAAAAATTGAAAAAAACGACAGTGCCGGTAGTGTCGAAAAAGTCAAAAATGGGGATTTTCCCAAACTTTGCTTAAAGAGGCCAGATGGGGGGGCTGGGTGAAAAAGGAGCAAAATCAAGCACAGTTGGGGCGTTTTGTGAAAATTGTGAAGGATTTTCCAAAGTGGGCAAAAATTGAAAAAAACGACAGGGCCGGTAGTGTCGAAAAAGTCAAAAATGGGGATTTTCACAAACCTTGCTAAAAGGTGCCAGGGGGTGGACTGAGTCAGAAAAGAGCAAAATCAAGCACAGTTGGGGCGTTTTGAGAAAATTGTGAAGGATTTTCCAAAGTGGGCAAAATTTGAAAAAACGACAGGTCCGGTAGTGTCGAAAAAGTCAAAAATTGGGATTTTCCCAAATTTTTGCTAAAAGGGGCCAGGGGGCGGGCTGATTGAAAAAACGAGCAAAATCAAGCACAGTTGGGATTTTTGTGAAAATTGTGAAGGATTTTCCAAACCGGGTAAAATTTGAAAAAAACGACAGTGCCGGTAGTGTCGAAAAAGTCAAAAATGGGGATTTTCCCAAACTTTGCTTAAAGAGGCCAGAGGGGGGGGCTGGGTGAAAAAGGAGCAAAACCAAGCACAGTTGGGGCGTTTTGTGAAAATCGTGAAGGATTTTCCAAAGTGGGCAAAAATTGAAAAAAACGACAGGGCCGGTAGTGTCGAAAAAGTCAAAAATGGGGATTTTCCAAAACCTTGCTAAAAGGGGCCAGGGGGGCGGACTGAGTCAGAAAGGAGCAAAATCAAGCACAGTTGGGGCGTTTTGGGAAATTTGTGAAGGATTTTCCGACGTGGGCAAAAATTTAAAAAAACGACAGGGCCGGTAGTGTCGAAAAAGTCAAAAATGCGGATTTTCCCAAACCTTGCTAAAAGGGGCCAGGGGGGCGGACTGAGTCAGAAATGAGCAAAATCAAGCACAGTTGGGGCGTTTTGAGAAAATTGTGAAGGATTTTCCAAACCGGGCAAAATTTGAAAAAAACGACAGGTCCGGTAGTGTCGAAAAAGTCAAAAATGGGGATTTTCCCAAACTTTGCTTAAAGAGGCCAGAGGGGGGGGCTGGGTGAAAAAGGAGCAAAATCAAGCACAGTTGGGGCGTTGTGTGAAAATTGTGAAGGATTTTCCAAAGTGGGCAAAAATTTTAAAAAATGACAGGGCCGGTAGTGTCGAAAAAGTCAAAAATGGGGATTTTCCCAAAACTTGCTAAAAGGGGCCAGGGGGGCGGACTGAGTCAGAAAGGAGCAAAATCAAGCACAGTTGGGGCGTTGTGTGAAAATTGTGAAGGATTTTCCAAACCGGGAAAAATTTGAAAAAAAAGACAGGGCCGGTAGTGTCGAAAAAGTCAAAAATGGGGATTTTCACAAAATTTGCTTAAAGAGGCCAGAGGGGGGGGCTGAGTGAAAAACGAGCAAAATCAAGCACAGTTGGGGCGTTTTGTGAAAATTGTGAAGGATTTTCCATAGTGGGCAAAAATTGAAAAAAAACGACAGGGCCGGTAGTGTCGAAAAAGTCAAAAATGGGGATTTTCCCAAACCTTGCTAAAAGGGGCCAGGGGGGCGGGCTGAGTCAGAAAGGAGCAAAATCAAGCACAGTTGGGGCGTTGTGTGAAAATTGTGAAGGATTTTCCATAGTGGGCAAAAATTGAAAAAAACGACAGGGCCGGTAGTGTCGAAAAAGTCAAAAATGCGGATTTTCCCATACCTTGCTAAAAGGGGCCAGGGGGGCGGACTGAGTCAGAAATGAGCAAAATCAAGCACAGTTGGGGCGTTTTGAGAAAATTGTGAAGGATTTTCCAAACCGGGCAAAAATTGAAAAAAACGACAGGGCCGGTAGTGTCGAAAAAGTCAAAAATGCGGATTTTCCCAAATCTTTGCTAAAAGGGGCCAGGGGGCGGGCTTATTGAAAAACGAGCAAAATCAAGCACAGTTGGGGCATTTTGTGAAAATTGTGAAGGATTTTCCAAACCGGATAAAATTTGAAAAAAAAGACAGGGCCGGTAGTGTCGAAAAAGTCAAAAATGCGGATTTTCCCAAATCTTTGCTAAAAGGGGCCAGGGGGCGGGCTTATTGAAAAACGAGCAAAATCAAGCACAGTTGGGGCATTTTGTGAAAATTGTGATGGATTTTCCAAACCGGATAAAATTTGAAAAAAAAGACAGGGCCGGTAGTGTCGAAAAAGTCAAAAATGGGGATTTTCCCAAACCTTGCTAAAAGGGGCCAGGGGGGCGGACTGAGTCAGAAAGGAGCAAAATCAAGCACAGTTGGGGCGTTTTGGGAAAATCGTGAAGGATTTTCCAAACCGGGCAAAATTTGAAAAAAACGACAGTGCCGGTAGTGTCGAAAAAGTCAAAAATGGGGATTTTCCCAAACTTTGCTTAAAGAGGCCAGAGGGGGGGGCTGGGTGAAAAAGGAGCAAAACCAAGCACAGTTGGGGCGTTTTGTGAAAATCGTGAAGGATTTTCCAAAGTGGGCAAAAATTGAAAAAAACGACAGGGCCGGTAGTGTCGAAAAAGTCAAAAATGCGGATTTTCCCAAATCTTTGCTAAAAGGGGCCAGGGGGCGGGCTTATTGAAAAACGAGCAAAATCAAGCACAGTTGGGGCGTTTTGTCAAAATTGTGAAGGATTTTCCAACGTGGGCAAAAATTTAAAAAAACGACAGGGCCGGTAGTGTCGAAAAAGTCAAAAATGCGGATTTTCCCAAACCTTGCTAAAAGGGGCCAGGGGGCGGGCTTATTGAAAAACGAGCAAAATCAAGCACAGTTGGGGCGTTTTGTGAAAATTGTGAAGGATTTTCCATAGTGGGCAAAATTTGAAAAAAACGACAGTGCCGGTAGTGTCGAAAAAGTCAAAAATGGGGATTTTCCCAAACTTTGCTTAAAGAGGCCAGATGGGGGGGCTGGGTGAAAAAGGAGCAAAATCAAGCACAGTTGGGGCGTTTTGTGAAAATTGTGAAGGATTTTCCAAAGTGGGCAAAAATTGAAAAAAACGACAGGGCCGGTAGTGTCGAAAAAGTCAAAAATGGGGATTTTCACAAACCTTGCTAAAAGGTGCCAGGGGGTGGACTGAGTCAGAAAAGAGCAAAATCAAGCACAGTTGGGGCGTTTTGAGAAAATTGTGAAGGATTTTCCAAAGTGGGCAAAATTTGAAAAAACGACAGGTCCGGTAGTGTCGAAAAAGTCAAAAATTGGGATTTTCCCAAATTTTTGCTAAAAGGGGCCAGGGGGCGGGCTGATTGAAAAAACGAGCAAAATCAAGCACAGTTGGGGCGTTTTGTGAAAATTGTGAAGGATTTTCCAAAGTGGGCAAAAATTGAAAAAAACGACAGGGCCGGTAGTGTCGAAAAAGTCAAAAATGGGGATTTTCCAAAACCTTGCTAAAAGGGGCCAGGGGGGCGGACTGAGTCAGAAAGGAGCAAAATCAAGCACAGTTGGGGCGTTTTGGGAAATTTGTGAAGGATTTTCCGACGTGGGCAAAAATTTAAAAAAACGACAGGGCCGGTAGTGTCGAAAAAGTCAAAAATGCGGATTTTCCCAAACCTTGCTAAAAGGGGCCAGGGGGGCGGACTGAGTCAGAAATGAGCAAAATCAAGCACAGTTGGGGCGTTTTGAGAAAATTGTGAAGGATTTTCCAAACCGGGCAAAATTTGAAAAAAACGACAGGTCCGGTAGTGTCGAAAAAGTCAAAAATGGGGATTTTCCCAAACTTTGCTTAAAGAGGCCAGAGGGGGGGGCTGGGTGAAAAAGGAGCAAAATCAAGCACAGTTGGGGCGTTGTGTGAAAATTGTGAAGGATTTTCCAAAGTGGGCAAAAATTTTAAAAAATGACAGGGCCGGTAGTGTCGAAAAAGTCAAAAATGGGGATTTTCACAAAATTTGCTTAAAGAGGCCAGAGGGGGGGGCTGAGTGAAAAACGAGCAAAATCAAGCACAGTTGGGGCGTTTTGTGAAAATTGTGAAGGATTTTCCATAGTGGGCAAAAATTGAAAAAAAACGACAGGGCCGGTAGTGTCGAAAAAGTCAAAAATGGGGATTTTCCCAAACCTTGCTAAAAGGGGCCAGGGGGGCGGGCTGAGTCAGAAAGGAGCAAAATCAAGCACAGTTGGGGCGTTGTGTGAAAATTGTGAAGGATTTTCCATAGTGGGCAAAAATTGAAAAAAACGACAGGGCCGGTAGTGTCGAAAAAGTCAAAAATGCGGATTTTCCCATACCTTGCTAAAAGGGGCCAGGGGGGCGGACTGAGTCAGAAATGAGCAAAATCAAGCACAGTTGGGGCGTTTTGAGAAAATTGTGAAGGATTTTCCAAACCGGGCAAAAATTGAAAAAAACGACAGGGCCGGTAGTGTCGAAAAAGTCAAAAATGCGGATTTTCCCAAATCTTTGCTAAAAGGGGCCAGGGGGCGGGCTTATTGAAAAACGAGCAAAATCAAGCACAGTTGGGGCATTTTGTGAAAATTGTGAAGGATTTTCCAAACCGGATAAAATTTGAAAAAAAAGACAGGGCCGGTAGTGTCGAAAAAGTCAAAAATGCGGATTTTCCCAAATCTTTGCTAAAAGGGGCCAGGGGGCGGGCTTATTGAAAAACGAGCAAAATCAAGCACAGTTGGGGCATTTTGTGAAAATTGTGATGGATTTTCCAAACCGGATAAAATTTGAAAAAAAAGACAGGGCCGGTAGTGTCGAAAAAGTCAAAAATGGGGATTTTCCCAAACCTTGCTAAAAGGGGCCAGGGGGGCGGACTGAGTCAGAAAGGAGCAAAATCAAGCACAGTTGGGGCGTTTTGGGAAAATCGTGAAGGATTTTCCAAACCGGGCAAAATTTGAAAAAAACGACAGTGCCGGTAGTGTCGAAAAAGTCAAAAATGGGGATTTTCCCAAACTTTGCTTAAAGAGGCCAGAGGGGGGGGGCTGGGGTGAAAAAGGAGCAAAACCAAGCACAGTTGGGGCGTTTTGTGAAAATCGTGAAGGATTTTCCAAAGTGGGCAAAAATTGAAAAAAACGACAGGGCCGGTAGTGTCGAAAAAGTCAAAAATGCGGATTTTCCCAAATCTTTGCTAAAAGGGGCCAGGGGGCGGGCTTATTGAAAAACGAGCAAAATCAAGCACAGTTGGGGCGTTTTGTCAAAATTGTGAAGGATTTTCCAACGTGGGCAAAAATTTAAAAAAACGACAGGGCCGGTAGTGTCGAAAAAGTCAAAAATGCGGATTTTCCCAAACCTTGCTAAAAGGGGCCAGGGGGCGGGCTTATTGAAAAACGAGCAAAATCAAGCACAGTTGGGGCGTTTTGTGAAAATTGTGAAGGATTTTCCATAGTGGGCAAAATTTGAAAAAAACGACAGTGCCGGTAGTGTCGAAAAAGTCAAAAATGGGGATTTTCCCAAACTTTGCTTAAAGAGGCCAGATGGGGGGGCTGGGTGAAAAAGGAGCAAAATCAAGCACAGTTGGGGCGTTTTGTGAAAATTGTGAAGGATTTTCCAAAGTGGGCAAAAATTGAAAAAAACGACAGGGCCGGTAGTGTCGAAAAAGTCAAAAATGGGGATTTTCACAAACCTTGCTAAAAGGTGCCAGGGGGTGGACTGAGTCAGAAAAGAGCAAAATCAAGCACAGTTGGGGCGTTTTGAGAAAATTGTGAAGGATTTTCCAAAGTGGGCAAAATTTGAAAAAACGACAGGTCCGGTAGTGTCGAAAAAGTCAAAAATTGGGATTTTCCCAAATTTTTGCTAAAAGGGGCCAGGGGGCGGGCTGATTGAAAAAACGAGCAAAATCAAGCACAGTTGGGGCGTTTTGTGAAAATTGTGAAGGATTTTCCAAAGTGGGCAAAAATTGAAAAAAACGACAGGGGCCGGTAGTGTCGAAAAAGTCAAAAATGGGGATTTTCCAAAACCTTGCTAAAAGGGGCCAGGGGGGCGGACTGAGTCAGAAAGGAGCAAAATCAAGCACAGTTGGGGCGTTTTGGGAAATTTGTGAAGGATTTTCCGACGTGGGCAAAAATTTAAAAAAACGACAGGGCCGGTAGTGTCGAAAAAGTCAAAAATGCGGATTTTCCCAAACCTTGCTAAAAGGGGCCAGGGGGGCGGACTGAGTCAGAAATGAGCAAAATCAAGCACAGTTGGGGCGTTTTGAGAAAATTGTGAAGGATTTTCCAAACCGGGCAAAATTTGAAAAAAACGACAGGTCCGGTAGTGTCGAAAAAGTCAAAAATGGGGATTTTCCCAAACTTTGCTTAAAGAGGCCAGAGGGGGGGGCTGGGTGAAAAAGGAGCAAAATCAAGCACAGTTGGGGCGTTGTGTGAAAATTGTGAAGGATTTTCCAAAGTGGGCAAAAATTTTAAAAAATGACAGGGCCGGTAGTGTCGAAAAAGTCAAAAATGGGGATTTTCCCAAACCTTGCTAAAAGGGGCCAGGGGGGCGGGCTGAGTCAGAAAGGAGCAAAATCAAGCACAGTTGGGGCGTTGTGTGAAAATTGTGAAGGATTTTCCATAGTGGGCAAAAATTGAAAAAAACGACAGGGCCGGTAGTGTCGAAAAAGTCAAAAATGCGGATTTTCCCATACCTTGCTAAAAGGGGCCAGGGGGGCGGACTGAGTCAGAAATGAGCAAAATCAAGCACAGTTGGGGCGTTTTGAGAAAATTGTGAAGGATTTTCCAAACCGGGCAAAAATTGAAAAAAACGACAGGGCCGGTAGTGTCGAAAAAGTCAAAAATGCGGATTTTCCCAAATCTTTGCTAAAAGGGGCCAGGGGGCGGGCTTATTGAAAAACGAGCAAAATCAAGCACAGTTGGGGCATTTTGTGAAAATTGTGAAGGATTTTCCAAACCGGATAAAATTTGAAAAAAAAGACAGGGCCGGTAGTGTCGAAAAAGTCAAAAATGCGGATTTTCCCAAATCTTTGCTAAAAGGGGCCAGGGGGCGGGCTTATTGAAAAACGAGCAAAATCAAGCACAGTTGGGGCATTTTGTGAAAATTGTGATGGATTTTCCAAACCGGGCAAAATTTGAAAAAAACGACAGTGCCGGTAGTGTCGAAAAAGTCAAAAATGGGGATTTTCCCAAACTTTGCTTAAAGAGGCCAGAGGGGGGGGCTGGGTGAAAAAGGAGCAAAAACCAAGCACAGTTGGGGCGTTTTGTGAAAATCGTGAAGGATTTTCCAAAGTGGGCAAAAATTGAAAAAAACGACAGGGCCGGGTAGTGTCGAAAAAGTCAAAAATGCGGATTTTCCCAAATCTTTGCTAAAAGGGGCCAGGGGGCGGGCTTATTGAAAAACGAGCAAAATCAAGCACAGTTGGGGCGTTTTTGTCAAAATTGTGAAGGATTTTCCAACGTGGGCAAAAATTTAAAAAAACGACAGGGCCGGTAGTGTCGAAAAAGTCAAAAATGCGGATTTTCCCAAACCTTGCTAAAAGGGGCCAGGGGGCGGGCTTATTGAAAAACGAGCAAAATCAAGCACAGTTGGGGCGTTTTGTGAAAATTGTGAAGGATTTTCCATAGTGGGCAAAATTTGAAAAAAACGACAGTGCCGGTAGTGTCGAAAAAGTCAAAAATGGGGATTTTCCCAAACTTTGCTTAAAGAGGCCAGATGGGGGGGCTGGGTGAAAAAGGAGCAAAATCAAGCACAGTTGGGGCGTTTTGTGAAAATTGTGAAGGATTTTCCAAAGTGGGCAAAAATTGAAAAAAACGACAGGGCCGGTAGTGTCGAAAAAGTCAAAAATGGGGATTTTCACAAACCTTGCTAAAAGGTGCCAGGGGGTGGACTGAGTCAGAAAAGAGCAAAATCAAGCACAGTTGGGGCGTTTTGAGAAAATTGTGAAGGATTTTCCAAAGTGGGCAAAATTTGAAAAAACGACAGGTCCGGTAGTGTCGAAAAAGTCAAAAATTGGGATTTTCCCAAATTTTTGCTAAAAGGGGCCAGGGGGCGGGCTGATTGAAAAAACGAGCAAAATCAAGCACAGTTGGGGCGTTTTGTGAAAATTGTGAAGGATTTTCCAAACCGGGTAAAAATTTGAAAAAAAACGACAGTGCCGGGGTAGTGTCGAAAAAGTCAAAAATGGGGATTTTCCCAAACTTTGCTTAAAGAGGCCAGAGGGGGGGGCTGGGTGAAAAAGGAGCAAAACCAAGCACAGTTGGGGCGTTTTGTGAAAATCGTGAAGGATTTTCCAAAGTGGGCAAAAATTGAAAAAAACGACAGGGCCGGTAGTGTCGAAAAAGTCAAAAATGGGGATTTTCCAAACCTTGCTAAAAGGGGCCAGGGGGGCGGACTGAGTCAGAAAGGAGCAAAATCAAGCACAGTTGGGGCGTTTGGGAAATTTGTGAAGGATTTTCCGACGTGGGCAAAAATTTAAAAAAACGACAGGGCCGGTAGTGTCGAAAAAGTCAAAAATGCGGATTTTCCCAAACCTTGCTAAAAGGGGCCAGGGGGGCGGACTGAGTCAGAAATGAGCAAAATCAAGCACAGTTGGGGCGTTTTGAGAAAATTGTGAAGGATTTTCCAAACCCGGGCAAAATTTGAAAAAAACGACAGGTCCGGTAGTGTCGAAAAAGTCAAAAATGGGGATTTTCCCAAACTTTGCGTAAAGAGGCCAGAGGGGGGGGCTGGGTGAAAAAGGAGCAAAATCAAGCACAGTTGGGGCGTTGTGTGAAAATTGTGAAGGATTTTCCAAAGTGGGCAAAAATTTTAAAAAATGACAGGGCCGGTAGTGTCGAAAAAGTCAAAAATGGGGATTTTCCCAAACCTTGCTAAAAGGGGCCAGGGGGGCGGGACTGAGTCAGAAAGGAGCAAAATCAAGCACAGTTGGGGCGTTGTGTGAAAATTGTGAAGGATTTTCCAAACCGGGCAAAATTTGAAAAAAAAGACAGGGCCGGGTAGTGTCGAAAAAGTCAAAAATGGGGATTTTCACAAAATTTGCTTAAAGAGGCCAGAGGGGGGGGCTGAGTGAAAAACGAGCAAAATCAAGCACAGTTGGGGCGTTTTGTGAAAATTGTGAAGGATTTTCCATAGTGGGCAAAAATTGAAAAAAAACGACAGGGCCGGTAGTGTCGAAAAAGTCAAAAATGTGGATTTTCCCAAACCTTGCTAAAAGGGGCCAGGGGGCGGGCTGAGTCAGAAAGGAGCAAAATCAAGCACAGTTGGGGCGTTGTGTGAAAATTGTGAAGGATTTTCCATAGTGGGCAAAAATTGAAAAAAACGACAGGGCCGGGTAGTGTCGAAAAAGTCAAAAATGCGGATTTTCCCATACCTTGCTAAAAGGGGCCAGGGGGGCGGACTGAGTCAGAAATGAGCAAAATCAAGCACAGTTGGGGCGTTTTGAGAAAATTGTGAAGGATTTTCCAAACCGGGCAAAATTTGAAAAAAACGACAGGGCCGGGTAGTGTCGAAAAAGTCAAAAATGCGGATTTTCCCAAATCTTTGCTAAAAGGGGCCAGGGGGGCGGGCTTATTGAAAAACGAGCAAAATCAAGCACAGTTGGGGCGTTTTGTGAAAATTGTGAAGGATTTTCCAAACCGGGTAAAATTTGAAAAAAAAGACAGGGCCGGTAGTGTCGAAAAAGTCAAAAATGGGGATTTTCCCAAACCTTGCTAAAAGGTGCCAGGGGGTGGACTGAGTCCAGAAAAGAGCAAAATCAAGCACAGTTGGGGGCGTTTTGGGAAAATTGTGAAGGATTTTCCAAACCGGGCAAAATTTGAAAAAAAACGACAGTGCCGGTAGTGTCGAAAAAGTCAAAAATGGGGATTTTCCCAAACTTTGCTTAAAGAGGCCAGATGGGGGGGCTGGGTGAAAAAGGAGCAAAATCAAGCACAGTTGGGGGCGTTTTGAGAAAATTGTGAAGGATTTTCCAAACCGGGCAAAATTTGAAAAAAACGACAGGGCCGGTAGTGTCGAAAAAGTCAAAAATGGGGATTTTCCAAAACCTTGCTAAAAGGGGCCAGGGGGGCGGACTAAGTAAGAAAGGAGCAAAATCAAGCACAGTTGGGGCGTTTTGGGAAAATTGTGAAGGATTTTCCAAACCGGGCAAAATTTGAAAAAAAACGACAGGGCCGGTAGTGTCGAAAAAGTCAAAAATGCGGATTTTCCCAAATCTTTGCTAAAAGGGGCCAGGGGGCGGGCTTATTGAAAAAACGAGCAAAATCAAGCACAGTTGGGGCGTTTTGTGAAAATTGTGAAGGATTTTTCCATAGTGGGCAAAATTTGAAAAAAACGACAGGTCCCGGTAGTGTCGAAAAAGTCAAAAATGCGGATTTTCCCAAATTTTTGCTAAAAGGGGCCAGGGGGGCGGGCTGATTGAAAAACGAGCAAAATCAAGCACAGTTGGGGCGTTTTGTGAAAATTGTGAAGGATTTTCCAAACCGGGCAAAATTTGAAAAAAAGACAGGGCCGGTAGTGTCGAAAAAAGTCTAAAATGGGGATTTTCCCAAACCTTACTAAAAGGTGCCAGGGGGCGGACTGAGTCAGAAAGGAGCAAAATCAAGCACAGTTGGGGCGTTTTGGGAAAATTGTGAAGGATTTTCCAATGTGGGCAAAAAATTGAAAAAAACGACAGGGCCGGTAGTGTCGAAAAAGTCAAAAATGCGGATTTTCCCAAACCTTGCTAAAAGGGGCCAGGGGGGCGGACTGAGTCAGAAATGAGCAAAATCAAGCACAGTTGGGGCGTTTTGAGAAAATTGTGAAGGATTTTCCAAACCGGGCAAAATTTGAAAAAAACGACAGGGCCGGTAGTGTCGAAAAGTCAAAAATGGGGATTTTCACAAAATTTGCTTAAAGAGGCCAGGGGGGGGGGGGCTGAGTGAAAAACGAGCAAAATCAAGCACAGTTGGGGCGTTTTGTGAAAATTGTGAAGGATTTCCGACGTGGGCAAAAATTGAAAAAAACGACAGGGCCGGGTAGTGTCGAAAAAGTCAAAAATGCGGATTTTCCAATACCTTGCTAAAAGGGGGCCAGGGGGGCGGACTGAGTCAGAAATGAGCAAAATCAAGCACAGTTGGGGCGTTTTGAGAAAATTGTGAAGGATTTTCCAAACCGGGCAAAATTTGAAAAAAACGACAGGGCCGGTAGTGTCGAAAAAGTCAAAAATGCGGATTTTCCCAAATCTTTGCTAAAAGGGGCCAGGGGGCGGGGCTTATTGAAAAACGAGCAAAATCAAGCACAGTTGGGGCGTTTTGTGAAAATTGTGAAGGATTTTTCCAAACCGGGCAAAATTTGAAAAAAAACGACAGGGCCGGTAGTGTCGAAAAAGTCAAAAATGGGGATTTTCCAAAACCTTGCTAAAAGGGGCCAGGGGGGCGGACTAAGTAAGAAAGGAGCAAAATCAAGCACAGTTGGGGCGTTTTGTGAAAATTGTGAAGGATTTTCCAAACCGGGCAAAATTTGAAAAAAAACGACAGGGCCGGTAGTGTCGAAAAAGTCAAAAATGCGGATTTTCCCAAATCTTTGCTAAAAGGGGCCAGGGGGCGGGCTTATTGAAAAACGAGCAAAATCAAGCACAGTTGGGGCGTTTTGTGAAAATTGTGAAGGATTTTCCAAACCGGGTAAAATTTGAAAAAAAAGACAGGGCCGGTAGTGTCGAAAAAGTCAAAAATGGGGATTTTCCCAAACCTTGCTAAAAGGTGCCAGGGGGTGGACTGAGTCAGAAAAGAGCAAAATCAAGCACAGTTGGGGCGTTTTGGGAAAATTGTGAAGGATTTTCCAAACCGGGCAAAATTTGAAAAAAACGACAGTGCCGGTAGTGTCGAAAAAGTCAAAAATGGGGATTTTCCCAAACTTTGCTTAAAGAGGCCAGATGGGGGGGCTGGGTGAAAAAGGAGCAAAATCAAGCACAGTTGGGGCGTTTTGAGAAATTGTGAAGGATTTTCCAAACCGGGCAAAATTTGAAAAAAACGACAGGGCCGGTAGTGTCGAAAAAGTCAAAAATGGGGATTTTCCAAAACCTTGCTAAAAGGGGCCAGGGGGGCGGACTAAGTAAGAAAGGAGCAAAATCAAGCACAGTTGGGGCGTTTTGTGAAAATTGTGAAGGATTTTCCAAACCGGGCAAAATTTGAAAAAAAAACGACAGGGCGGGTAGTGTCGAAAAAGTCAAAAATGCGGATTTTCCCAAACCTTGCTAAAAGGGGCCAGGGGGGCGGACTGAGTCAGAAATGAGCAAAATCAAGCACAGTTGGGGCGTTTTGAGAAAATTGTGAAGGATTTCCAAACCGGGCAAAATTTGAAAAAAACGACAGGTCCGGTAGTGTCGAAAAAGTCAAAAATGGGGATTTTCCCAAACTTTGCTTAAAGAGGCCAGAGGGGGGGGCTGGGTGAAAAAGGAGCAAAATCAAGCACAGTTGGGGCGTTGTGTGAAAATTGTGAAGGATTTTCCAAAGTGGGCAAAAATTTTAAAAAATGACAGGGCCGGTAGTGTCGAAAAAGTCAAAATGCGGATTTTTCCCAAAAACTTGCTAAAAGGTGCCAGGGGGCGGACTGAGTCAGAAATGAGCAAAATCAAGCACAGTTGGGGCGTTTTTGAGAAAATTGTGAAGGATTTTCCAAACCGGGCAAAATTTGGAAAAAACGACAGGTCCGGTAGTGTCGAAAAAGTCAAAAATGGGGATTTTTCCCAAACCTTGCTAAAAGGGGCCAGGGGGGCGGACTGAGTCAGAAAGGAGCAAAATCAAGCACAGTTGGGGCGTTTTGGGAAAATTGTGAAGGATTTTCCAAAGTGGGAAAAAATTAAAAAAAACGACAGGGCCGGTAGTGTCGAAAAAGTCAAAAATGGGGACCATACCTTGCTAAAAGGGGCCAGGGGGGCGGACTGAGTCAGAAATGAGCAAAATCAAGCACAGTTGGGGCGTTTTGAGAAAATTGTGAAGGATTTTCCAAACCGGGCAAAAATTGAAAAAAACGACAGGGCCGGTAGTGTCGAAAAAGTCAAAAATGCGGATTTTCCCAAATCTTTGCTAAAAGGGGCCAGGGGGCGGGCTTATTGAAAAACGAGCAAAATCAAGCACAGTTGGGGCATTTTGTGAAAATTGTGAAGGATTTTCCAAACCGGATAAAATTTGAAAAAAAAGACAGGGCCGGTAGTGTCGAAAAAGTCAAAAATGCGGATTTTCCCAAATCTTTGCTAAAAGGGGCCAGGGGGCGGGCTTATTGAAAAACGAGCAAAATCAAGCACAGTTGGGGCATTTTGTGAAAATTGTGAAGGATTTTCCAAACCGGATAAAATTTGAAAAAAAAGACAGGGCCGGTAGTGTCGAAAAAGTCAAAAATGGGGATTTTCCCAAACCTTGCTAAAAGGGGCCAGGGGGGCGGACTGAGTCAGAAAGGAGCAAAATCAAGCACAGTTGGGGCGTTTTGGGAAAATTGTGAAGGATTTTCCAA